>NC_141820.1:38383642-38695249 GCF_982586985.1 Callionymus lyra | reverse complement strand
ATAATTGAAATTATTTTTTTGTTTGTTTGTTTGTTTGTTAGTTTTCGCCTCATTATTTTTTTTATTTTATACTTTTTCTCTGACTATGGGTGGCCAGCTTTGTATTTTACCTCTTATCATATGTAAAGGAAACATTAGCAAGGCATTATTATAAGGTCAGGTCCAGAAGGCCAACAATGTGGACCTAAACAGTTGAGATACTTGGGTCAGTAAGAGGACCACCTCCCAGCACCGAGTAACACGGCAGAAGACTTCCTACAGTGACAAATGCATCATTTATAGGAACTAAAATAGGGTTTGTTTAAAAAAGGAGGAAAACATGTTATCATAAGGCTCTGACTTTCAAAATAAGAGCAGGTGCTATTGTTCGGAAGGATGTGATGATGGATGACGGAAGTCATCGCGGGGAAACGCGCAGGTGTGACACCGCAGCATCTCGAGAGAAGAGCTGACCTCTTACCTCAAAGCCACCCGGACCGAGCTCTCCTCTTGCCCGCTGGACATGTTTAGGTTTAAAAATAGCTCCTTGTGGTTCTTTATCCTCTTACGAGGCTGCGCCGCTGCTGCCGCCCGGGTCCTCCTGCTCCTCCTCGGCTGAAACTAGAGCCGCCGCGTCACATTATCCAATGACGGGAAACGCGAGCCGGGTCTGGATATCTGCGCTGGTCCGGGATGTGGTCTCACCTCCCTCCCCGCGGGCATCGTCACTGTGACGGTCAGTGGAGGAAAGCGTGGACGTGTGGGGCTGAAGACACGTGACGTCACGTGTCTCCGCCCACCTCAGCCGTGCCACAACACGGACTCAAATCAAACGCGCCAATGTTTAACTTAATAATACATCACAAATACGTCTCATATCTTTATTATTGTCGTGTTTATGCCATTTCAATTACTATATTTTTCAATTGTATTTTTTAAATTACAAATCATCGACCACTTCCAATGCTCTTGTTAGTACTGTACTACTGCTCATCCTGCTACAGCCAACATAACTACTACTAACTAATACTATGGCAACTTCTTCCTTCTTCACTTTGTTACCAATTCAATTTCCATCCCTACCTAATACTCACCTATGGACTGCATTCAAACTACTGTAAGTGGTCTTAGAAATAAATGATGTTTATGTAACTATTAAATCTTCTATACCACTAAATGATCAAACTACTGTATTGTTAAAATAGTTCTTCTGTTAATATCCTACTCTGTATACTATTATTCCCGCTATAAATGTTATTTATTATATATTAGAAGGACCACTACTACTACTAATCCTATTCAATAACAGTTGCTAACTCACTACTAAACTTCTTCTACTGCTGCTACTGCTAGTACAACTACTCCACCCTCTATCATGTTTAAACCTCTTTTTTTTACCTACCACTCTTCGTCAGGTCCATCAGGTCCCAAAGTGAATGCAGTACAGCCTCACGTTTGTATTGCCATCTGGCGTGAGGAGAGTGTACTGAGCGATACTAAAGAACTTTCAGAAAGTAACCTATAGGTGGCAGCAAATATCTAACCAGTGATTGGCTGGCTCTTGGTCGTAATAATAATAATAATAATAATAATACATTTTATTTAATAGTAATAATAGTAATAGTAATAGTAGTAATACATTTCATTTGGGGGCGCCTTTGTGTTCAATCGAGGTCAGCGTACATATACATTTGAAACAGTAAGTTTCATTAACATATGAAAAGCAGCAGCAATGAAAAGTTGTAAGCCCAACATAAAACCTGACAGATAATTTTTTCAATTATTAAAAAAAAACAACCTGATATTCAATGAAAACGGAGACATAAAACGAGTCATTGTTGTTATTTAGTCTTTTTTAAATTTATTTACATGAAAATACATCATCTCTTGGTAAAGTGACCCCAGCACACAATTTATGACCAGATGATGAACATTGTCAACAAAAGAGGTGTAAGACCCATGCACTGTTGTCCCTATGGCTTCAACGAGACACCAAAAGTACATCTCTGAATATGACCTCACATGCACTTGTTATGTAACGTAATGATAGCCCAGCACGGTTGCAGCACTAAACGTCCTGAAAGATACATTCAATCTCTTACTTAAAAATAGGACGATGAAGTCCAAACGTTTGAGTAAGGACGTAATCATACAGCAGTTGACAGTGCTGGAGGTTACCTCGAAGGATACAAATGATGAGGTTTCATTCAAGACAATTTGGTTATTAAAACAGTGAGGTTAAATTTACGTTATTGTGGTCAATGTGGTTATTAATTTGCTTGATTTTCTTCAAGTAATGCGAAAAAGTATAAATTAGACTAGATCTAAAATGTGCATATTATAAACGTGTGGCTATGCTAACTTTGATGCAAAACAGACAAAAAGCATTATTGTCTGAGAACAAACTAACTTTCTTCCCCTCATCGTCAGCAGCTATAATCTAAAATAAATCTAAAACTATCTCAAACCAAAAACAATGCTTACATGAAGGGTTAATTTTTGGTGTAAACAGTCTAGCTTTATTTTCTAGGTTGATAAGCAAATGATTGAACTCTGATACAACTAGTACTGGCAAATCAAAAAAGACTTCACTAACCTTTTTGCTACGGCCAGCTACTCAAAGGGCACTTTCTGAAACAACCTAATATATATTATTATGGATAATAAATGATATTCATCTGATACACTTGTCAAATGATTGACTCTGCAAAAAAAAATACAAGCAACAAAAAAGGAAACACAATCCTAATAAGAAGGCTATAAACAATTTGAACAGCACCACGTTGGTGACCCCTGCTACAGTGTATCAGACAATCACAAACTCACTTCCAATACAACAATGTTAAACGTACATTAAAGAGTCTTAGATGCATACCAAGAGCTTCACAGCTTTTTGTTTGTGAAATGACACCTCATCATTTGCTTTTTCAGCAAGTGCAGTCTTGAACTCTGTGTCATTCAGAGACGCGTCAGATCTCCACTCAACAAAGTCACTGCCATTAAAGGACCTGTAGTCCCATTTATTTGTTAGATTAAGATTAGATTAGATCGGGTACTCACTGAATAAACTGGATTGTTTACGCTCAGTCAGAAAGTGGTTTGATTGAAGTTCTAGAGAAGCATTTGTAGAACACCTGGACACAATGGGGTAGCAAAGAAAGGCTGTGGAGGAGTCAAGATAGATGACCAGGATGGTGTCAGTCAGCTGCACAATGGAGGATGAGACTGATTTGGTTGGTTGTTGTTGGTTGGGGCTTACTTGTCTACAAAACTTGAAACTGTTTTAAAAGGTTTTCGCAAAACAGGGTCATATGGCCTTTACTGAGAATTAGGGCGTCCGTAGGTGGAGGTTGAAGAGCAAGTATGAATGTCAACATGATGCTGACCCACAATAAGGTGACATAAAAGAGTTATATGTGACCTGAGCAAAGGATTTGGACTGTGAGGGCTTAAACATGCATCAAACCAAAGGTTTCAACAACAAAAAAAATTAGAATCTTATTTCTAAGAAAATATTTCATTTTTTCACTTTTCAACAGATGTGAGATGAAACCCTGCGAAGCTCTGAAACACTGATATTGACAAAAGATGCTGGTTAAGACTTCCAAAAATGTTTTTTGGTAATTATGAATGCAACTAACCTAGTTACAGCATTGTGTAACTTTACACATGATTAAATACCATGTTAAATTATTATTCATTATTTATTGATTAGTTTAAGAGTATGGTTACAGCTTAACAACTGAAAGTTATTGATACACAATGCTGTGCAAACAAGCACTGGCGTTATCAAACCAAGAAGTTTAATTCTAGTAAAAAAAAAAAAATGAAATCCTGCACACTGATCATCACAAACGCACAATCACAATGTCTGGTTTAGAAATACATCATAAATATAAATATATAGAGTGTAAATTAACACACTTAATGAATGTTCATTAATAATTCACATTATAATTGAAAAAAAAAGACATATCATTATATTTCCAATATATACCAAAAATACAAATATGTATTAGAAATTATAACATTTAGTGGTGACATGAGTTTAATTAGAAAATATATAAATCATTATTTAAGAAGAAAATTACTAAATCCATCATTGTGTCTATAGTTGAGGAAAAGCAAAAATAACCCTCAAAACATTAAATTAAAATTAGGAAATTAAAATGACAGAAATGGTCCAAATATAACCATATAAATATAACATAAATATGAAATACAGACAGATGTTTTGAAATGCAGCACCACAGTTGTAGTCAATATTATAATTTAATATCTAAAAAAATATTTTTCATCTGGAAACTCCCAATGCCAAATTAGGTAAATGTATTGAGAAACACAAAGTCTTGAAAAAATATAGAAAGAAAGATATTTAAAAAAAAATCATTAAGATGTTCACCTAGCAAACTTTTTTTTTGAAAGACTGGTTGAGTTAAATAACAATAAAATAAAACAAGTCGAAAATGTCAAATAAAACTTAATTCACATTGTAAATAGACCCTGCAGTCCAGTATATTAGTATAAAAATCCACAAAAGTAAAAGAAAATAAATATAAATAAAATACTACATGAATCATACCGTTCAGTAACATAATATTTTGTGTCAATTAAATTGATTATTTCAGTAGTTTATTGTCTAAAAAGCATCTCAACCATCTCAATTATGAATTGGTAAAGAATGTTGAAAAATTTGCAGTAGCTAGTTTGACATTGGTTATAATTTGTTTAAACTACTTCAGATTCGCAATATTAAAAAAAAACTAATCGAACACTTTTTCATTATCAATGTTAATTTTAACTTTTGAGCTGTTAAGAGTTATTTCCGAAAAAGTAAAATAGCTTGGAGAATAGACAAATTGGACATTTCCTGATGGGTGTATATAAAATAAAGTAAAATGTGGTGCTCTCAGGTGTGATGACTCAGTGGGCAGGATTTGTTGTCCAGTATAAAAATGATAAGAAATTAAAACAGGACTTCACTTGTTACTTCTTGTGTAACAGGGAGAAAGCAGCTGTTAAGTGAACCCACTGCACTCATTCTTTCAAAGAGCCTCCATCCCTCTTTCATTGTTTGCTTTCTTTTATCTGCACCCCCTCTGGGCCTCACTCCCCTCCTTGCTCACCCTCCAGTGAGGATTTGAGGACAGAGTCGTCTCCCAGGATCTTGCACAGCTCGTTGAGGCGGACCTGCATCTCCGGGATTCCAGCTAGTTGCGTCTCCAGTCGTTGTTTCTCCTCAGTCAGTGAGAGGCGGGTGGCAGTGTCCAGCTGCTCGAAGCGCCAGCCGCCCTCGCCATCGAACTGCAGCAGATGTGTGTGGTACTTCCTGAACACACACACACGTGAATGATGAATACAAGCATGTTGAACATTGACATCCATTTTACCAGAGTGACGGTCTGTGTGTGATTGACAGAAGGGAGATTCCAGCATCTTTGGCGGCTTGGAAGATCTTCCCTTCCACATCAATGCTGACGGCACTGGTGCACTCGTCCAACAGAGCGTATTGAGGCCTGACGACAACACATGATTAGAACTGATGCTCTCTCAAACTACGTGTGGGCCTCATCTACACACTTGTGATAGAACATCCGGGCCATGCCCATCCTCTGCTTCTCGCCCCCGGACAGAACGTCCTTCCAGTCCAGCTCGGCGTCCCAGCCTGGACACACAACATCTTTATGATATTTTTTAATTTAAGCAAAGCTTCTTTTTTTTATTAGAGAGTAAGCAGCACCTCCTTCTCTGGTCACAATTTGGTTGAGGTTCACGATGTCCAGGATTCCCTCCAGGTTCTTGTCTGTCAGGCCTCGGGCAGCCATGTCCTCCTCTGAGTCCGGGTAGATCACCTGATCTCGGAGTGACCCCATGGACATGTAAGGCCTGGTAGCACACACACACACACACACACACGCATGGGTCAGAGAAGACAAGGAAACAGACGGCATGTGAGAACATAAGACACTTAGAGGACAAAGATCTTCTGTGGCGAGATTGTGTTTCTGTTTGGAGCAGGTGGTGTCTCATCCCTGTGATGAAATATTTACTTCTCAGCTGGAGACTGGTGGTTTAAGTTGTTGGTAGGGAGCTAAAAAGTCTTCTGCAACTCCAGGAGTGCTAAACCTTCTATTGTAACAATACTAAACTGAAGATATCGTATCAAACAAGAGCACCGAAGAAGACAATGATTTAATTAAGGCAAATTAGTTCAAATTTTTTTATTTATCAAAGAATATTTTGGTCATTTGAAGTAACAGGAAATTAGGAAAATTAAATAAAGGATACAAATAGACAAAAAATGTAAATTAAGAATAATTAAAAAGGATAAAAAGAGCATAAAAGACAAAAGAAGGAAAATTAAATATATGCAGTGTGAAAAGCTAAATAATCACAGAATAATAATAAGTAAGCTGTGTATTATTTTAAATTGTAGGAGCAAAAAATAAAATCTATATCGCTTTACATATGAAAACTGTCACGTTAAAGTTTAAGTTCAAGTGAGCCACCTAAAATGACAAATCTAATAGAAATCTACTGAAATAACAATTGAAACAAGAATAAGGTGAACAAAAAAAACATCCACAGTCTACTATAAAAATGACATTCAGGTCAGTATTATAATTTTTCGGTGGGTTACATTTCCTATTACACTAGATTATATTAATGACAGTAGTTTTCAAACCTGCCCCAGCAATGTGCATGTTATTACCTCTGGGGGATGTAGAACATGTGCTGAGGGGGAGGCTTGTGTAGTCGGCCCCCGTAGACGGGCCACAGTCCACTGAGGATCCTGAACAAGGAGCTCTTGCCGCAGCCGTTTGGTCCGGTGATGAGCAGGTGCATCCCCTCCGCCACCTGGGGCCATCAAATGATCCCATATTAGTCACCGTCTCACATGACACAATTCACTTGTATTCTGACCAAAGGTTTGACTAACCCACTAAATATTTTATTCATTTATTTTTTCAAGATATTTGGATTTATTAGTTTAAGATTAATTAAAATAAATTACAACTTTTTTTTCAGAATTATGATTTCACCGATATCACAATGTTATGATCTAAATGAAACAAATGAGAATTTAAATGTCCAAAATGGCAGATTTACCTTTAAATTCAGACTTGACACCACGATATCTCCATTAGGAGTGATAATGGGAACGTCCTCGCACACGATTCCATTTTCCACATCTATCACTTCACCTGCAGAAGAAAGGGAAACATGATCAGTATCTCTGCCGGCGTCTCACATGAATCCAGGGCCCTCCTAATGCTATTGTAATGCTAATTCTGCAGTGCTAAAAAAGCTACTAAAACTAATCCTAATTAACAAATGTTTAGTATTTTTTCGTAGTATAAAGTTTTATAATGAATTGTATTATTTTATTTTATTTTAAAATGTAGCGTGCTGCTGTTTTTTTATACAGAGAATGTGTATTCCTGTTTATATATATATATATATGTTTATATATGTCCTTAATTTTGTATAAGCAGTTCTTGCTGCTTTAATCCAAAAAATATGGTTTCATTAACTATATGTTTAATGTTACCGCGGATCTCCAGGGGTCCGTCGATGTGCATCTCTGGTTTGCTCTTCTTCTCAGCTCCAGTGGTGTTGTTCAGGGAGGCCCTCTTGTAGACACCTTTCTGGACGTCTTCAAACACCACAAACATGTTGTGCACACGTGCAGTGTAGCCAGCGAGCTCTGTCACCTGACCACAACAAAACAAGCGCGCAGAAGTCAAAATTACTCATAGATGGAAATTATCAATTATTATCAAATAGTTAAAGTTTATCCATCTATCTATCTATCTATCTATCTATCTATCTATCTATCTATCTATCTATCTATCTATCTATCTATCTATCTATCATTGATCGCATAAAATTTAAAGGCAAGATTTCCACTGCTATTGGTATCTTTTGGTGACATGTGTGATGTTTGGAAAAGTTGACACATTTGAACAGGAGAATACTTTATTATATTATACAAGAAACGTAGCTGGTTATTTTATATATCATCTGATGCTCCTGGACAACCCATCGATGCTGTAACCTGACGTCCTCAGATGTTTCAGGTATTTCAACAAGCAAACATCCTCATTCAGGCCCACAATTCCGTTGTCCCCATCCAACTTCTCTCAGGATCAAAAGCCATCTTGAAGCCTTCTCCGCTGCTTCAGTGATGTTCTTATTGCTCTGGTCCTTGTTCCTCCTGTGAGGCCCTAGTATGCTGAGGGCTCTGTGGTGTGACTCACCCACAAAACCTACATCAACTGGCATGCACCTACAGCCCTGCTCTCGACAGTTGATGACCAGATGTCCATATTTGATCGTCTTTCTTTCATGGGCCTCACCCAAGCAGCCCTCTCATGGCATCATCAGCTCCAGGATAATGATGTTCTTGGTCGCCTGGGACTAAATCCTGCCTCAAAGGGGTACTGACAATGTATTGAGGGAACCTCAGTTGTTTTCCCATGTCAACTGACAGCTACAAATCCTAGGCTGATGACAGGATCTATGCTGCCATTGACTTGTGTCTCGGCCTTGGCTGAACTCCTGCCCTAACAAAAGTTATTCCACTGATTGTATTTTGCACAGGGTCTCCCCAAATGAAGAGGTTTGTTCTTTGGCTGGGCAGGACATCGTAAACGGCCCAAATTTAGAAAGTTGATGCAATATGGTTCTGCCTGCCAAAAGTCTGTCTAGCAGACTCTCTGGTCCAATGCCTGGTCCCCCATTGTCCAGGCCCCCTGTTGACAAAGGTTGATGGCTTTGCTTGTTCTTTCCTCATTCACATTCATCAGCCTTCACCTCTCCTTCCCTCGCACTCCCATTGCAAGTGTTGGAATCAGCCCTAAGCGAGTCCTGCCATGAGCCAACTTGCCCACCAGATCTTTTTCAAGCCTAGACGCTGCATCTAGAACGGCAGCCTTGGCGTTCACTTCCTTCCCGTCTTCACAACCACTCCAGCCTGGGCCACCATTGGCTCTCTTTAGCCTCTGCACATCAACACCTGTCATGTCGGTGTGATTTTGATCTCTTGTTCCAAAGATTTCCAGGTGAACCACGTTTGTGCTATTGTTAAACATTTAGATTCATGTAGAAAATAAAGAGGACCTCATTCAATGGCTTGTTGAAAGTTCCAGGATGTTACGATTTTGTGGTGCCACAATGTTGAAAGGCACACAACCTGTAGATCATTAGCTTTTCCCATTATTTTACCAAGAGCACATATGCCTCCAGAAACACGTGGTGGTGAAGGAAAAAACTCAGTCAGATTGAGAAAATAATGATGAAATCCGCGGCAAACATGTGAAGCCTGTGGACTCAACTTTATTATCTTTGACTTCCTGAGTTCATGTGGATTTATAGTCATCAAACCTTATAGTTAATGAATGCAGTACTGATGTCATGAAGAGGATAGGAGTGACTAGGAGGAGCATGAGTTTATGGGGAAAAGAAGGAGCCCATATAAAGTATATTCTCTAGAAAACAAGACAAAATAAAAAAAAAGAATATTTTTTTCAATTTCTAACAAAAAAGTTTCAGGGGAAAAGACCCAACACTAGACAAAAACTTTAGAAGGGAGACCAAGAGTCACACAGAAAAAGTGTAGGATATTTAAATAGGAAGTAAATGGTTCCTTTAGTGAAGTATAAAAGTATGAAAAAGGGTAAGAAATAGATAACAACTGTTCTAAACTAAGTAGCTGAGTCTGAATCTCATGATCATACTTGGGATGCCACTGAGTCATTATTGGCTTGTGGATGACTGGGGCAAATTTGGGGCTCAAATAACAAATATGCTATGTTAAGTACTTGGCAGCCAGTCAGAGATTGTGGGAGTTGACCTGAGTTTCAGATGTGATTGGGCGATGTGTTGGACTAAAACTTGATGAAAAGCATCAGGCGGTGGGAGCCTCGAGAGAGTGAACGAGGAAAGATACAGAAGTGCAGGCTGGAAGATCAACAGATGGGGGATTATTCACAGCCTGGTTAAGCGGCTCTCAACTCACACATACACACATGCACAAACATGCACACACTGCTTCTGATTTCTCACTTATCAAGGCTAGGTCAACAATGTCTGTGAAATGTCAGGCTAACCTTCATTCATGTTATGAACCTTTTCTGTGTCAAGTTCATGCTCACATCCTCCCCGAGCTTCACACTGCTTTTCGTGGGCATGCTGGTTCCCCCCTTCATTGACAACTCTAAATTGTCCTCATAAACAGTTTAAAGCTGGAGTGTGTCTTGTTGTTTCGTGTATGTAACATGGTAGAAGTCTGATACAAGCCCGGACGTGTCATCCTCCACCTGAACACACGTGGTGCCACTCATTTAGGTGTTTGGAATGCCTTCTGTTAAATTGCTAACCATGATCTCATATGTCTGAGACTTGCTGATACAAATCTGGACTCCAGAGTCCAAACACCCACACATATTTTTAAATTGAGGTAAAATTAACTTTTGAGAAGAAGCAGGTCTGGTGTTTTCTGCCACTTAAAATGTTGTTGTCACCTCTTTGTAGGAGGACATGATCCTCTCAATGGCATCAGCTCCAGAGGCTAGGAGGTTGCGGGCAGTGGTGAAAGCCTCTGTTCTCTCACTGACCATTACGTTTGTGTGACCGTCTGCTGTTTCTGGAAGATAAAAAGAAGACAGGTGTTTGTTGACATTGCATCTTCATTGTAGATGGTCATCGCTTATGTTACCAGTTGCCCTACATTTTTCAGTCACTTCTTAATGGTTGGCTTTTTCAGGACTTATATATATACATATTTTTGAAGGTTTATAAAAAGGTAAATACACAGGCAGGGTTCTCACCAGTGCCATGATGGCGATGTTCTTTATTTTCTGCCTTTATTTCACAAAATTTGGCCGTCAAAATGCAGTGTCACAAATTCCAAATTTCCCCCTACAGTAGGGAGATAAAAGAGCCTATTTTTAGTTTTGTAAATGCAATAAAATTGCAATTGCAAAACAAATAATTCACCATTCTATTTTGATGGCAGTGGGAGTAACTGATGGAGGAGATATCAGTTGAACTCTTTTTGCAGTCAGAGGTTTTTATGAGATTATTATAATTATCTTATTAATAAAAAAGATTTTTATATAGTGAAAATAAAAATATATAAAAGGTTTAAAAGAAATTCAAATTGCATTAAAACAAGTCATTTTGATAACAGACAGATAATGCAGACTCCATAACAAAAAAACTTTAATGACTTAAAATGAAAAATAAAATGCTAAATAAAAAAAAAATGTGAAGCTCCAGATTAAAGATGTGTCTGCCAGCTTTTACTAGTACGCGACCAGCCACATCTGCATTGAGAAATAAGCAGGAGACTTTAAATACCCAAGTAGGAATAATTATTTTGAAGTCAATTTGTGACATGCAACTATAACTGAATTATTGGGTTATTATCAAAGTAAGAGCGAAATATGTGTTTGGGGGGGATTATTGCATATGTTTTGAAAAAAAGAAATAATTCAAAATATAAATTAAAATGTGTTAGATTTGCATGTATAAAAAGGCTAAAGTGAAGATGTTAGAATAGGAAGTAACTGCCTTTATTTGGATATAATGTAAGTGATGTCATTGCTTTATTAGTAGGAAGTAGGAACAGTTTAAAGATGTGTCAGCAGTCATCAGCGGGAAGCTTATCATCCGCAAAGGATGTCATTTTAAATTAAAACCTGAAGCAAAGCCTCTCACAGACTATTTTGGAACTGCTCCCTTGATTTACCACAACGACTTCTTTACAGAGAACAGCAGTGACTATTGAGGAGCGACAACAAAGAGGTTGAGCAGAAGCTCTTCTTGCAAAAGTGAAGCAGCAGCGCTGAGGGGTGGGAGGAGGAGACTCCTCTCCTCACACATGCTAATCACCTCTTGCTACAGGAGAAGCTGTTGAAATGACGATGACTCTCTTGGGGTCATATAAGGAGCTGATGTTTCTGGATTTGAACCAGCACCTTTAAATCTGTTGTTGTTCCATGTAAAACAAAGCTTCACATATTAAAGGCTTGTGTCATGTGGGCTATGATATAATACCTACCAGTTATTTCGCCACTATATGATGTGACCCTCAATTACACTAGGACAAAATACATATATCTTGACCTTTAACATTACAGAACTGGGCTTCAGAACAGCGGTCTCCTCTGTACACAAAGTTCTGAAAAGATAGTTCCCCTTTTTGCTGTAAATGGAAATATCATCCATGACTTTGCTATTGTGATATTGAAGATACAAGGACTCACTGTTGTCAGCAAAGCCAGTCGCGGTGATGATGGGCACGGCCACCATGACGAGGCCGCTGCTGCTCCACACGTACTTCATCAGGAACTGTTCGATCATAATGTACCACAGACGCTTGGACAAGATCAGGTTCATCTGCTCAGCCAGAGCTCGGTAGCACTTCTGGAGCTGCCTCATCTCTACCTGCAGCAGACAGGAGCGCACATTGAGGGACAGAGATCCTCTTTATAGAAGAGCCTAGTGACAGTGCATACATCTTCTAACAGACAATAATAAAAAAAATAATAATAATAATATCAAACGACTTCTAAGATTGGGTGCACGGTGGCGCAGTGGAAAGCACAAACGCCTCAAAGCAAGAAGGTTGCCGGTTTGCTTCTAGGTCAGGAGGGAGCCAACCTTGCTGTGTGGAGTTTGTATGTTCCCCCCCGTTTGTTAACTCTTGAAACTCTGGTTTCCTCCCACAGTCCAAAAACATTCAACAGGGGTTGAAAAGGAATTGGGGACATTGTCACCAGGTATGAGTGAGTGTGTAAATGGTTGTGTGTCTTTGTGTGGTAAGGGGTAAAGCAGTAAAGAAAATGAATAAATGAATCAACTTCTCATATTGAAGAATTGAGTTTTTCTCATGGCAATAGGTAATATAAAACTAACAATTACTCTACAGGACACCAATTCAAGCAAATACTGTGCTTTCCATTAAAACACCGCCCCCCCAAAAAATATATTGCATCCCAGAACTCTTTAAGGAAAGTTTAATAACAATAATTATACATGGTCAAGTTTCCAAAGTGGTGACATGATCTTAGCTTTGTTCCTGAGCCAGAATATGGTGTTTCCTTTGATTTTAGTAGTGATGTCCTATTGTTCCTTCTTTTTTTTTTAAACAAAAAAACACCTGCTACACTCCAAGTCCCTGCTGGGTGACACACCTCCCCTTTATTGACCCTCAAACACATCTGCCGGGTTAGCTTGTATTGACATCTGATACTCATGATGATGAGGGAACTGAACTGATGTTAGAAGCTGTTATATTGGTGTTTATACCTCTGAGACTTGGTAATAACGCATCTATAACGCAGTACAGCGTCATGCCTCACATGTTACCTTGTGGCCCCTGTAGAAAGCGATCTCCTCCGCGTTAGCGATGATCCTGGAGTGGACATATCTCAGGTAACCCTTCCTGTGGGCTTCCTCGGCCACAAGCTTTCCAAACTTTGGTGAACATGCACGGAGCACCTTAGCGGTGACAAAGACCACCAGCCCGGCGAGGAGAGTGGGCCCACTGGCGCTCGCTCCTCGGGACTTGGCGGTCTGGATGAGGGTGTAGGAGGTCAGCATCACGTCCAGGATGGGCTTCGTGAGGTTCGAGTACAGATGAGCCACAGACTGAGAGAACATCATCACGTCCTCCGTGAGAGACTGGTCCGGGTTGGCGAGCCTCCCGTCCATGTTGCTGACTTTATAGTAGGTCTGGTCGGTGAAGTAGGTCCGGTAGGCATGGGTGACCAGCCTGGTGCGGAAGGCCAGGGCCAGCTTGCACTCCAGGTACCGGATGGCGCTGTTTACAAACGTGGCCGGGATGGCGATGAGGAGCCATCGGATGAGCTGCAGGATGAACTTCCTCGGGTCCTTCTCCACGATGCTCTTCACGATCTTCCCGTCCAGACTGGCCACGTAGATGGACAGGAACGTCCTGGAGATGAGCGCCACCGAGTGCAGGGACAGCAAGCCCAGCTCCCTGGACACCAGCCGGGGGAACAGGATTTTACCAAGGTCCAGAATCTGCCTAAAGAATTCGGCATTGACGCCCGGGGAGGTCTTGAGCTGACCCGCGTGGTTTATATGAGAGATCGCCGATCCATTCTCATCTCTATGGCTCCGGGGGTTCCCGCGGATCTGCCTGCAGATGACGGGGTACAGGGTCTTGACGCCGTACGCGGCCGCGGCGAGGAGCACGGCTCGCTTGGCTGCAGCGGTGCGGTCCCATTTGACTGTGCACGCCGCGTCCAGGATGTGGGACATCTTTTTTAAGAAGGCTATTCGTCTCCGTTGACGACTCTCGCGACACCCATCCCCCGCACTTGGCTCACATCAGGAACAGAGACGGGCTTTGGCAGGACCGGTTCACGGGAATTGAGCAGACGAGTACCGCTACATCCTGCTCCCGTTAGCGCCTGAACAAGTGCAGGATGCTAGCAGACCACATTATTTCCGGTGCACTACAAAACAAGAGCACGTTATACAAAACAATATAGCTATTAATAATAATAATAAAAGTGTGTATTATAATTATGGTTACACTGTATGCTATTCATATATAGGTAAAAATCACAACCTTTTTTTATGTCATTGATACTTATGAATGTAAACATTGCCCTACCACATACACACCAATACACTTGGTGTTCTAAAGATAACAATATTAAATCTCAAGTCGTTTGCAAATATTTTATGAAAGAAGGAGGTTCTCATTTAAGACTGTTTAATTTAATTAATATAGTGAATTAATTTGTAGCTTTACTTTGACATCATTTCCGGCCACATCCACCATAGTAGGCTTTTCATAGGTGGAAACTCTAAATATTGTGGTTCATTTTTATTTATTGCTACGTTTTATTTCACACGTTTAGCCTCATTGCATGTTTTTCATCTTTTATTTAAAAGCAAGCTTAGCCGTCCCACTTATGTTAGCCACAACAGCTTGCAGAATTGTTTATTTTAATTTTTTTTTAACACTCTACGCTAACTTTATAAACATATACATATTAAACGCGAAATCTACTTTGTCTCAAAGTATTTCCACATTTGTTGGGCTACTGTCAAAATGAACTGGGTTGGAGGTTCAAGGTAAGTTATTTTTTACATGATATTTTTGCCTATATATTAGCCTAGCATTAGCTTGAACTTTGTTCTCTGTTACAGGAAGAGGTTGTTGATGAAAGATGACGCCAAAAGACAAAGAGTAGAAGAAATAAAATTGCAATAAAGGCGATATTTATAAAAATTAACTTTCATTTTTCTTAGGAATTTTTTGAAAAGAGAAAAATGCAGCAAAGGTTAGAGAAAATGGGGGTCACTGTTCATGGCTCTTCGACTGGCAGCACCTCTACTAGCATGGACATGGTCACTCTCTTTGTGGTCAACCAGATTGCATCAAAGAACAACAATAAAGGTAACACAATGTATATATTCTTCCTGAAGGAATTATTAGAATAGAAAATTGCAGATGTGAGGGTCCTTAGGTCTTTAGTGTTAACAGGTAATCTCTACTTATTTGTGGGTTACAGTAAAATGTGGAGATATCTGTTATTACAATTTTCTCTGAAAAACAATGTTTGTAAAAAATAAACAACAGAATATTAAAAAAGAAAGTATATATATTCCAAGTACTGCTGTCATGATGAAATGACTAATAATATTCTTCCCAGATCCTCCAAAAGTGGCACTTTTCGGTGGCAGAAAAGACTTAAGGAGAAAAGTAAACCAGCCTCTGGTCCTCCCAATGAGCCCCACATCTCCTTCAAAGCTCAGTCTGATGGACAGTCAGCATCATTCCAGGTAAACGGTACTGAACACAGTCAAAACATGTAATAACAAGTGAATTGACTATTCATGGAACTTATTTAGTTTGCAAGCACCACGAAAGAAGAAGAACATGATTCCCCAGGCATTCAAAAGTCAACAGGTAAGTCACCGCCATTTTAAAGATTAAAACAGACACATCAATGCATAGTGAATAGAATAGAAATAGAATAGAAATATCGAGAGTTAATGATGTTATATTCTGTAAGTATTAATTTATTTCTCACTAAGTGATGCTTACTGTATGGCTAATCATCAGGTCTCTTCAGAAAAGAAATGCATAATCTATTTTTACAAAATCATTAAACCAGTGACGGAGGAGCTAAATGTTTTTATAGGTTTGTGTATAATTTTGGACGGAGGGATACACCATGTTATATCATTTCTGTATTGTGTATTTGCAAGCTTTTAAAAAGTCACAATTGATAGAAAGGGGTATCATTTATCATCTCTAATGCAGAGACTTCTTAATTATCCTGCAATCCTGTAACTAATTCCTTGTTCTAACCAGTAAGATTATACTGTATAAAAAAGTTGTTTTTCCACTGTAGTAACAACTAAAATGTAGTTGAACTCGAAAGATACAAGCAAAATAATAAAAGACAGTGCTTCTGCTAAATGACACTAACATAGGTTGTCTTCTGTGTCTATAAAGCTGTCACCAGTTATAGAATCAGTATTCTCTGACATCACTGCTTCAGATTATCTCCCGTCCAGCCCTTTCTCTTCCAAATCACCTGCCTCTTCAGGTTAGATATAAAACTAAAATATCCTCTTATGGAGTTTGATTTATAATGCTGTTCAAATCTCCAGGAACATTCTCACTCCAATTAAACCCCCCACAGAGGAGTCAACAGTCACCCCTCTGTGATTCTTCACCCTGGGAAACATCTGGACTAGAACAGACCAAGGTAGCCTCCTCTCACACACCTGCACCTCATGTTTGCCTTTAAGACTCGTTGCTTTTCACAATGAATGAATTAATAATCGTTAGTAGATATATAAACTTCTGGACTTCTATATTAGTTTCAGCCCTTCTCTGAGCCGATGGGAATATGTGACGGAGATACATGGACGAGGAACTCTGACCTCTTCCAGCAACATTCAGCATCAGAAGTTCTGTTTGGAGAGCCACAATTAGAGTGAGAGTATTGACATATCAGAATTAGTAGCAGAAACCTTTTACCAGTGTTGTAAACACAATATAGCCTTTTTTGTCATGGCAGTACAGAATAAAATAATAAAAAAAGTTAACACAAAATAAGCAATAGAAAATCAGAACCAAGCACCAAAGCAGCCATTCTGCATTTAGGAAAGAACACACTGCAGAAAAGGAAAATAGGATATAGATTTATTTTAAACAGTTATTTAAAGAATCTCTTATGTTTAACTACTTTGAAAATGTTAATTTCAGACTTAATCCAGAATCTTTTTAATCTATTTAAAAGATCAACTTCTAATTGTTACAGACAGGACTGATGATGATCTTTAAATAAAATCAGAAATGTTTTCTACATGTGTTGCACAGTGTGGAGCAGGCACATGAAGTGGTAGTAGACTTTACCCACTACAAGAACTTGTACCAGGAGCCCACTCGGGATTTCATCAATGTACACGAGACAGACGATGAGCAGCCATTTGCCATGGATGTCTATAGAGACTTTTTTCATGGAGACACTGGACCTACTGGTAGCTAAGCGTTGTATATTTCAGCTTGTTTTTTTTTTTCTTTAATACTAGTTTTACACTTTTAGTAGCGCTAGTAGCTTCTGATTCTGGGACACCCAACGCAAAGATTGACACAAATAATGCATCGCCTTTGCCTCTCACACCACAGTATGTTTTAATTCTTGAACCATCATGAAATAATCGACTTTGATGTGAGATTAACTCGATTTTGTACTCTCGATCACCAGAACTGTGTCCGACACAAAGAGTATCAGAGAATCGGTAGGTCACCCTGCGTCCATGTGGTAGATAAGCAATTTTAAACCTGGCTATTGTTAAAAAAAAGCTTTACTTGCTCAATGGAGGTCAATTGAGGTCAATGGATCCCCTAAGGCGCAGACAAATAGTACTTTTAAGTATCCAAGAAATAATAATGTATTTTTGTGACAAAGTTTAAACATTTCCTGCGATATTATTAATTGTCACATTCATTCAATATTTTATTTTTCAGTTTATTGACACATCCAAACTAACTTGTGGTAAGCACAGCGGACAAATGAATTATTTGTCAATTAAACCTTGATAATATTGTTAAGATTTTTGCACCTTTTCAACAGAATGCAGCAATCAGAAAACAAACCACAGCTACCCATCACTTGCTAACTGTCACAGAGGGAGCTGCTCGAGTTCAGTTTCCAGCGATGTAAGTCTCTATCAAGCTCCTGTGTTACAAGATTATATGCAGTGACTGTATGCATGAATCATTACGCTATAGTCAATTCTAACTTGTGTGAGTCAATCAGTGTGCATAGTGTGAATGAGCTTAAAGAAGTCAAATAAATCAATACAAGTGTTTATAAATGCTGTGTGTATTTGTGTTCTGTAGGACAGCTGTCAGCCTGATGACCTAAGGTGTTGCGACCAAAACCTGCATTCATCTTTAAGTCAAAGATTCTGCTCCAAGAATCCTCGAAAGTCCACCAAGAGCAATCCAATGGATGATCCTCTACTGACTCCTAGTTTTCTTTCACTCACCTGCTCTGAGTGTAGAAGGACCACCAACCCACTGCAGGATACTGGTACTCAAACTGATGCTAATGTAGAAAAAAACGACGCTGAGACTCAATATGAGCTACACACTCCCGAGTCTATTTTGTGCCCCGCACATCTTGATGTGTCAATACCAGTATCAGCCACTGGGAGGCACACTGGTTACAAAGATGAAGACAGAAGCAAAGAGCCTCTTCAGAGCAGATTCGAGCAAGCTGACGTCTTTCCTCAGAGCAGAAGACCAATTCTGGAAGGAAACATCAACTCCTTTCAAGATCATGACATAGGTAATATTTGGAATCAATGAAATTGCCAGAAAAAAATCGAATCATGGCAAAAAAAAAATCTATCTCAAATAAACTAATAATTATTTTTATTTTAATTGCCCTCTTGAGAGAGAACATTTAAAGTTGACTAGCAGCTGCCTGCTCAGAAAAAGTATGGGTTTCCTCTTAGCACTTTGGTTCCCCTAAACAGAGGTTAATTGATGACAGAAGTTTGTGTGGTTGTAAGTGTTTGTGTCGGTTTACTGTCACATTGAAAGCCTATGTCACTCCGACAGTAAACCTTAGCACTGCCTTTATGTTCCTCATACATGTCCTCATCCATCTAATCCATCCATCCATCCATCCACAACTGTTGTTTCCCACCATAAATCAATGATACAAATTTTCTTATTTTCCTTTCCACATATCTCATGGTTTAGTCTTTGTGATCAAATAATGACAGACAGAAAGATAGATAGATATTGATGTCTAATGGGGCTTTTAGAAGCAATTAAGCATTTTATTCAATTAATTGCTTTCATTAAATACCCATATTGTCTATCAACTGACATTTATCAGGTCAGCTGCATGGACTTCCCGAAATGGAGAAAGATGAAAAAGTAAAGACATCAGCCAAAAGATGCCACCTGCTATCAGATGAGAGTGAAACGCTGCAGGACATCGCCAGCATCTTACTCCTGTTACATGAGAGGATGAAGGAGGAGTGACGCAAAAGTAAAAGAAGAAAGTTGGTGTGTTGTGTTGAATGTATATATATATAGTGTTAGGATAAGCATAATGAAATAAAGCCTCAAACTCTTCCTCTATTACATATTTATTTCATCCTCTTATACATATTCAAGTATCCATATAACTTTTACTAAATATAAATTTTAGCAAAACATCTACAGCTCTGACAATAATCAAATATACAACATGTCACTGTAATTTCTAACTTTCTCTATTGTAGAAACACTAGAACTAAAACTAAACACAGTAATATTTGATCATCACAATTCCATAATACTTTCAGTATAAAACTAGTTGATGTGGTAAAGATTCAAACTAAACTTTATGAACTAAAAAGTTGATAACAATTATAATCAGCCGAACATAAGCTGAAGAGGACATTTTTTTTCCGCTGACGTCAACAGCATTTTGCTACATAGAAACTTTATTTAACCAACAGTTGCACAAAAACAATTCAGCAAATTACGTTTTTGTACGTAAGGCTACAAAGGAAGACATAAATCATAAATCTGAAATACAAATCAATTCAAACAACACATGATATGATACATACCACTTTTTGGACTGAAAACAGCCTTGTAGGCACCTTTACAACACACAGGCACTATTATTAAAGTAGAGATACAAGATGAGTATACATTGTCTCACTTGTGCTGACTGACTGCAATGATACGATATGAGGAAGTGTTAAACAGAGGGATCAAATATAAACTTATTTCAGGTGAATAACTGGAATGACAACCTGTACAAGAGAGTGTTTACTTGGACCCACTATTTAACCCACTATTTAACTACACACATACACAGCTGAGCTTGTTCAGTGATACATCATAGAATTTTAGCATTTGCTTCATCACCCGTGTGCATCGTGAAAGCTATTTTTATGGATGTGTTAAAAAGTAAGTTTATGAACATGTATTATAGTCTTTAGGATTTGCCAACATGGAGAACCGACATTTTAGACACAGATTGTCAGCCCAGCAATGTACTTGTATTTAAAACTCTCCTGGGGATAGTTATTGAAATAATAACAGTTTTGTACATTAACACATGCAAAAAGTTTGTTGTGTAGGTTGTTAGACATCCAGGTGCTTTCACAATATTCACAAAAGTGGACCGCAGTTGGGTTAAAATAAAATGTTAAGAACACCTTGAATGTAAAAGACTCAAGGGCTTCCATGATGTATGAATGGGAGACTGACCAAAACACAAGAAGAAGAGTAAAAAACAAAGATGAAAATTAAGAAGTTTTGATTGAGAGTGACAAAGAAAAACAAGCTAAATAATTGTGTGTCAGAGGGAAAAGAAATCAAGCTATCTTTTTGGACAACCTTAGGTAGTAGGTATGTCAAACAATGAATGGTGGATATACCAAATAAAAGAGGAAGACATCAAATGAGGTCCATGGATGTGGTGAATGAGGTCTTCATGTGAGGATGATAACATTAAGAAAGATTTACTGACAGGGAATAACAGAAGAACAAATGTTTATAATGAAGTTGGATAGTTCACCCAAAATTCTGCTACAATTCAATTTGTTGTGTCTGAAGTCATGTTGTCATTGAAACACATTGCCAGTGTCAGTGAGTAGGGTGAGAAGAAAATGAGTGAAATTTTAATTTAATTTAATTTATGTGGCCTTATTTGCTTCTCAATATAAGCAACATTGTAGCACATTGATCCAGAGTCAAACAGAAATATAATAGACATATCAGCTATCGACATATTGTGCATCCATTTGGCTAACTTTTGTAACGGCTTGGACTGCTGCAGTGTAGTTTTGGGTTTGTAAGAGGTTAATAAAGGTGAGTGGTGAAACATAAATAGACTGAATGTGGACTAAGGCCTTACATTTGTCATGCCTTTTTAACATTTTATAAACAACCTCACAGGAATGTTCAAATATAAAACAAAAGTTAAATAAATAAATAAATCAGAGCTTCTAATTGGGAAATGTGTCACATTTACATCTCTGTAGTCTTTGTTGAATGCTTTACGACGGATTCCATCTATAGTCCATCACTGAACAATCTTACAGTTTAAAATAGAAAACAAAGATAGAACAAAAGTGGATTTCGACTCACTGTGAGCCATGTTGTCAGTGTGCTTTGCTACAAGCTTAAACAGCAATGAAAATCAATTAACAAAACAGATAATCAAAATAATTGAGTAACAGTAGCTCCTAAGATTCAAACTCCTTGAAATAGTTCACCAGACAGTTGTGTTTAGAACTATGTACATGCACAGTATTTTAAATGCACCTTTCCCCTGTTCATAACTCCAGAATGATGAATCTGATAAGGAGTCACATGACTGAGATTTCACTGTTTAAAAATGTGTTCGGAGAATCATGTTGTTGCAACCACCGTTCAAATACCTACCAGACATTCATTCATCTTTAGCTCGTTGCTGCAGAACAAGCTTGTTTTCCTGAAAGAGCTTTATAGAAAGTGACAGATTGACAGATCACAGACAGAGAAGAGGGATGTCCCCAGCTCACAAAGAGAAAGAAATCAAACCCTTTGCATTTTTAAGGAAGGAGTGCAACACCCACTCTAGTCCACGTCAGATGCATCGTTGTCTGATAGATGGTAGTTTGACCCTTTGACCCGGATGTATTCCACTTGTCGTCCCTCGTCTGAATCGGTCGCTCCGCACGAACACAGCTGATTTTCAAAGAGCGCCTCAATCTCCTCTAGACGCCTTGATTTCGTCTCGGGCAAGCAGCCGTAGATGAAGATAAAACCCATAAAGGCCAAACTTGAGTAAAGAAAAAACACCCCTGTGAAAAAAACAAGAAACTGGTTAATCTTTCAGATCAAATAGACCGATCAAGAAAGAAAAAAAGCAGTCAGCTTTATAATGTAGCTTAAGTACAGCTTCTCCACGCATACCACAAATAACGTTTTTCATCTGTTTAGGCATTAGAAGCATAGGAAACCTAGACTTAAAACAACTAACACGCACATATATACATTTAAAAGCCATTAATTAACCTCCAAACTGACTGTGGGCCAGGAAACAAGAGTTCTCGAAGGAACATGTAGAACATGAACCACAGTTTATTCATGTTCACTCTAAACCAAGAATTGCTTACACTTTGGATGCAGTTTATTGATGTGTAGCTGTAGCTTTGTCCACTAGTCCAACCATTTGTGAACTTATTTGTGTAGATTCTTTCGGATATCCCGCACTGAGCAAGATGAAACTATAGTATTGATGTGGTTTGAGATGCCTGCCTGTAAAACATTTCCACTTTTTCCATATAGTTCAGAAGTAAACCCCATTTCTGTTGCTGTGACAACCATTTCACTGGTTGCATGAAGAGATCGATCAGTTAACCTGCAGCATCTCAGGTTGCCTACAGTTTCTCCCGAAAGATCAATTCAAAGCCTCATGAAAGGTCACTTCCTGGCTAAAGAGAAACCTGCTGCTGTGCTGCATTGACTGAGGATGTATGGAAGAAGGTTTAAGGGAGGGGGGAAGGTAGTTGCTTGTTCCCTACGTAAGACTTGCTGAGGAAATTAATGCTATAAATACAACTCATGTCCATCTTACACCCACCATAGTAGGTGAAGTACTGAGCAAGGTGTAGGAAGGTCACGGAGACTAAGACGTTGAAGGTCCAGTTGACTCCAGCAGCACAGGCATTCCCAGTGCTTCTGGCCCACAGAGGATAAATCTCAGAGTTAATGGTCCATGGCATTGGACCCATTCCTGTGAAATAAAAAAAATATTTAATTACAGACTCACAACCAAAACTGTCACTTTCAGTGGCGGCCATTGTAAACAGAGTTAGTGTGTTGTTCCGTCTTGCTCGCAAAAAGTCAAAATTATAAGAAAAGATAAATCACATCATATGTAATGCCTAAAAGCAATGTTTTTGTCAGTATAAATTCATATATTGAAGTAAGAACTTGGTGTTGTTAGTGGTTATCATCAAAAATCATGGAACATGTCTAGATATCAGTTCTTAAATGAAACTTCAATTAAACAAACCTTTTTTTTAATCTTATTTTATTGTGTTGATCTTGTGCTGCCGCTTTTTATTGCGCTGATTTATTGTATTGTATTGTATTGTATGTGAATTTATAATTATTTTTTTTTACAAATTTTATTTTCATTTCAGACAAAAAAAAAAGACAGTAGTAACAAACAAACAAAAAAAATATATATATATATAGTAAATTATATTATATATGTAAAAGACAGAAAAAATAAAACCAACAGGACAATAAGAAACATCAAAACAAGAAAAACCAAGTGCCAGACCACAAAAGAGAAAAAATAATAATAATAATAAGTTAACATTTTCAATGCTGCAGAAAAAAAAAAAAGTATTTACAAGGAGGTCAGAGAGTTCACAGAACTCCCTCTAAAGGAACAGCAACAATAGGTGGCTTATGCTTCATTGTCATTTCCTGATAGCGTCCAGAAACGGTCCCCAGATCTTGACAAATTTCAAGTGTAAAATAGACATTGTGTATCTAATTTGTTCCAGATACAGGAGAGAAACCATATCATTGAGCCATTTTTTGAAGGAAGGTGGAGATGGTGATTTCCATTCACTCAGGATCACTCTCTTTGCAACAACCAGAGAGAAAGCTAGAGCTTGTTGCTGAGTGCTGGATAGATTAGAGGTTGATTCAGAACATCCCAAAACAACCAAAGCACCGGTCTGGATCACATTCACCTTGTATGCTTTAGAGAAAAAAATGAAAAACTCCAACCAATAAGATCTTAACCTGCAGCAAGACCAGAACATATGTCCGAGTGAGCCCTCTGACGTTGAACAGCGATCACATGAGGATGGAATGGCAGGGAAGATTCTGTTTAGCCTTGTTTTGGAATAGTGGAGTCTATGAGCGACCTTAAATTGAATTAATTGAAGCCTTGCATTTATCGAACAGAGTTTAATCCGGCTCAATCCCCTCGTCCACACATCGTCTGATATTTTCTCGCCCAAATCTTTTTCCCACGACTCTTTAATGTGCGACAAAGGGACCGCCTTGTAAAATAGAGACACAAGTAGTGAAATTAAATGGTTTGAAGTGGAGGATTTCCTCATTGTATGATGAAAAGTATGTTCTTTTGGCAAACGCTCGAAAGACTGAAATGATTTGCTGACAAAGTTCCGGATTTGAAGATATCTGAACCAGTGAGAGCTCGGCAAATTGAACTTTGACTGCAATTGAGCAAAAGAAGCAAATCTACCGCCAAAATACAAATCTTTGAAGGAACATAAACCTCTCTCAGACCACTCACTGAACACTGGATCCATCCGTCCTGGTTTAAAAGAAGAGTTATGGCAAATAGGTGTATAAACAGAGAGTTCTGACAAGTTTAGGACATTTTTAATTTGTTTTAATATTTTAAAGGAATTGAATAAGATGAAATCATTTTTTAGAACTCTGAGCTGAGGAATAGTATTTGAGAGTAAGATAGAAATGGGAGAAGTATTGAAATGAGAAAGTGTGATGTTAGTTTCAATAAGAGGCCATGAGGGGGCAGATGCGTCATTTGAATTTAACCCAGATGAAAATTGATTCCAAAAGATCCAGTTTCTGGCATTGCATGCCCAGTAATAGTGTCTGAACACTGGAAGAGCAAGACCCCCATCTGCCTTGGATTTCTGGAGATGTGCCTTACTTATGTGAGGAGGTTTGTAATTCCAAATAAAAGGTACTATGATTGAGTCAATTGTCTTAAAAAATGAGGAAGTGAGAAAAATAGGCACATTTTGAAAGAGATAGCTAAATTTGGGAAGTATAGTCATCTTAATAATGTTAACCCGACCAACAAGCGACAGTGGCAGGAGCTTCCATTTGTTTATTTTATTTTTTAATGCATTAATCAAATTTAAAAAATTGAATTTAAACAAAAACTTGGGTTGTCTTGTGACATTGATACCGAGATAAGTAAAATAATCTGAACTGATTTTAAAGGGCAATTTAGTCAAATAATCTGGATCCAAGTCCTTCGAGAGGGGCATCAAAGTGCTTTTGTCATAATTAATGGTAAATCCAGAAAGCTGGCCAAACTCTTTAATGAGATCAAGAAGGGATGGTAGAGACTCTGTTAATTTTGAAATTGTCAACACCACATCGTCAGCATAAAGGCCAATTTTAGATGTTACCTTCCCACATTCTATTCCACATATTTGGGGACAGGATCTGATCGCCACAGCCAGGGGCTCCAGTGCCAAAGCAAAGAGCATCGGAGAAAGACAACACCCTTGTCTGGTCCCTCGATTAAGATCGAAAGGAGTGTATTTATCGTAGTTGGTCAAGATACAGGATTTAGGATGAGCATAGAGAAGTTTTAAAATAGTTATAAATTTTTCGCCAAATCCAAACTTCCTCAGCACTCCAAACATAAATGTCCACTCTATTTGATCGAAGGCCTGTTGTGCATCTAATGATATTACTGCTGACTGTGGTTTTCCTGATGAGTACATGATATTTAGAAGACGCCGAGTATTTGAGACAGGATAGCGGTCAGGAATGAATCCAGTTTGGTCAGGATGAATTAGATTGCAGATGTGCTTTGATAACCGAGAAGACAAAACTTTGGCAATTATCTTCTGGTCGCTGTTTAAGAGGCTCAGGGGACGATATGAAGACATCTTTGTTGCATCTCTGTCTTTTTTGAGGAGTAAACAAATGTTTGCCTCATAGATAGAGTTTGGGAAGATGTTGCTCTTTACCGAACAGTTTATCATCCTCAGTAACAAGGGTGAGACTGCATCTATGTTTGCTTTATAAAATTCAATCCCAAACCCATCTGGACCATATGCCTTCCCACTGGGAAACGAGCGGATAGCCGCTTTGATTTCATCCAATGAGATCTCAGATTCTAATTCCTGACGAGCATCGTTACCAAGTCTGGGAATATCAAGCTTGTCTAAAAAAGCATCGATGTCATCAACAGAGGCCTTTGTCTTAGATGAATATAAGTCAGAGTAATAGTCCTGGAAACACTTGTTGATTGACTTTGGGTTTGTGATCAATTCTCCCGCAGAGGAAATCTTATGGATAGCCCTGTTTGCTTGCACACCTTTCAGCTGCCTGGCGAGGAGTGTATGAGCTTTCTCACTCAGTTCAAAATGCTTTTGTTTTAGTTTGTGTATATAGTTTTTTACTTGTTCTGCAGATATCGTATGATATTCATATTTTAATTTGAGCATTGCATCTAGGGTGTTTTCAGATTTTGTGTTAAGATAATCAGACTGCAGTGTCTCAAGTTCAGATTCAATTTCTTTATAACGTTTACATCTCTCCTTTTTCTGTTTTGACTGATATGAAATAATATGTCCACGCATTACCACTTTAAATGTCTCCCACAAAGTTGCATCGGAGACTGAATCATTATCGTTAAAAAGGAAGAAGTCTGAAATTTGGATTGAGATATATTCAAGAAAAGATTTGTCAGTGTTCAGTGAGGGGTTAAATTTCCAATTGTACGAGCGAGCTGGAAGTTTAAAGTCAATTTTCATTGTAGCTGGAGCATGGTCGGATATTATTATGTTATTATATTTTGAGCTGGATACATTAGAAATTAATCTTGAGTCCACCAGGAAATAATCAATTCTAGTGAAACTACCATGGACCGGTGAGAAAAAGGAATATTGCTTGTCCAAAGGGTGTTGTATTCTCCAAATATCAACTAAATTTTGCTGTTTAATTAAATTATTAAGCACAGGGACCGATTTCAAAGGGGATGGTGTCTTTGAAGAAGATCTGTCGAGGGAAGCATCAAGATAGCAATTGAAGTCACCTCTATTTTTAATATTTGAGTTGTCATGGTCTGCAACAAGATTAAACATTTTCTGGAAAAAATCTGGGCAATCAAAGTTTGGGGCATACATGTTAAGGAGTGTCAGCGGAACAGAATTAATGGAACCTGTTACGAGCACAAATCTGCCACCTGGATCTGCTGTCATGGATGAAAACAAGAATGGGACATTTTTCCGGATGAGGATGGCAACCCCTCTAGCTTTGGAGGAAAATGTTGATTGATAGACATTTGATATCCATTGTGCTCTGAGATTTCTTTGCTCTGATGAAGATATATGGGTTTCTTGCAAAAAGATAATGTCTGAGGAAATAAATTTTAGATGTTGAAAAACTTTTCCTCTTTTTAAAGCCTTGCCCATTCCTCTGCAGTTCCAAGTTGTGAAATTAATTGAACTCAAATCTGACCAAGTTCTTGAATTATCCTGCATCAAAGCAGTCTGTTAATAGGAATATACCTGCAACATATGTAGCTGTGGACTGGCAACGAAAAAAAATAATAATAAATAAAATGAAACATAAAACAAACACAAAACAAGAAAGAACACATATAAACCCCTAACCCCGGTGTCATTAGAATAAAGACACCAAAAAACCCCTAAGCCTCAGAGGCTGCTGGGCGATAGAGCCCCCTCCACCCTTAGAATAAAGGGAGAGAGAAAAAAACACCATCTCAAACCCGTGTGTAACACCTTATTTAGATGCACCGATTGTATAACACAAATAACTTATTTAGGAAAAAAGGAGTAAATGTGAACAGAAGTTTACCCAAACACCTCAATATTATTATAGAAAAAAAAGTATATTTATAAACAAATGCATAAACAAATAACCGGAATATTATAACTTTTATAGAACTATTTCTGCTTTTTCATACGTATCAACATATTTTTACATGTTACATTACATCACGTCACTAAAACAATATTAAGTATGAATATATATGTTTGTAAACAGTGGAACGTAATGTAAACAGATCAAACCATGAGATTATGCTCTGGCAGGCAGGGAACCAGCGAACCTCTCAGCGTCAGACACGGAGTTGAAAGTGCTGACAGAGCCGTTCAATGTCACCTGTAGCTTGGCCGGGAAGCGGAAGGAACACTCGGCGCCGGCATCTTTGAGCGTCTTCTTCAAACTATTGTAAAGGAGGCGCTGAGCAATGACTTCTGGTGGATAGTCAGGAAAAATGAAGATTGGCTTCCCTTGGTAGTTCAGCGGTCCACGCTGGCGCCCGAGCCGGAAGATCTTAGCGATGTCGCAGCAGTTGTGAAGTTTGGCCATGAAGGTGCGCGGCTTGTCCGATGACCCGGGTCGGGCGTTGTTGACTCGATGCGCCCGATCCACCTTAAGAGGCTTCGGAAAATTATCAATTCCAAGCAATTTGGGTGATAATCCAGTGATGAACTCGGTGGGGCGACCCATCTCCCCCCCCTCTGGGATGCCAATAACACGGATGTTTTGACGACGTGAGCGCCCCTCCAGATCCACCAGCTTAGCCCTTAGCTTAACATTTGCGGTCCCCAGCTCCACACACGTAGCCTCCAGTGCTGTGATGCGTGAGTCTGCGGACGTTAAAGCTTCGTCCACACCCTCTAGACGTTGTTTCACCTCGCGGTGGTCAGTTTGCAGGGAAGCCAGGGTCCTTTCCATTGCGTCGAAACGCCCGTCTATGGATTCCTTCATGGCGTTCACAAGTTCAAAAACTTTCGCGAGTTCGGTGCTTTGGTTCGCAACGGCCGCCAAGATGGCGTCGTTACTAGCACCGCTGGCCTGTCCCGCAGTCGACTTGCTTTGATTCTCGTCTCTTTTCCCCATATTTCAAAGCGGTTGTGTTCCAAAAAAGTTGATAGAAAATGTTCCAGAAAATGCGCGGTGCAGTCTTTTAAATAACTATTTTTTGGCGAAACACACGGAGCTCAAAAAAGTACGTCTTACTCCATCACTGCACAAGAGCGCCCCCCCGTGAATTTATAATTTTGCTTGATATTTGTAAAGCAACCTTGAGAGCTTTAAAAGCTTTTTTTAAATTAAATGTATTGTTATTATTATTATAATTATTTTAAAAATTACCGTTAGATGCACTGAACTTACAAATCAACAAGACTTTGAAGAAAACAAGCTGCTATAATTATTCGTTAAATGACTGTAATTCAAGTGACTTACAAGATTGAACCACAGCTGTCTTACCTGGGGCGAATGCAGCCAGATATAGAATTAGACCCAGTAGAACCAGCCATGAGTAGGAGGTGGGGCAGTAGTTGTAGGCCCAATAGGTGTGCTCTTTCATCTGGCTGGAATTGGAGCACCTAGTGGAGGAACATGAGCGGGACCCCATCAGACCTAATTATTCATCCATTCTAACTCATGCACATACCTCAGCAGCATCCTGTGACTCACCTGCCCCATGCTGCCTGCTCCGTGGAGGAACTATTGACCGGCACACAGGAGGTGGCGAGCAGCGCTGAACCGTTTTCACTGTAGCAGAAACCACAACCTGGATCCAGCATGCACGGCTCACAGAGCCTAGAGTGAAAAACAGTAGGCATTAGCTTGCTTTTGGCCTAAATGGAATTAATTAGTTAATTAGATAGATGAATGTATGGATGGAAACATAGCCATTTCAAAGCTATATAAATGATATATATGAGATATTTTTTTAGCATGAAAATATATAGTTATTTAACATTTGGGGATAAATTGAATGAGGCTATCTTCGAGAAATCATGGCAAATATCTTGATATGTGTTTGTTTATTTTTCTTTTGTTAGTAAATTGAAATAAAAAACAATAGGAGCTCTAATCATTTTCCATGATGTACTGGTAATGGTTGTTGGAGGGTTGAACTTAGGTGGCTCTATTCAAGGAAACACAATTGATTCCAAATTACTGTTAAACAGTGTAAGAATAGAGCCCAATGTCACGCTAGTGAGAAGATTGTAGTTTCACATATTTAATAGAACCAAAACATTAATGGATGCAATTCCATCCAAGTCTCAAGTCACTGAATGGTGCAGTCATACTGCTCTAATGATGGTGCTGTGGCCGGCCGGGGGATATTTGGTCTCATCTGGAGTAAAGTGAACTCAATGAAGCCGCTGTGATGTGGTAAAAGCACTCATCTCCTCAAAATTACCCCGCTGGCTGTGTGTTTGTGTGGCAGTGAGTCCATTAGATGTTGTTTGTTATGATGAAAGACAGCCGTTACACTGTAGTTTCACCCCACACTTCAGTAAGTGTGAGTAAAATGGGTCTGTGTGACTTCTGATCCTTTCATAGCTTGACAATACACCAGATCTGTGCTGGTACATCAAGTCTGCAGTGATACATCAAGAAACTTATTGTCAGCAACATATGTCAAATGAAGTAAATCAGCATCTTTAATTTGGACATGTATGGCTTATGCTTATTGTAATGTTTATACAATTGATTTGGAAGTATAATGATTATTCTAATATCCATTATCCTTCATGTCTCAGTATATTCTGTCGGCCTCTAGCTAGTATTCAAAAATGTTAAAAAATAAACATGTTGTTGTAAGAGGGGTGGGTGTCAAACAAAGGTCTGGGTCACAGGCCCAACAGAATGTCCTTTTCCTTTACAGGTTGTATGAGTCTGATTGTAATATTGTCTTTTCACTCTTTAAAAGCTTCAACCAATCTTCTGGCATTGCCAGATTAAATGACTTGGCTGTCTGGATTTGACCCCCTTAGTTTGACACATACTTCCAGTGTTGCCAGTGAATGGCAGCACCTATAGTCAGTTCCTGCTTTTGAGTGTTAAAAAGTTTTTTCACACGGAATCTCCAGAATATCCACTGCTCTGTCTGATACCGGATGAGTTCCACAAGAAATCAAGGAGTAAAAGCTCCTGTTCTGGTTTACAAGTAAAGAGAAGACGTGCCACAGCTGTAGCTCGCCTGGACTCTGTCGTCATCAGGCATGCTCGATGTCTGCACTACATTCCTCTCTGTGATGTGTGTGACAACGCGTCAGCACTGCTGTTTGCCTGGACCTCAAGAGATCCTGGAGCTTAAAAAGCTTAATTTCCTCTTTTTAATTCTGTGTTTACTCCGGAGCTACCCACATGGTCCAGCTGTTACCCACGTGACCGCTGGAGTAGCCTTCGACAGGGCCCGCTTTGCTCCGCTGTCACTGCCTCAGTGATGATGCTCGCTCCATTGCAAATAAATCCTACATTTCCTCTTTTTAATTCGGCTTTTACAACAGAGTTGAACGTAAGAAACAGCTATAACCCATGTGGCCGCTGCTGTTCTCTACAAAGGAAAGGAGAGAGGAAGAGTTTATTCATCTTAATGGACTTTGTCCCGCTGGCTGCGCTGTTGAAGGGAAGCTCCGTCCCTGTCGTCGAGGGGGTGGTGCGGCTGTTGTTTATAGAGATAGTTGTTCTTGCAAAGTGATTCAGACACAGGAATTCGCTTATTTTTGGTCTCAGATGATCTTGGTTGGTTCTACAAGACCTTTCTATTGTATTTCAGTCTAACGCCCGCCTTGCCCTGCGGCAGTGTTCTTGAAGGATTTTAGTGACTTTTTATCTTCCATTATTCGAATGGAATCTGTTCTTATTCTTAGAGACCTTAATCTTCACGTTGATGACATCACATCTTGCTCTGCTAAAGAACTTTTAACTTTAACTGAAGCCTAATAATTTTGAGCAACATCTTTCTGAATCTACTCATCAAAAAGGCCACATTTTAGACTTGGTTTTTACTCTTGACCTGGAAATTTCTAATGTATCTGCACATGATGTCCATCTGAGTGATAATTCTCTTGTTTTGTTTACCCTTGACTTCATCCCTAAACCTAAGCCTTTGAAAGTTAGGTCTCAGAGGCACGTTATATCAGCTGAAACTGACAGTTTCCCTGCTCTGTTTGACCCTCTTTCCTTCAATGACTGCCTTAACGTGGACAATTTGATTCACTGTTTCACTACTCATTGTTTTGAAATACTGGTGGCACCTGTTAAATCGAACTTGAAAATTCAGAAAAAACGGTGGCTTGGACAAATGATCTCCCGAGTCTGAAGAGACTTTGTCGAAAGATTGAGCGTCTCTGGAAGTCCACTAAACTTGAGGTGCACAGGCTTCACCTCAGGGATCTGATGTCCTCATCAATGAGATGATGGAAACTGCCAGATCTGATTACATTCAGAAACTGGTAATAGTAAATAATAAAAACTCCAAGTGTTGTTTGACATGATAAATTCTGTCGTGTGTCCTGCTGCTCCAATCACCCCTGTCTTCTGTGAAGCTGACAGCAATGCATTGACAAAAATTAAGTTGATCAAAGAGAAAATCCCTCCCCTTGTGTGTGGAACCTCTGCTATCACTGAGCCTGTCTCCACCTCGTGGGCCTTCTTTAAGGCTGTAAGTCTCGCACTGGAGAACAAGATGAAACCCTCCACTTGCTCGTCCGACGGCCTTCCGTGTAGGCTCTTTATTAAAGTGTTTGATGAAATCGGCCCCTGAGTTACCAAAATGGTAAACCTCTCTCTTTTTCTTTTCTGTTTTTTTTTAAGCATGCCGTTGTGGAGCCTTTACTCAAAAAGCCAGGAATAGACACGACTAACCTAGTTATTTCCAGCTCATTTGATCCAACTGAGCCCCAGAGGCTGAACAGCTTAGTCAATTGTTTGCTAGAAATCAAACAATGGCTGAGTAAAAACACTTTGAAGCTAAATGTGGAAAAAACTGAAACTCTGGTTATTGCTCCTGATGATAAGATTCCAGGGTTGAGTCAGTACTTGGATGACTCAGGCCAGTCTGTCAAACTGAGCCTGAGAAACCTGGGTATTGTATTTGACAAAGACATGTCTCTAGTATAACACTGACCAGAAACTGTTTCCTTCAACTGAGAAAATCTCTAAATTTAGGAAAATGATGTCACAAACCAATCTGGAGCGTAATATGAATAAACTTGTGTTTAAACTGCGTTTTTGCCTGTTGATTTGTGATTCCACTCCGCATTTGGGTCCACCTCATTCCAGGACTTCACAACTTACTTACTTAAACATGTCTTAATTGCTTTAATTCTCCTTTTATTCAGTTTTACTTCTTTCACTTAAAGTTAAACGCTTTGTTTTTCTGGAGATGAACTCTTGTTTCCCAAAACCACAACTAGTTTTCTCTGATTGGTCAAACAATGGTCTACACCGTCATCAGTCCCAGAAGTCTTCAGAATCTTTATAGTAATAGTAAGTAATAACTTCAAAACTAAGGATAGTCATGATGAGGGACTTACTGCACCTTGGAGTGGAAAACTTCAACATTTGAAACATGTGAGAGTGGAAAGTTGGGTTTTGACATTAGTTACCCTTGTTGTTTTTTTAAATGTTTTTCAGTGGTTCTGTTCATGGGCAGGAGGGGGGCGGGGGGTCTGTCCATGAAGCAGACAAGATGGAGAGCTGCTCCTTTAAGTATAACTTTGTTCTGAGTTGCCAAAAGTTGATATGTCCTATTCAGGTCCTTCTATCTTTGACGAAAAGGTCCCTCCAGGTCACTGATTGCACCGAACAGCACCTTCAGTCCTAGACTAATACACCCACAGTGCAGGAAGGAGGGATGATGAAATGTATGATTTCCTGATAGGGAAAATTCCTTCTATCCTTCACTGATAGTTATTAATGCCAATGACCCATTTTTATATCTTTCCAGCCCATGAACGACAAATATTGCGGATATGATTGATCACCACTCATAGAACATCTACCCGACACACACTGCACCTCATACCTACTGGACCACTTCAACGAAGCCATTTTGACGACTGAATCTGTGAGATCCTTCAATAAAAGGTATAAGACAAATATAGAATGTTATTCTCTCAAGCTCTCTTGCTCCTCTGCTCTCTTCTTTGATATTCTGACTAAAATGCAGTGCTTTGTAAAGACGCAAAAGTGCCCTTTGGGAAAGGTTTCTTATGCTAATGGATGTTATATGAAAAACCAGATCTTTTTTGTCTATTTCTGCAATTTCTGATTTTTCATAAAACTCTGAATGTACAAGTCACTTGGTGATGGGTGACTTGGGGATAAAATAACTCTTCTCACTGTAGTCTTGCTCCTTTATCGAGAGTTGCTTGAAAATTCTGTTTATTTTAAATTAAAGGAGGCGGCGAACCATCTCCTTTAATTGCAATAGTGCTTCCAAAATTTGAATGAGGCCCGGCTGAGGCTACTTTGGTTGCCTGGGTGTTTATGTTGTCTAACTTTAATGCTGTGAAATAAACTTGGCATGTTTGCTAGTGAATATACGCATGGATGAGTGTGTTTCTCAAAACTCTTATTATCATATAGGATCTTGGATGAAATGAAGTTTAGTGGAATTACAGGATGCTTTAATTGTGTTATTAGCTTCAAATAAACTGGGCCAGAAGCCCAATATAATGAAATATTATATATATATATATATAACCCCTCATTCTGCGAAACTTCACGCGGGGAAGAACTTTATAAAGTTATATTAAAACGGAACATTTTCATGTTGAGAGATTTACTGCATCTTGGAGAGGAAGACTAAATCGGAAACATTTGAGTGAGTCAGTGACTTGGATTGTTATTATTTATGCCCCTTTAACATCAGAAAAACTGATGATAATGGAAGAACTAAAATGGAAAAACAAGGAAACTACTGTTCATATGAGGTGGAGTTGAAGAGGACATTTATCGGCGGTGGTCCTTAAGGCCTGCAATGCCTTCTTTGCTAGCCAAAAAGTACCTGAATCAAGTGTGTAACAAATCCATAAATCAATGAATCTGCCTAAAATAATCCTTCATTTAAATCACCATTTCAAAATTATAACTTGGCCATGAACGCTTTTCAAATCATTCCAAATAGTCTGCCCGCTTTCTTTTGTAGTACTTCCCCTGACTGAATTTCTTATAGATGTGTAGTTTTTGCATATTAAATGTAACCAATCATTTTTTTACTAGGATCAAAAAATGCCTGAATGCATTTATAATCATTTCACAAGGCATTCTAGCAGGCGTACGGTAATGTCACCATATTCACACTTTAAAAAAAAAAGAGTGTTGAGAGCACATTTTCCACCCTGGTGTGAAATAAAACTTTTGCCAGAGTAAAAAGTTATTGATTGATTTCGATGGAGCACTATTGAAGGCCTAGGTGTTAAATGCAAAGCCCGCCCTGCAATATATGTATACAGGTATATATAACATCGAACATGGGAATCCCTTAATTAATCCCATCCCAAAAAGTGTTGTTCAATTACACAATACAGTGCTTTTCAGCAATTTTTTCGGCAACTTCAGCCTACTAGAAACTAACAGTTTGTTGAAATTCTTCACTAAACCTATATATGTGATATTAATGATATACTCTAGGAGAACACTGAGGCCCAGTCATAGTCTCACTTGTCCTTGGTCTGCCCCAACGTCTTTTCCTAATTGTACATGCCCAGAACACCCCAAGAAAGAGGCATCCAGAAAGTATCTTGCAACGTCAACTGGCTTTTCTCCATGTGGAGGAGCAGAGGTTCTACTTCCTGAATGATCAAGCTCCTCACTGTATCTTTAAGGAAGAGTCCAGACACCCCGTACAGAAAACTCACTGAAATGTCTCCAAACCTCAAAAGCTGTCACTCTGTTTAACTTTTAAGATGACTAAATAAGAGAAAGGTATTGAAGCAGACCGCCTTGGATTGCATGTGAAATTTTTTTTTTTTCAAGAACATTAAAAGGTTCATCTCCTTACAGGTACTTGAAGCATGTCAAGTTGTTGGTTGAGGGGTCGACTGGGTGGTGCGTGACTGGGGGACTGTGCTGTGCAGACAGCAGGAAGCCCACTGCCAGCAGGCTCAAGCTCAGACTTGTGCCTGCGAGAAACATCACTGTTAGAGACACTTGAGCAGTAAACACAAACACAAGGCAGTCATGGCATTCGTACCTATGATACTGCCAACCGCCAGCTTCCGTCGACCGACTCGCTCAACAAGCCAAACACCAAGCAGTGTGAAGAGGAAGTTTGTGAGGGTGGTGAGGCAAGCTAACCAAATGGCCAGCCTGTCATCTCTCACTCCTGACATTTGAAGGATGGTAGCGCTGTAGTACCTGTAAAACACATAGAAGGGATTTTGTAAAGTTTAATCATTTCTTTTCACAGATTCAAAACATTTTTAGGAATATATGCCGACCTAATCAGATGTTGTTTCAATTTAATATTTCCCCATGAATTATAACGAATTTATGGCTGGTTTCCACTCTCTGTGCTAAGCGAAGCACGTTGACACAATCTTGATGCAAGAAGAAGTAAATGTTGACTCAGTGTCACTCATGCCTAAGTGTAAACTTAAACATTACTTCAGGAGCGCTGATCCTGTGGTTTTTCACCAAGTTAGAAACACGCAATGTTCTCTAGGTCATCAGAATAATATATAATCATTTAATTTCTCTTCTTCTTTATCATAGAGCACATGTGGACACAAGAAGCTGATCCAGGGATCCACCTCCAGAGCTGCTGCTGATCCAGGATCTTCACCACGTCATCAGATCCCGAGTTCTCTCCAGCACCCCCATGGACCCTCCTACACTCTCCTCTTTTCTCTCACTATATCCTCCCTCACTCCTCTCCTTATCCATTTGTCTACCCCCCCATCCTTCCTCCCAGCCGGTCAAAGCGGCAGGCCGTCAACAATGAGTCGGGTTCCGCTCGAGGTTTCTGCCTTCTAAAAGGAAGTTTTTCCTCGCCATTGCTCACTGTACAGCTCACTGTACAGTGTTTTGTTTCTTGCTCTTTGTTGAATTGCTGGGATCTATTTTTCCTTAATCAACTGTAGTCTTATTTCAACTGTATAGTGTCTTGAGATAACTTTGTTATGATAAGACACTTTAAATAAAATTGAATTGAATTGAATTGAAGAAGCCTGTGGGCCAAATCTGGCCTGCCAAGTAATTTGAAGTGAAGATGAATCTAAATCAATACAGTTTTATGTTTATGTTGATATAGTGACCTATGTAGACGCTAGTGTTCAAATTAAACTACAAAGAGATTATTGATTGTCAGCAATTAAATGGAAACTTTTAAATAAAAAAAATGTGGTATATTTGAGAGGCTGGTGATTTCGTAGCCGGGCCTTCGGTAGAGGTCTCAGACTTGTTTTAAGAAAGTAATTTGAAAAAGCTTATTTTTTTCTAACAATCAATCAAGTAGCAACTTCTCTGTGTGTATCATAGGACTACAGAACAAAAAGAAAATAATACATGGAATGCTTAAGAGCTCTGTTTTGTCAGTATAGCTCACAGCATATTAGATATCAGCCCTCAAATTAAACTCTAAGAACTATTTTATTTATCATTATATTTATCCGAACAAATTTATGACGTGCAAGAAAATAAGCTTCTGAAATCATTTTATATGTATTTTAGATGTTAAGGAAAATAAATCCCAATATTATTGGCTACAATTTTTTGCTGAAGAAAGAAGTGATTTCTATAAAAAACAAATTTAATGTCAGATGGATCACATGACCACGATATGTCACACAGAAATCCGTCTTTGTTGTCCATTTTGAATGTTAATTTTCAACAATGCATGACATGACATCATAAACAATCAAGTAGTGATGAGTTAATGAGGCCATATGCTGCAGCATCAGTTGTTGTAGCTGACTCAGTCAGTGTCCTGATTGTATTGAGAATATCCGAAAGAGTGAAAAAACATAACATCAAAAGAAAAAAGTATAACAAAAATGAACATTTTTCAAAGAAAAAATCAATAAATATCTACCACTCCTGATTTCTTTGGTTCGGAAACTATTGTTCCGACTCCAATCACAGCCTTGTTACTCAAGCAACAACCACTCCACTTGATTGAGTCAGCTATAAATAGTCTGTACCATTCACCTTCTGCAGCACTTCCTCTCTCTTTCTTTGTTCTCTATAATTATATGGACGTCTCTGCTGCCACATCGCTCCATGTAGGCAGATTACCTCCAATCATCATCAACTAGAGCGGAGACTTGTGGCGGTTAACAGCTATCACACCTGCATGAGGTCTGACTTTAACCTCAATAATGATCCATGGAATGGATCCATGCAATGAATCATAGACGAACAAAACCAGACCTAGATGTTCCCCAAACACCTTTTAGTACTGGACTTGAAATAGGATTGTGACTGACAGGATTTAAACGAAAAACAGAAGCGAATGTTTAGAAAAAGAAAAAGAAAAACATAGTACAGTTATAGTTAGTTTAAATTCCAACCTCAATATGTGCAAGAGCAGCGCTCTAACCTTGTCCTCCTGAGGGCATCTATGTATTTGCAATTTGATTGGACTGATTTTCTTCCCAAATTAAATTCCTCGTGTGATTCAGAGAACAGCAGAGTAACACAATATCCCTTCAGCAAGGAATTTGTAGCTGAAAACATCTTCTGTATTTCAACCTTTGTGATCCGCTGGGTTTTATCGACCAACACAGGCAGTTAGACTCACACACACAACATCTTCTCTTTGTTTTGAGAAACAAGTCTCAAATTGGGGTGAAATTGATATCGACAACTTTCCTCAAAACTGGCAGCAATTATTCATCCACTATATTCCGATGTGGTATTTCTTATAGACAATATGGTAGAAAATATAACTTACCAGCCAGACCGCAGTAATAACAAACGAACAAAATCCGAGACTGAGTTTTCTCCCTCAAATGTCTTACAAGATGAATATCCATAACTTAAATGGGCCCAAAAATAATTCCGCCGAGATTTTATTTATGACATTAAGATTCTTCAAAATGACTTGCTGGTAATTATAGAGTGACAGTTTGTGTATAATCCTCAGTTGCAACTTAATGAGCCAACTTGTTTTCTGGAGCATTTGCTGTCGCCCCCTGGTTTGAGTACATTCGGCTGAATCAACATTAATTAGCAAAGGCTCGTTCATTACTGTTGTGTTGTATTTGTTCAAATTATTAAAACAACCACATCAGATCCAGAGATCTCATTTAAGTCACACTATCTGTTTTCAGTCCTGACTTCAACACCGTTGAAAATGTTCGGCGAGTGCTGGTGAAAGATTTGCTCCATACAAGAGCCTGGGGAAAAATCCAGAATGGAGGGTTGTACAGTGAAGTAGTTTTATAGTTTTCTTACAAAATCCTATCTTGTTATTATGCTTTTACTGCAAAATAGTTGATTGCTGGTTGTTAGTACCATCATACCTATTTTAACCACTCAAACTTATAAAAGAGGCCAAAAATCAACGTCTCCGAAAATGGAAAATAATGTCAGAAAACTTAAGAATGATATCAGACGGACCATGTGAGCGCAAAAATTATTGATGTGTTCCTGAATATCAGCAATCAAGACCAAACCAGTGGCTTGTATGGTCACCTCTTATATTCTTGTTCTGGCAACGGATCATCTTGTTACAATCATCATTGAGAAACATCACTATCATCCTGAAAATAAAGAACTAAGAAAGAGTTCTCTATTTTACTCAGAATCAAAAATGTGTATTGCCAATGTTGTAAACACAAGATATGCATGTTTGTGTTGTCAATGGTCTGAACTATAAATAGTTTTTCTAATTCACTTTTTGAGGGAAATCTTTTTTGTCTTTAGTAAATTATCACATTCACTGGAAATACCCATAATAGTGTCACATGGAGTTTTTGTAAATGAAAACATGAAATGTTCTGGTTATTTACAACAAGTAAGAGACCCTTTACATGTTGTAGAAACTATTTCACACTTGACCTGGAAACCTTTTGCAAATTCCATAGACAAGGTGGAAGTGGTTTCTGTGTCCAAACCAAAATCTTAGAGTTGACTGAAAAATCTTATACAGGAGAAAATTTGATTAAATTCAAGACTGGAGAAAGGGATTTATGTATTTTGGAAAATAGATCTGATTTATTTAGTTGTTAACCCCAAAAGTGACTAATGTTTGATTTGGTTCCGACTTTTATTTTTGCCTATAAAAATACATATTGTTGGACCCAAGACCTAGACTGTGTTTAAGGTTTCTGCCCTTGTATGATTGATTTTGACACTCATTTAGAAAATATCCTCTGTTTGGATGACGTAGGCAGACATCACTACATGAAAGCAATACAAAGCTTTTAAACACTGGCTCATTTTAGCAGTATGAGTCAGTAGGAAATAGATTTCCTCCACTTACTAGCTCCTGCAACACCAAACCGATTTAGCCAACACAACTGAGCGGATAATTAAGTATTTCTGGATCTATATGAAGCCATTCCAGGCCCTCATTTTATTATCCAGGCATTGTTGGCTCTCCATAGAAGTATAGAATTAACCTTTTAGCCTTTCAAACATGATTATCTCTACAGCACCCTCCAGGTGCTGTGCTTTAACTCTGCAGCCAACACATCTTAAAGATGTGTTTGGATTCAGAACATAGGGCTTACACATGTGCGTACTTCAAGTCCTCGACGTGAGCTCCTGAGGAGAAACCATGTGAGGGAACAAGGCGAGGTGTGATCTGGCCCTGAGCCCAGGATGGAAATAGAAACTAGGATCCCTCCTTATGTCACACTTCCAAACCCTCGTCAGATACAGACACCAGCCGGAAAGGAAGAGAGACACGGTTGCAGGGATTGAGGCTGAATAACAAGGTGTATGGAGATGTGTGACGTGCCAGATGTGTTGTCGGATGTCAAGTCAGTGAAAGCATCTACAAATTTCCGTTCAGCTTTTTGTTGTAACTCTGATCAAGACAAATTGTTGTTAAGACATTTACCGTGAATCCAAATGTTTCATAAACTGGGCTTGTGACCCGATAAGCTTTGTTTTGGCATCCAAAAAATAATTCTATAACTGATTTCAGAAAGCTTTTGATATAAGTTCTCAAGAAGTTGCTTCGAGTATTCTGGGGTTTTTCTTAGGTTTGTAGGTCTGTGCTGCTTCTTTCAGCTGTTGCCATTGCAAAAACAGAAAAGTAGAATCAATGGATGACAGGGTCACCATTTCACTGACAAGATATTTTTACCTTGTTGATGTTTTTCTTTATCCGGCTGAATGAATCAAGAATGTTTTCACTGTTGACATTTAGTGACAAATTAAATAGTCTGGTGGCTGCTGACTTACATGCTGAGTTGAGAGTCACACCCGAGGCTTCAGCACCTGCCAGACCTCGGTTCACAAATACACATGGTTCCCACTTGTGGTCCACGTTTATAACCAAACATTTGTAATGTGTTAGTGTATTTTCAATGTGTTATATGTGAACTAAATCGCTACACAAATGAGGTCTATAGTCCTGCTGAAGATACTCTTTCAGTGAAGTAGTTTGGCCCCCTTTTCTCTTTTTTACCCATTTAGTGACATAGAAAAAAAACCTTCAATCAACTTAAACTGATAATCTATTTATTGATTAATTTGATTTTCAACTACTTTATTGCTCTTTGGTGTGTCATTCTGTGGTCCTGAACACACATGATTACCCACTTTTGAATAACTGAACCCTCAATTGAATAACAACATTTATAAAACCTCATATTCAAATATATGTCAGCAAAGTGAAGGAAAGGTTCCTTGTTTAGCTGTACTTTGAGAAATTTGAATCCAACAAGACTTTGGTAGCAATTCTGCCATAAAGAACTCAGAGTGTAGGACTAGTTTTTGACAAAGATAACTAGCTCAGGAAGGTAGAAAGAAAGATCATCTATAATGAACGTGTGAACAAGTGAGGCAGTAGAAATGAAAGTGTGAACAAGCAGCTGGAAGTAATTGATGAGGTGTGAGAGTGGAGAAGCAGAGATGGACGAAAGGGATGTTGAGAGAAAAGAATAGCTGGAGGAGGCGAGAGGAGGACGACAGGTGAAGAGTGAAGATAAAACAGAAACAACAGGCAGTAAAAAATATATTGGTAGAGCGAGTCAGAGTCTCCAGAGTACTGGTCTATTTTCTAAATGAGCGCATTCAAACACAGTTGTGCGTCACATTTATTCTCTACATCCAAATAGGATCAGCATAAATGTACATAAAGCTGAGTTCATTTGGAAATACATTATTGTATAAGAAAACGCAATAAAAGGGTTGTTAGAAGCTTCTAAAAAAAAGGTAAATCTTGTAGAAGTGAATGTTATTCATAAATAATAAGTAAGATATTTGAACACAGTTTATGAAATTTCCCCCAAATTTCTTTTGTTTAACTCGACAAACAGCCACTGTTGCAGTTATAGTCATCCATTAACATTTGGATGAACCTGGGATCATCTGAGAATAACCTCAATGCGTTATTCTTTCTTTCTTTTCTCTCTGGTGTTTTTGATATTACTAAGGACCACAAACATTTTATTTGTCCAACCTCCAAATCCCTTCACAATGAACCTAAGCCGATTGAAGTCATCACATGTGGTGAACCCGAAAGGCACTTTCATTTTCCTCTCAGTGGGCAAATATATATAATTTTCTCTCTGCAAGAACCGGTCATAAATGACTATAATACTGATGGTGATTATTCAGCACATTTTCTTTACTATTTATTACCTCGTATTTTAAGAGCTTGAGACACTATGTGGAACTCTGCTTACTTATTTTTTTTTTTTAATTATCTTATGTCGTCCATATTTTTTATTTTTGCTCATTCATATCAATGCAAACAAAATTTCAGTTTCATATCGTCCAAGGAATGCAACATGTTGGTCAAAGTTGTGAACATATAAGCATGTTTTCATTCCCAAAAGATCACCTTTAAATTAGAAGCAAGTTCAGATAACATGACTTCAAATGGTAACTATAGTCTGTTTTGAGTAGTCGCTGCTATACAAGAATATTTTCACTTGAAAGGTCAAAGTGCCAATCATTATGGCTTTCTGAACCTAATAGTTCAAATACATAATACATATGGCTGCAGTCCTTTATTAGTATTTATATTTTATTACATATAATTTTACATCACTCCAACTTAGTTCTAGAAAAATTTCCACAAGTGGTTCAAATCTTCACTGATATCGATCCAATTTTATTTGCTTCACGTGTTCCCACAATTTATGTCACAAATAGCACAATTTTTGAGTTTGGACAACACACTGACTAAAAAGTAAGTAAGTAGGTAAGTAATGGTTATTTCTAAAGAACCTTTCTACACCAGGGTCCCAAAGGGCTTTAACAATCAAAAACAATACACAGTTAAAACTATATACTATAAAAGGCCAAGACACATAAGACAAACACAGTAGACCCCAAAAAAACAGGGATAAGCCTGCACAAATAAGAATGTCTTAAGATGTTTCTTTAAGGAGTCAGTAGATCCATGAAACACAGAGAGTGAGGACGATCGTTCCAAAGCTTAGGAGCAACAGCCTGGAAGGATTTCTCTCCTCTGGTCCGGAGGCATGTGCATGGAACGATCAGTAGATTCTGATCCACAGACCTCAGAGCCTGAGCCTCTATTCTATTCTATTCTATTCTATTCTGATCCACAGACCTCAGAGCCTGAGCTGGGGTGTTAGGCTGGATCAGATCACTGATGTAAGAAGGAAGCCAGTGAAGAGTTTTAAGGATCGGAGAAGAGTATTTTATTAACTGCAGGCGAGACAGCTCCTTCTTGTTTAGGCACAAAAATAAACTAGCAGTAAATAATCCAAACAAGAAGTCACAAATGCATGGATTATAAGCTCCAGATCTTGTTATGACATCATTTTCCAAAGTTTTAAGTGTCTTTGTTAAATACAACACCCAGGTTTCTCAGGCTCAGTTTGACAGACTTGCCTAAGTCACCCAAGTACTGACTCAACCCTGGAACTTTATCATCAGGCGCAATAACCAGAATTTCAGTTTTGTCCACATTGAGCTGCAAAGTGTTTTCACTCAGCCATTGTTTGATTGATTTTGACTAGCAAACAATTGACTAGGCTGTTCATCCTCCCGGGGTTAAGTTGTATCAAATGAGCAGTAGAGCTGGATGTCATCAGCAAAAATGTGGTAAGAAACATAAGGAAATCTCTGAATGATTTTACCCAGGGGAATCAAGTACAGCAAAAACAATGAATGACCCAGAACAGAACCTTGAGGGACTACACCCAACAGATCCGCAGATTCAGACCTCATTTGATTGGCAGATACACTGAAACTACACCCAGAAAGGTATAATGAGAACCATTGTAACACAGACCCAGACAGTCCCACTTCATCCCTCAGTCTTCTCAGCAGGATCTGGTGATCAACTGTGTCAAAGGCTGAGGACAGATCCAAGAGAACCAGAACAGTGTATTGACCCAAATCAGCCGACATCATGATGTCCCTGGACACTTTCAGTAAGGCTGTCTCCGTAGAGTGATGTTTACGGAAGCCAGACTAAAACTTCTCATGGATGTCGCTCTGATCCAGGAACAAAGACAGTTGCTCAGACACCACCTTCTCCAAGACAAGAAAGGGAGCTTAGAAATAGGCCTGAAATTACTGAAGTCAGTCTAGTCTAAGCCTGGCTTTTTGAGTAAGGGCTCCACAATGGCATGTTTAAATGCATTGGGAAAAAACACCTGTGGAACGGGAGAGGTTCACCATTTTGGTAACCCAGGGGCCAATTACATCAAATACTTTAATAAAGAGCATACGTGGAAGGATGTCTGACAAGCAAGAGGAGGGTTTCATCTTGCTCACCAGTGAGTTACAATGTTAAAGGAAGGCCACAAGGTGGAGACAGGCTAAGTGACAGCAGGGGTTCCAAACAAGAGTGATTTTCTCTTTGATCAAAATAAACATCAGCTCCTCTTTCTGATTGTGTCACAACCCTTTATAAAGGTAATAATACCATTATATAACTGCAATTCATATATTAAATGTAATTAATCTCACTTTCCTCTACACATTCTCAAACACTAAACTTCATGCTGAGTCACTCGTGTTGCTGCTCACAATCAGGAGCGGTTTTTTTATTCACACTGTTTCAAAACAGTGTTTCTATCCAATTAACTGTATTTCTCAGTCATGCTGGAAAGTGGTACTTCTTGAATCTAATTCTTAGAGTTTTAAGAATGCATAAGATTGAATATAAAACCAGAAAATTCTCATTAAAAGGTATCCCGTAGTGTCACCACACTACAGTGTAGGAGTTTGAAGTTATGAAGTTGCATAATGGAAGTTGGAAACAAATAAACACATGATTTTACAGTTGAAATCAACTGTGTGTGATCTACTCTGGAAAGAAATCAGAACCGGCCAGCTCGCGCCAACAGAGCCAGAATGTAAAAGTGACATTTGCAACATGACATTTGATGGTGGGACCATCTGTGAAGGCCAACTGGCCTATGTCAATAACAGAACACTTGGTATCGTGAGTCTTCTCACAGGATATGATGCCCTGCTGTTCAGACTTCTAGGGATCTAACAGACTCGCACTTTAAGAGCTTAAATTGATATGTTTCAGTTATAAAAAGTCCTCCAGTTTTTTGTTTGCCTGAGGTCTTCTAAGGTACAGGATTGCTTTAGTAAGATGACTTTCTAACGAAGTCATGATGCCTTTTCAAGGTCTTTAAACAGGCTTGCCTGAAAACACAAAACACTTTTCTCTCTGATGTCTGATTTCCTTCATGAATCGTTTGCTCCCCCCCCCCCTCACACACACAGTCTTTCAGTCCCATCACCATCACTGTCATCCCCACCTCTTCTTCATCTTCCTCATCTGTCTCTCCTCTCAAGTTCCATCCATCTGCTTTCGATCTCGCTCCCTCTCTTCTGTCAGCGCTGTTGAGTGACCCGCCCATGCCAGGAAACACACAACATCACATGCGCGCACGCTTCGCCACCAGCACACACTGCCCTTATACATGCAGGATGATGTGGCTAATTGAATCAAGAAAATCCAGGCTCTAGTATAGAGGATCATGTCTAATTTAAACTACAATTGTTACCAAAACAAAAAAGGGACAAAACGTTAGCAAGATAATTAACCATGAGTTATAATTGATTTACGTGGTAAGCATCACTTGTTACTCTCTGGACCTTTAAGCCATTTAAATAGATTTGGGTGATCAAACAATCTTTCTCCAACATGCCACTTATGGTTTTTTTCCAAATGACTCTCTCAGGTTTCCCGTCTTACCAGTATCTACATGCAGCCCACCCTTCCACACAAATATATATTTCAGGGTCCGGCACTGCTTGGACAAAATTCCTGTTGCTGACTACCTCCTCTGCCCCTGCCAGGCAACCAACTTCTACTTCGACCTTTACTCTAGCCATACTTCCTGCCGTGGGGAAGCCCTAGAAGACACAGGTTAAAACCCCACCCTGTCCTTTGGTATATGTTTTCAGGAGAAAGATTAAACATTTCACATCATCTGTGTGAAACGGATATAATCAGAAATTCTGCTTGAGTATGATCATGAAATTCAGGTAATATAAGCATCTAGCATTGTAAAATCTTGTGCAAAATGATATTGCAGCCTTTTATCTTTAATTGTTGTTTTTGATTTGAATGTGTCGTACAACTCATACGTTTTCTGGTCAAATTTAATTAAAGGAAAAATGTCAAAAGTGTTTCATTTAAGATGTTAAATCTAGACATTTTCCATGACATTTACTGACAAAGGCTGCTTTTAGGTATTCCATTTTTTCTTTTCTGTCTGTTGGCCACATGATACACACAGGAGTTATAATTGATTGATTATCCTTCTTTAAAGAAAACATGAAAACAATGATGAAAACAACATTATTCAAATGATTTTACAGATCAAACTTACTTACTTACTTGCTTTATAAGGGCAAAAAAAGATAATATATGAAGGCTTAAACTGCTCTCAGAAACCAGAATGGTCTTGTGTCAAACTAGGCTGGTACAAGTGGACGTTGTTGCCTTTGTTTCCTTAGCAAGTGGACAAACTTGTGTTCAGTGTGTTGGCAAACACTAAAAAAAACTTTAAAAAAAATGTGTGATGTGAATGATAATGCTTCACCTGGGGCACAATCTGACACTCTTTTGTTCTTGAAAATATGTATTGTTGACACACGCACTATTCCCACCACACAGTACTCTGACATGCTCTAGTGTGTTTGTCTGAGTGTGTGTGAGGTTAATAACCAGCGAGTCTAGAGAGACAGTCACTGACACATGAGTCCAAATATCTGTAAGTAAAATATCACGTTCCATGCTCTACTGCCTCTTCTTTTCAATTCTCCGCATCACAATACACTTCTGCAGTGATGCTGGAGAGACATGGAGCGATCATTTCATTGGTCTGCAAACATTAATATGTCATGTTTGCACATGTCTGCCTCTCATTTATTACTATTCAGAGGAGAACAAAACAGGGAACATTAAGATCCTATCACCATGGAGACATAATTGTCTCCCGCTGTAAATGAAAGATAATCAAATTTCCTTTAAAAGAAACCTAAAAAATATGCAATACATCACTTTGAATTTATACTTAAAAACCTTTCTTTAAGAGTTTAACTCAAATTTACGATGCATATTTTTCCTTTTTGTTTTACCTTTCACAGAAAAGACTCCTTAATTATTGTTTGTATTTACAACTTTATAACACACTTTATATACTTAAATGGATTTTAAGTATATAAAGTGGGTATCATGAAATGATTTTAGTAACTCATAAAAAAGTCATTTATATTAATAAATATAATGTTAAAAAATGTTAATTCGTTTTTGGCTCAATTGTTATTATTGAGTATTCAATTAAGCTTTCAGGTCCTTGAACCTGCCCTGAGGTTGTCATCATCTCTTACTTAAGACTAAACCAAGACTAAATATTTGATGAGTGGAATCCTGGCCACGGACTCACGTTGTCAGTTCTCATTAGTTTTTTCTTGCCTTTGGGGTTGAAAGACTCTCTCACGGGTCCGTCTGTGCACCTGAGCCTCTCAATTAGGTAAAGCCAAGAATTTTTTTTTCGGTCTTTAGTCTTCCGAGGTCGCATCCGGACGAGGGTCGTCCAATTATGTGTTTTGGGGGATTTGTTTTGTCACAGTAATAACTCCTCATTTCCAATTATACTCCAATTACCTTCACATTTCAATATAACCTTTAAACATTTGTACTTGCATGAATATATACATTTACATTTTAGTTTTAACACCACATTGATGAGACATCTTCTTCCCCAGTCTGACGATTTCCTGGACGATTCCTTCCATCTCACACTCCCTGTCGCTCTAATCAGGGGAAGCAGCCACGATGGAAGGTTTCTCTAAACTTTTCATATTCCACCTCCTGGTAGAAGGAAGGGCTCATGGAGGGTGAGATGGGCAGAATGTTAAAAATGTAAGACAAATAACACCATAAAGGGAAATAAACTAAATGTATGAAACGGGGACAGTGAGCCAGGTCTCTCCAGCTTTATTAGAGATTGTGGTAAATTCAACATCACTTTCACCTCATTTAAATGCTGTCTGTTAGAGTGCTTTATTTAGACTCTGGTTACTGGAGCAGTAAAACACTAATGTGTAGCAAGTGTTTTCAAGATGATTCTCTCTGTCCTAGAACTGTTAAGTCTAGACTGAGGTCTAATATCCCCCCGTCCACAGTGTTGTAATCGTAAAACAACATTTAAGTACAATATTCTGGAACATGTTGTCAAGCTCTCCTGCCTGCACAATCTCTGAGGCGACTCAACAAGCTATAATCCGGACTGCGGCTGAACCACATGTCAGGAGAGCAGACAGACTAGAGCTGCGTCAGACAGGCCAGACTGAAAATGATAAGACGGACGACTCTGTCTGGTGGCGTCGCAGAAATCTATACTGTTGACAAGAGGATGAAGATGAATGTCTAGTAAACGAGCCAGAAGACACAGGATTCTGAAAATGAGGATTTGTAGGTTTGTGACAGATCTACCATGTGACCTCTGCGAACAATGAGTGTGACTCCCCTGTCAGAACTACTTATAAAAGAGAATCATATCAGCTGAAAACTTAAATCAGCTAACTCTATTCTCAGACAGTTTCAGTTCTGCTTCTTAGAGTGGAGTTTGGAGTATTCAGCGGGTCGAAAAGGTTAAGATCACAGTACAAGAAAAGCACTAAATAATTCCAGACACTTCAGCTGATAGTCGTGCTGCTCTATGTCATTCTCATCAATCACTATTTGGTTCTTTGCTGCAACCACCACAGTCAACGCAAACTGCTGCAAATAATTGTTAGCCTAACTTATGAAGAGTCGTTTTGTGTGTGGTGTGTATTTTCTCACCATGCTTGCACGGGTTTTCTAGGCACTCCAGTTTCCTCCCACTCTCCGAAAACGTACACAAGATAAGTGGCTCTAAATTGTATTGTATTGTATGACTGTGTGTGAGTGTTTGTCTTTACGTGTCATGTCAATAAAGTCAAACTGTCCACGGTGTCCCGCGCTCTCATCCTATCTAACTGGGATATACACCTGGCACTGCATGTGTGTACAAATTACTTTGGTGACTGAAGATTTTTTTTTGTTAAAGGTACTTTAAAATGATTGTAAGTTGATGTCAACAGAGGGTTATATTTTCATCCAGCCATATGCAACAGGTCTCAGATGTAAACCATGAAAGATAGCACTCACACACACAAGATGTGTCACTTTGCGACCATTCAATCACACACAAGTATGAACACACACTTATCTGATTGCTTCCCTGTGAGCGTTGCCAGGCAACAGCACATCTCCTGATTGTTTACACAGCCTGAAATATAGCTCATCTGAGAGGTGAGACAGATGGAGAGATAATACGAATAAAAGAGACTTTGTCTTCTCCTCACAGGAGTCCTGCAGAGTTAGGATACCAGATTATGTCAAATGAACAGGTTGAGACACATCCACTCAGTTTGTGTCTTAAAAAAGAAACGGATGAGAACTGATTTGTAAGAACTATTTTCTCTGACTCTATACACACTTAACAATCTCCTTAGTAGGATCTATTCTCAAATATTGTTATAGATATTTATCTGAGTATGTGTTGCTGCTGATGTAGAATTGACCAAATTTACTTTTAGTCCTTCAGCTCATGGTCATGCTGCATGTGTACAAAAACACATCACACTTATCAGCCCTCTCTGGCTTCCAGTAGTTTCCCTGGAATATTTAAAGATTATAACATGTCGAGGAGTTTCACTTATGCTTAGCTTCAGTGGGAGAACACTTCAGAAGAACCTTGTCCTTCAAGGCTGGATACTAAGAACGGCGGCTCATTGATGCTACTTCATTAAACAAATCAGTGCCCAGGAATCCGTGAGCTCCGACTGTTGTGTCTCATCCGTCAGCCAATGGTTGGCTGATCACGAAATGGTCCAGAAAGACCAGCTCAAGCATCCCAGGCGTACAAATAAAACACAGAGATGCCATTAATTCTATGATAGAATGAACATCAGAGGTAAAATTGAAAATTACCTTGTAAGAAAATAATAAAACATTTTAAACTTCACAATCTGGTTAAACGAGTGCTAGTGTACATTGTGTAGTTACCCATCTTTCTAATGTCAGACACAGATCAGATTAACAATCATTGCTCAGAAAACAGGTTTTTCGTAGTTTCTCTGGAACTTATGTTTCTGTTTGAGTCGTTGGAAATGAATTCATTCTATGCTGGATCGTCATAAGTGACTTCGAAACCCTACATTTAAATTTTAAAGCCTAGGAAAAAGTTCAGTTTGCGTGAATGACCTGCTGCCAATTTGACAAGTGACTGAGAGAGAAGCGAAGAGAACTTACATGACCGTGTTGATTCCCGAAAGCTGCTGAAACATCTGAAGGCCGCAACCCACGATCAGGGCTCGCCGTGTCGGTGGATAGGTCAGCATCCGCCAGATCACCGGACCATCTGGGCAAAGACATCGCAATTAATTGAAGAGTCCAGAAAGCAGGTAAAGTGATTTCTACTGTTTTGGGCTTCTTGTATTAAAGATGAAAAGTAAAGACAAGAATTCATTGTGGAAAAATATTGATTATGTAAATGTAATTCTATAATAATAAGATGTAATTATGTTTTTTTTACTCATGTCAATACATTATCTTATTAACTGCTCCATTTGTATAAATAAAGGGTATGTATTAATCAATATATAATACAAGTTAATGTAAAACGTGAATGCTTTCATGTTGTGGGATGCAGACTGAAAATACATGTGTTAATATTAAAACGTGTACCAGAGAATTTGACTGAAATATAATTATATTTGTAATTTTATGTTTTTTGAGAGTGGTGTGAAAATAACTAATTAAAATAATCAGAAATACAGAGTTCAGTTATTAGGCCACTGCCATTCAAATTTTCTTTTTAAACTGTCAACTAATTTTTCAATTCAAGTTAAACAATAGATGGGACACTCTGGAAAGCTCGCCAGTCCTTCATAGGACAGCTCGGGCTCTGAGGTCTGTGGATCAGAATCTACTGATGGTTCCTCGCACACAGTTCAGGACCAGAGGAGAGAAATCCTTCCAGGCTGTTGCTCCTAAGCTTTGGAACGATCTTCTTCTCTCTTCTGACATTTTCATTTTCCTTGATTATCTTGGGGCTGCTCTGTTTGTCTCTATGTTGTCTTGATCTTTTAAAATGTTTAAATGTGTATATATTTTTAACTGTGTGTGAACCTAGTCTGGGAAAAGCGCTTTACAAATAAAACTAGTTACACAGGGACTTACCATTCGCACCAACATACTTAGTAGTCAGGTTTGTTTGCTACTGATGGGAGGAAACTGGAGTTTCTGAAGCACAAGCACATGAAGAACAAGTTCCTTCAAATCTTCTCTCGTTCTGACCACTACTCAACTGTTGGTTTCATTATGTAAATGATTTATTCAGTCACTCATGATGAATGTTGCACTTCTGAAAAAGTATGTGCCATGTTTAAGATGAAGCCAACATTCGCTGTCAGCTGGCCTCCTGCTGGAGTCGGGCTGTGTCCTCACACAAGCACAACTAGCTTCCTGTGGGAACACAAGTCTTAATAGGATGTGAGATCGACTGGACAGGCACGGAGCTGCTGGATGTGGACACACACACACACACACACACACACACACACACACACACACACACACACACACACACACACACACACACAGTGAGACGAGATGCCAGACATTAATGTAGGATTCTGATCCGCACACGTTAGGAGCATCTGTGTGTGGGAGGACTCTGGACCAGCTACTTCTGCCTGACTCAAGTTCACTTCTCCACATGTATGTAGCTATTTTTTTCTGTTCCGTACTTCTGTTCAGACTTCCTGTGCGTTTGTGTCACCAGCTGATCACTGCACAATTTTCAAAGAATCCCAAAAATGAATAATAAGTCGGTTCCCTTGGACATGAATGAGTGAACGCAACATTGACTGACAAGTGAAACAATCAGTGAGCATAACAATCAAACAGTTGAGTCATTCATCATCGCATTGTTTACTCAGTCAGTGGAGCTAATGTATCACTTACACAACGATGATCAGATATAACAATGGAGGACTTCATCAATCCAGACTACGATTTAGTAATAATTAGTGCCCACAGTGACTCAGTAAACCCTGTCAACCAGTTAACATGAGTTCAAATCGGTAATGACTCATTAATGATCATTCGTTTTAGTCAAGCACAATGACATCTCTCCAAAGTACCATGTTTTGTTCATTTTGAAACCTGTAAGATGATATTATAAGAGTCTTCTTCTGGGTAACATCTCACCGTCACTGCATAGCAACCCGATGGCCAATTATGGCGCAGTCAGTCGTGTCACGTGACTCCTATTATTCAGGTTCTGACCTGCGGCTGATGAAATATAATGAGGAAGAGTGTGAAAATGTCTTCCCAGGAGGAAATATTTAGATCTGTCGATTCATTTCCCACTAATGAACATAATAATGGCCTGCGTCAGTCAGAGGAGACGTTTCATGATGTAGGGGGCGACAGAGAGCAGCTGGAGGCTGATCTCAGAAACCACGATCAGAGATGAGGGTTACACACAAAACTGCTCCACCTGTGAGCTCTCACACAAACAGTGCTTGATATTAAGAGCTTTAAGTAAAGTGGGAACATGTTCTTGTTATTACATTGTTATTACAAATAGTCATCCAGTTAGGTACAGTGGAACATGTTAGTAGGCATCGTTTATTTATCGTATGATTTATTTATTTTTTGTTTTTTGCATCTTAAATATTTTCCGATCAAACAAGTATTAACGTGGGACGTCAAATATTTTTTATTTTTTAATTAAAGCAACCAAACGTTTTGAAATGTTCTTTTCATATTTTCTTAAAATATTGACAGTACTCTCCACTACACAACTGTGTCTGGGAGATCCGGGAAACCAAGAGCTTTCCCCTCATTTTGTAAACAAACATGCAGCAGGTTTCATGGCATTGCAGTTCCACTGTTCTGACACTGGAAGGAGCCAGAAACGATGTTTTCTATCTTACATACTGCTCCTGTGGGAACCTAAACGCCCCTTCTGTAAAGAACAGCTTTTATGTTACGTCACGCCCAAGGCTGATGACTGACACAACTAAAACCACTTAGGAAGGAACTGACGAAGTGAGGTAGAACCAAGAGAGAATGTTGTTGAGATTTACGTTAAAACTCAGTAAGAAACGTTGTCCTCACATATAGATGGTACACCCTGCAAAGGAGCGGATGGTCGGCCTAAATTACTCCAAGAGGTCACAAGAGACGTCCACAAGAGTATTGGCAGGACTCACTTGCCTCAGTTGAGGTGTGTTTAGAGAGAAAACCACTGCTGGGAAAAGACATCACAGCTATTTTTATGCTTCAGGACTGGAGTATTTGTCGAATAAACGTAATTATATACGTACATACTATACGGAAAATATTTTCAAGTACAGATGGGACCGGCTGTGACCGTGTATCTCCATAATTTGTGTGTAACATGATCTAGAAACAGTGTCTAAGTGGTCAAATCTCATCAGGCTGGAGATGCTGCCGGGAGCTGGTTTGAACAAGACTACTGTCGGGCTTCTGGTTTCCATGATAGACAGATTGACAGATGAAGCGGGTCAGACAGACCCAAATTGAATTTCATCCATCCTGTGAACTTGAAGAGATTCTGGTTCTCAGCTGAGCATCGAGGGGGCGACCAAAAGCATAAAGGGTCGATTGCTGAAGCCAGACAGAAACATTTTGTTCCGAAAGGACTGATCAGTTACGTAACCCAGTGACAGATCATAGCGGTGAGAGCCGACTGAGACCAAGGGGAGAACTCAGAGGTTCAGACTTTCATGTCACGTTGTACTGAACCAGGTTCAGTTCATGCGTCAATTATTTTTTTTATCATGTTATATGTCACTCTTGAAACAACATGATGTGAAGAAAGTAATTTTTTTTTTCATCTTTGATTCATCAATTTTAGAATTCTTGAGGAATCAGTTGTAATGATGAGTTTAGCTCGAGACTAGTGATACAATATTTACATTTCATAACCAGTAATTGTACCAGGATCACAGGGGTTCTTCTGTCAAAAAAGATTGCCACACTCTTTTTTTGTTTAAACACTTTTTATTTGGAGGGAAAATGCAGAGCTAAAGTCAGGGTTTTGTATTTGTTAATTACAAAATGGGACGTTTAGAACCCTGTGGTTGCAGTGCTAGCAAAACAAGCTTCAGATTCTAGGTGATAAGGAATTTCTGCTGACCTCAAAATTATGTATTTTAGGTATGTAGCAGATAGACTGATAACCACACAGTGATCCTGATAGAAAATATATGTCCTGTTAATGTGACTTTTTTTTCTAAATGGTCTCAAGAGTCGCTATGATAAATATCTTTATCTCCACATTTCCCTTCAGGAAGAGAAGATGATACGCTCCATTCTGAGACAAACTTCTCTTTAAGAGAAATCTGTCATCACTAACTAAAGCCTTGAAACCCTGATGCCTCCTTTAATAAGAAGATTTAGAGTCCAACGATCTGATAAATGAGCAGATTCATGCGACCCAGAAGGGAAATTGTGCCACATTTGCCAGACCACAAAGCAGAGCCCTGGATTAATGATTAGCTTGAGGAACAATCCACTTGTTGGATGTAAAGTCAGTTATCTTCTGGATCGTCAGTGTTCATTTCAGCCTTTTTAGATCATCTCTGCCTGAGGGGGGCAACTGATTCAAATAGGAAATGGAGGCGACTCCTTGATTCTTCACAAATCTATTGGTTTTAAACCACCTCATTGTCACTTCTTTTGATTACTTAATGGCAACATCAGCGACTTTGGGAATCTGTGTGATGGGTTGATGAAGCAGCATTAGCTGTTGGAGCGGAATCATGATCCATTGTCATAATTTATTTAGTGGCCTTTCAGAATTAAGACACTGAATCATGATTCAGCTCGCACAACTGATGCTGCAACTGAAACCTCATCAACCCATCCCTATTAACTCAAACTCAGCATCTAACTGAGGTTATGAACTTATTCCTTTTTTAAAACCAAGTACTACCCGATGGCTGTCTATTATAAAATTGAAAATTCTTCTGGTTAAACTCTCTTAGCCCAGAGATGTTGGCTGCCTGGCTAGACGGCATCTTGGGACACAAGTGAGTAGAAAGATGCATCATTGTCTTGTTTAGCCACAAACTAAATTTACAACGTTGAACAAAACCTGGCAGATGAATGCTGCTTGTGAATTCCTTGTGTGTTCTTGACTTGAATTGTTGCCAGTGACGGATGAGAGATGGATCAAGGACACAGAATCATCCACAGAAGGATTTCAGGGGGGTACAGTTAGTATACGACGCATAAGAATCGTTAACTTTGTGTTTCAGATGCTTTTGACCATAAAAGAAAACCCCAAGGGGTGTTGAAGTGATCCCAGGAAATTCCTGCTGCTCAAATCTGTAGGCCTTTTCATGTTTTACAAAAAAGTTCAAGAATGTTTTTGTACTCGTAGGATGAAGGTGATGCTAAGATGCTAACCGTAGCTTTTGAATGTTCTTTTTTCCAAGAGCTCATCCCTTCATTTTTAACCTTTAATAGAAGGTGGTTGAAGAGAGTTTCGATTTCTTCCTAGATGTTTTGCATTGGTAGATCTTGGTAGACAAAAAACTCATCGTAGAGCTGAGCTCGCCACAACTATAAAACATTATTATCACATTCAAACCTCGATTCCACCTTTCATTTTAACTCACGATAGTTCCCCTTTCTTATAAACCCTAGCATACCAGCACCAGTTTCTCAACCAAACTCTATTTCAGAGGCTCCAAACTCAATCATACAAGGGCCTTAAACATTTTAGCAAACTTGGTCATAGGTTGAACACAATTTAGATTTACCAAATTTTCTACGACAGCACACACTAATTTCATTGAAAAATTATCATTCTTGGAGGTTTGGTTTAGCATAATTATCTCTCCACCAAAGTAACTTCCTTCAGTTTTAAATTGATTGAAATTATCTGTGTAATCTCTTCTTAACCGATGGCATCTTCACAATGATCATCGATGCATTTTGATTTTGAAGCAACCTGCAGGTGGGCCACATATGATCTGTTGACGGGAGTTTTACATCAGTGCAATAGCAAGTGGTCAGTGGTCCCATAAACCTTGTCCGGAGACCAGTTCCTGTCCATTTGCTACCGGGTCAGAGAAAAATGGATTCATATAATTTCTGTTATACTGATTATTACTTTGTGAAATAAGTAACATTAGCCTGTGACACATCAAGATGATTGTTTCGGTTATGTTTACTCAAAAAAAAACCCTGTAAACTACCGAGTGGAATCCATCTCTAGTGATCAACTGATCTGCGCTGCAAAAAAAAAGCAGGGGAACTCTATTTGAGATGGACTCTTGACACTTCACTAAATGCCACAATGAAAATCACCTTTGATTGAACCTCAGACTTTCTACATATTTCTCCCTTTAATACACTTCAGCTACCGGCTTCACGCGTGCTGTATCATTTGCTAGTTTCTGCGCTAACATGTACGTGGGAGGAGCCCAGAGCAGAGGACATGTAGCTTGAATTAAAATGAAGGAGTTGGCAGATCTGATTACTCAAGTGTCACTCAGGAAGCAGATGGCTCCTGGTTTGATAACAGACGGTTGGACAGTTTTGAAAAGTGTACAAGGATAGTGGAAGGAGCAGAAATCTCAAAAGACTAGATAGAGAGTTCTGTGAAGAAGATGGTTGAGTAGGTGTAACTTCCTGTAATACCTGCCTCATAAGAACTGTATTTGTTCTCCCAGAAGAATATATTCTAAAACCTTTGTGCTCAACTAAGCCCAACTAGGACGATAATATGAGATGAGATATAAGTGAATTGAACGGCAGTTTCAATAATACATTCAGCCATTAATATGGACCAGAATGTTCCTACTTTACCTCTTAGCTGGTACTTTAAGTTGTTTCTTACAACCAAGTCAATATATGATTTGGTATCACCATAAATTAAATGTTGATTTCATCAGATACAAAACCTGTGAAAAACACAAAAAATAGTTTACAAGTAGTAAACAAAATATATTTGAATTTAAAATTGTTGGGGGAAAAAACAATATTATTAAATTAATATTAAAACAAAAAATAATAGTGAAATATAGTTATTGTATTAAGCCATATATCAAGGTCGATGTGACATAAGACAGTAAAAAAAAAATTAACAACGCGATAGAAAAAAACAATGTTGATGCTACAAAGATATATTGACCCGAGAAAAATTTCAACAGAAGATAAACATTGTCTCAGTGTATTGAATAATATTGCTCTTCACTCAGGTCTGCTTTGCCTGCTTGGAGATTTCCACAACCGCACAAGCATCAGACACACACACGCTCTGACACAACACACCAAGAAAGATAGAACCATCCATCCTCTGGTTCACACACACACCTTATATCCGGTGATATGGTCTCAGGAGCCGCCGCTGGTGTGCTGGTAATCAATCTAACGTCTGATTGAGATTCATGGCTTCAAGTGAACGGAGGACAACTTCCCCGGAGAGACGTTGACTTACATATAACTGCATCCAGAGCAAACAGTGGAGAGGCTCATGGGAAAAAGTGGTAAACTGCAGTCACCTTCATCATCTCTCCTTCTTATTACTCCGCTCCCAGTACGGTATGAGAGGATATTAAGATGTTCTACAAAACTAATTAAGCTAAATGTAAAGTCTGAGTTTTCGTCATTAGGGTATCTCCTAATTCCACACTTTGGGGCTCTAAAATAACAAAACATTTTCAGTTATCAGACATCAGCTCCATGTGGATGTGGAATTTTTGTTTAAAGCAGATTATAAAAATTTGTTATAAGTCAATTTTAATGACTTATTGCTAATAAACATCTGTAGTCTACCTATAGAGAGATTCTGAGAAACATTTTGGGTTTGCTCCTATGTGTAGTACTAGTGCTCACTTTAAAGAATAAATGTTATTATAAGACGCTCCCACCAACACTGCATGCATTATTCATTACATATTTTGAACAGGCATAATCTTGTGAAAAGAACATTCACAGTGTTTCTTTCCACAAGATTAAGGTTTCTTTATCTGATTTTTTCGCTGCACTTGCCTCAGAAGGTTTTTTGATTGAAAATGATGAAGAGGAACCAGCGACTTTGTTTTTTGTTTTTTTTGTGGTTGGACCGTTGGTTAAACAACTCGCCATTTGAATAATTCTCATATCAACTTCATTTGAAGTCGCTTATACCACTTCACTTCAGCAAAATCTGGATAAAATAGCAGGGCTAGAAGCTTTGTAGGACTGAATCTTTATATAACTTTAATGCTTGGTTGATGATTTAAATTCCTATTTTGAGCTTTTCATACTTTTTCAGAATTCTACAATATGTATTGAAGTCTTCTAGATTCTAGAAGTTATGAATATGTCTGGCTGAGGAAAAGAATAAACCTCTGTTTTATCACTGTCTTTAAGAGTAAAAAAAGGGGGAACTTAATTTGATCGTACTCACAGGTACGAGCATGAATCCTCCAGTTAATGGGTAAATAGAGCTTTGTCTTTTGGCTCAGCTCTTTTATTCACCGAGCCAGACTGATTAAGAGTTGTCATGACGGCTGAAGCTTTATCAATATATCTATCAATTTCACACTAGCCCCTTACTTATGAGCGAGACCTTAAGGTTCTTCCCAAGAGACACTCCACATTATAAGACATTAAATCTTCACACCAGTTTGGCAAGAAAGTTGAGAAAAAGTTCTGCATCTTTTCATAAGTTAGGTAACACCACAAAAACTCACAAAACCTTGACCTCAGTTTAAAGTTCACATCTGATTGTCTCTTGAACTGGGATTCTGATCTCATTACGATTTTCCTCGTGGGATTGAAGGGGCTCAGAGCAGCAGCTCTTCATAAGACGATCCAATATTCTGAATTATTAATGCATAGTGGAAAAATTAGGACAGGCCTGTAGACAGGCCATAATGCTTCACCACCAGGTGTGTCTGTGTGTTTGTTAAATACAAAATAAATCATTCAAAAGCCATTTCATCTAGCTGGAGGCCAAACTGACATTAATACAATCTATTAGTTCATATAGCAAAGTCTTAAATATTTATTCATTCATTCAACTTCTTAATGAGGCAGCAGGGTCTGGAGCCAAGAGGGTCCCTGGAAAGAACTCTGGTCCATCACTTATATAATCATACAAACCAAACAAAAACAATAATAATATTATTGATAATAATAATAATAATAAACCCCTTTGCTAGTGTGTTCGAGCTCAACTAAGAGAAAAATCTTAGATATAAGTCCATTGAATGGCCGCTTCAATTATACATTCAGCCATTAACATGGACCAGAAGGCTTCTTTACTGAATGCTGATTCATTGGTTACAGTACCTGTGAAAGACGCAAAGTAAAAAAATAGTTTGTATTTAAAAATAATTAAATAATAATTAGTAAAATAAAATAATTGCTTAAAATTGTCAGATGGATTCTGTTCCATCACTTATTTAATCAGACTAATAATAATAATAATAATAATAAAAACGTTTACTATTGGCATAGGTAGTAGTAGGTTCATTATTGTATTATTATTATTGCTAATGTTGTATCAGTCTCTCGTGCTGTTGTGTTGAGGTCCAGGACTTGGTGAATTTACTCATTTCTTGAATGGAATGACAATAAAAAGTTATTGAATCCAATTTTCTCTGATAACACTTTTGATAAAACTGAGCTGAATGTTGATGCAACCCTCAGTTATATTGTGTTGGAATTGTGTCCATTGAATAGAAGCCATGTTTGTTCACTTCTGCCTCACCCCTCCAGACCTTGCTCTCCGGCTGATCCTCCATATGCTCCACAGCTCGATCTGTGAACCAGTATTGTGGTTCCTCATGAAAATGTCAGTGTAATGTGCCGACCTAGTTCTCTCTAGATATTGCTTCTCTATCATCATGGCAACACCTTTATTGTGTCTTTTAGCTCTGCTGACCTTCTCCTCCCCTCTCAGGGCAACAATCAGAGTTTATATTCTCTGACAGACAACATACAGCTGCAGTCTCAACCTCCAGCGATACACACAAATAATAGTCAAATCAACAATCACTGCTTGATTCACCTTATATGGTCACTGCTGGCTGAATCCCAGCTATCTGTTGCAATAGGCACATGTCACCAGTCACCAAAAAACACAAAGATCTGAGTAAATGGATAGTTTACTTACAATATTGTAAGAAAGTTCTAAATTCTAAGAAGAGGAAACTGCTTGAGTAGGTGTCTTTCTAAAAATGTTAACAACACTATAAAATGTGCACTACCCCGAAGGGGAAGGAATGAAGTGATGTAAGAGTGATGCCATAATTCTGGTTTGGAAAAGTACATTAAAAAAGTGAGACATTTTAGGAAGACTCCTTGAAAAAAAATGAGAGAAACTATTTTTGGGGGGTTTAAAATGTTGTTTATGAGAAACTTATAACTTTCTTTTCCTGATCTGAGCCACAATCACCTTGCCTGCTCTCCACCTACTCACCTGTGTAAAGAAACATCATGAACGATTTCCAAATTAGACTCTTCTTTTATTCCTGTTGAGTCTCCTGTCTGACAAGCTGTCTCCCTTTCTGTCTCTGTATCTGGTTGCTAGGCGACAGCAGGTCATCAGGTTGATGGATAAAAAAAAGGGGTTAGTTGAAAAGTATAAGGATTCCAAATTAGTTCCATGTGCAGAAGGTCAGACTTTGTCAGTAGAAAAAAAAAGGTCATCTGACAAACTCTAGATTGGAGTTTCAAAAGACCCTGAAACTATTTAATGGAATAAAGGATGACGTTACAATTTGGACTGTCTCAGATTTTGTTGCTCATAATTTTGTTAATCGTAAACATACGAGTGAAGAAAATTAAATTTGGTGTGACAGAGCTTAATACTGATCGTTGTTTTTCTAAACATCAGGTAAATTGTGGAACTTCAGGCCAATAAGAGTTCCTTCAGTATTCATGGTAGTTTTGTGTAAGTCTGACAAGGATTACATAAAACAAATAAAAGTAAATAGAATAATCCCTAGCAAGAGCACAATGACGCAGTTTTTTTTTTATTATTTAATGTATTCTGTTAAATTATTTTCAATCATGTCTCCAGTGAACCCAGTGCTTAAATGACGTGAAGTTCATCTAGAGGTGGTGGACATGAAGCTACAGAGCCAAGAACTACTGCTCGGGGTGTCAGCCTGGGGGGGCTTGATAATGGACTAGGAATGAGGAGGGCAGATGTTTGATCTCCTGTAATCGAGTCATGGTTTCCAACCAACAGCAGTGAAAGATGCTGCATCTGGAGAGTCACGCTGAAATGAAAGCAGATGCCTGTGTGTGCCTTTTCATTGGCCCTTGAAGAAGACGAAGCTCGTCTCCTCAGCAGGAAGTGCTGACCTCTGGGACCCGGGCGTGGCACTCATCACTGCTCAACGATGTTGAGGTTGATCAGCGAGAAAATGAATCCATTTTCCTTGTCTCCTCTCTCCTCCCTGTGCATCCTGTGGAAACACTGGAGATCTTGTCTCCAACCTAGAGGTTGTTCATTGTTTGCAATCATAACTTCATGTAGGTAAAAAGTGTGGTTGTGAAGGACCATCACTCAGCAGATTGAACCTTAGATTGTTTGATTTTTAAAGATCGACTACGGAAAAAACTGAACTGAGTTTGTCTTAATATTGAGTCCTGCACAAAGGTTTACTTGAACCTGTCTCTATTCTACACCCACTCACCCAAAACATGCCGATATTAACTGATGGCTTTTGGTTGTTCTGTTTGTGTAAGTGTGTCTGAATGTACACAGACAGTCGGATGGACGGTAGATGTCCACGGTGTCCTCTGCCTCTCGTCAGAAAGTCGGGGATATTTAAGCCTCCTTTGATGATTTTCATTGAATAGGCTTTTGAATGAGGAATGAACAAATTAAATGTAAAAATAAAGAAAATAGTCTAAAAACCAATGGCTCAGATTTAATTGTGAAAGAAATTGTAGCCTTAATTTAAATTCGACCACAACACGGAAAAGCAATTATTAAAGAGTTGACCAAATGAAAAACGTGATTGATGAACAGACAATGCCCGAACCACCTCTGGATAATGTAGAGTAGGAAAACAGTTTGAAAACAGATGGAAATTCAAAAAGACAAATCAGTTTGAAAAAAATAAACTTTGGATAAACATTCAGATCACATTTGAAAATCATCCATAGAAAAAAAGTAATCGAACACCAAAAAGTTAACCAAGGTTTTTAAGATAAGAAAGTTCACTATAGGTAGGAACAATTGTGCTTGACTGTGTGAACAGGTTCATGTATGTTCAACTGTATGTATGTTTGACTCCAAATTGCTTGCTCGGTGTGTTGATGAAAAATCTTTAGTGTCATTTGTAAAACTATGGAATTAAGTGGAAAGTGCTGCTACGGCAGGATGCTTTTAAAGTCTGGTTAGGGTTTTTGTCTACACCACTGATCCAGACTAGTGCCATCAGACCTCTGTAGCTCGGAGCCTTGCTCATGGGCACACCAACCTTGCCTGCCCACTACACTCATCAACCGTCTTTCTGGTCCCTCACTGAGAAGGTCATCTGTCTTTCCACCTTCTCCTGCATAGGTAAATAACTTCATATGTCACAGGGATTAGAGGCTGCTCCACAATGTCGTCTTTGAGCCAGAATGATTTAGAATTTAATGAGGGTTGCCAAATTTAAACCTGCTAAGTCATTTTATGTGGAGCAATAATGCGTGTCTCAAATAGATCTTGGACCTCTATTGTACCAGTATGTGTTTGTTTGTACAAAACTCTCTTTTAAGTGAAATATTTACATGAAAAAAGGTACTTAAGCTCCGCCTACTAAAATTGTTTTGTTTTTCTGAATATGAATTCTGTTTTACCATGACCGCACCCGCTGTTATAGGTCTTACATTAATACATTAATACAAGTGTTCATGATTCATTAATTTTCTAGCCTTATACAAAAAGGTTACTTTGTCTTCATTTTAACAAATTTTCCATCTGAATAAAAATCAATACTAGCCAAACATAAAAACATGTTTTCTCACATTCACTCAAATGATTCCTGTTCCAGCAAACCATATGAAATAAAGCTAGCCCTTGCTAGCCATGTAAACACTGATTCTTCGGCGACTCACAATTGTTATTTACAATGTACCATTGAGACAATATGATGAAAGCCGCCCGTGTCTTGGTCTCACGTGGCACATCTAACAACATTGTCCACCTAGTGCAATGTTACAGAAAACAAGTAGATTCCTGTTTCAACTCATGACAGAAAGTCTGAAAAGCTAAACAATATGTTGGGATGCTGTAAAAGGTGGAAAATGTAAGGTAAAATCTCATGTAATGCTGTAACTTTGTGGCTCACAACAAACATTCTGACCTGGCCATTATGTTACAAATTTCACATTAAATGGACTGAAACATTAGCACCTAATAATTGTTTTTACCTGAAATAGTAGCATTTAAACTTAATTTGTCTAGCTTGTGGTTTCTCTTGGCGCAATAACCATACAGTACTCCCAATCATGAAGCATACTTAGGCCATTTCATGAATAAGACACTTCAAAAACTTCAGCTTTCTGAATCTTGTTGTCACTGACCTCCTCCGCTGTCCTTCTCCTCCTCATCAAGGCTGTTCTTGATGCTGTCGTACTCCTCGTCAATGTTCTGATTCCCCCGAATCTGACTGAGGACACGCCGGGCCTTCTGGGTCAGCCCACGCTGGATCAACCAGCGAGGGCTCTCTGGCAGAAACAGGAAACCCACAAACTGGACCAGAGCAGGAAGCACGGACAGACCCAACATGTATCTGCGGAGGACAGTGGCATGTTTAATGTTCAGACATGGCGGACGGCTCTTTAGAGTTTCAACCTAAACAACTTGAGTAGTTTGCAAACACCTGCTGGTGATCTGGACTCAATAATAGACGATTGTTCTTTAAGATTAAGAAAGCCCTGGTTGTTCGCGGCTCCTATCACTAGGCTCAGGCAAAGTAGAAGAACACTGTGATGTGGAACGTGTGAACGGTCTTTAACAATTCCAGCTGCATAAGCAACATCTTATCTTCTGTATCTCACAGTCCATAACAGAGGCAGAAAAGAGTGAAGGCAGATAAACTGAAGGACACTGAGAGGACGCTGAGAGGATGATGCGGCTTACAGTCGTCTCTCAACGTACAGCTCGCTGCAATTGCTACAGGTTGACCTGTGCATATGTTAACATTTGGGAAAGAGCCAGATTCCATATCTGGCATTTAATGTGAGCCACATGTAAAGGATTTGATAACATCTCTCCTGAGTATATGGCAGGGATGCAAAAGTTTTCCAAAAGATCTACGTTACCTCCAACCGTCGTGCTGCAGGTAGCTGAAGGCACCATCCACGAGGCTCGCGGTGAACTGTCCACCTGTGATGAAAAGGGTGTTGAGAGTCACCAGCTGACCTCTAAGGTGTGGCGGGGAAGCCTCTGCGATGTACACAGGTACCGTCATGGAAGCAATACCTGCGTGACACAGAGATGAAGAATAATTACTTGTTTAATTGTATAGAGTGTAACTCTTTGATGACATATTTAGTCACAGAAGAAAAAGCTCATTAATTTTAGTTGGTGTCATGCTACATTATAAGTCTACATCACTACACAGTTTGGGAATAAATTGGCATTTCATTAATGACTCTTCATATTCAAGTATTTCTATTTTTTACTTTTCTTTCTTTTTAAAACAACGCTACATATCGAACTCGCTAAGATGAAAAGTCACTGTGATGTGAACAAAACATGGACCTTTGTTTTAAATATTAACTACATCAACACTAACCTACACTGAGTGGTACTTAAGATGAGGCTCATAAATGATTTCATCATATCATTGACTGTGATTTTTACTTTAAGGTTTTGTGTCATAGTCTGTCATTCTAGTATTAAGCGCTTTAAACGTGGACGCATAGGAGTGTTGTTAACCTCCCGCACCACATTTATCCGGATAGCTGCATTGTAATAATGGCAACATTGGAAAAATACACGATTTAGATTTATTTCTAATCCAATTCCTTTTAAATTGCAAATTTTACATAATGAATTATGTTGAATTTCTAAGAGATTTGCAGGTGAAGGATCATATATCATATCATTTTCTCCTCTTGGCTTAGTCTCACCTTTTCTTACTTTACCAAGAGCAGATGATAAATAATATTCGTTCATCTTTTCTTTTAGCAATACTTTGTATATATAATATTAGTTGATTTAATAATTGTATTTGTTTTTCATTGGTTATTCATGATGCTGTTGGAAGTAATTTCTAGTGTGAAGTTCCTGGTTCGGATACATATTTAAATATTCTCACTGTATAATTATTATTTTTAAATGTATGCATTTAACGTGTTTAAATTTTGGTCTTTATTTTTATGTGTATTTTCACCAAGTGCAAGCAGACTTTACAGCAGAAGTATATTTCTGACCCTGTACCTGACCAATGTTTTTATGAAATCAGGTTGGTATTTTCAAGTTTTTTAAGTTGTGTAGGGGTGTCCCGACTGTATATAATGTGTGAGTGGCTAAAATGGCGGGCGTTACATTCAAGATGAGATGGAATATTAAGTGGAGCAAAAATGATCAGGGTGAGGAAATCTGGTGACACTAGAGTGAAATTGTACAAGCTTGTAGTTCTTGCTAAGCTTGGACTTTGTCTGTAGTACAAGAGAAAGAAGGGCCAGAGGGAACTCTGGGAAATGCATGCTGGCGGTTAAACCTTAAATCACCAGGGTGAAGCTAGATGTGCTGCCATGTCTATAGTAACTTCACATGATACAAGACCAGCCTCAAGCAAAGAAGCTACACCTGGTGCATTTTTATCTCCAGCCCTGGAGCACAAAATAACGCAATTACTGTAACATCCCCAAAAAACCTGTCCCCTGAAGGCATCATGTTTGCATAGAGGAAAGAAAATTCATTCTGACCAAGCCAGACGCTCGCTGGTGCCTGACAATGAAGCTAAAAGTAAAAGTCCCTCAGATGGTGGCAGGAAGAACAGACGTGGTCTGCAGCCAGAGCTCACAAGACTTAAATCCATAAGTCTGTCACAGGACAGCAAGAGCCACATTACACTGATCTGGGATCTAATCAAACGTAATTGTCAGAACAACAGACCCCACATGTGTGTACACAAAGTTGTGTTCTCGCACACTCGCTGAACAAGCGACTTGTGTTTGATCAGGATGTATCTGTCAAGGTTTCACAAGACTGCAGCTGCCTTCTGATAAGCTCTATTAATAGTCCGCCACTGCTTTCCAAACACACCGACCCCTCCTGCTCCCCTGTACAATCCTTACCGTCACTAACCCTGCCCTCCGTCACCACCATGACTACGTAGCTACCTGTTGCTATGGTAACCACTCAGTCTCTGGGTGGGCACCACACTATGGCAGCGATGGGGAGATGAATCAATACCAGAGTGGAATTTAATTCTCATAAGAGAGTGGAGAGCGGTTTTGGAGATGTCATCGTCATCTCCAGCAGCTTGGATGGTGAAGAGACATAAGTGTAAAGAAAATGTTCTTCGGAGAGTGATGCTGCTACCCGGTTCAATTCCCTGTGGTCACTCTGATCAAAGCCGAGACACTTAAGAAGCCTCAACCGTCTGCTGCTCCAGTTGATCTTTCCTTTGTGTCGTCAGCAGGAAATCAGCTGAAATATCTTCCTTAATTTGCTTTTCTCTTACATTTATTTATGAAAATATAGCTTCATCTGAGCTGCTAGGTGAAACTGATAATAAGTGTAACTAGGGATGCACCAACATAAATATTCATGAATCAAAGAATAAATCCATTAAAAAAATTAAAATGTTTATTTTTACTTACATTTTTCATCAATCAAGCAGGTACCTTTTCCCATGCCCACTTGTTTAATACCACTTCCAAATAATGATCTTTATTTCTCAGATTATAATCTATTGTGATGATGTGAAGGAGGCTTGTGAACGAGCCACATGCTTTTGTACACCAAACATGCAAACATAGCTAAAGTAAAGTAGTCCAGACCCTCTCTCCAGAAACCCTATATGAGCTGTTTCAACCGAAAGACAAACTCTTTGTAGGGTGTGCTGGGTCTGCCTTAAGGGTCTAGTTACCTTGAGCATCTAACTAGTATGGTCCAAGGGATACATCCCACCTCCTCTTTGGTCTTTGACTTAGTTCTTACTTCACCATGACAGGGTCGTATTCCTCATGATCCAACACAATGCACCAATTCTACTGCATCCCCTGAATCTTCCTACACTTGTGAACAAGATAACTGAATGCTAATTGGTTGGTTTTGCAACCATTGGAAGGGTGCCCACTGCCAGTTGTTCTAATATGTGAGTGGATGTTACCTCAAAGGTTCCCTTAGCTGGGACAGGTCCCAGAGCTATGACCTACTGATATACTAACTGGACATGTTAGATAGATAAATTGCACACATTTGATTGATTCCGTCGAGGATAAGGAGGAGTCGCTCACACTTTTGACAGGGTTTAACTGCTTAAAAATCAAACAGAACCCACAACAACAGAAACAGGACACAATACTTGGGTTTCCATCCCAATTTTTCTTTAATTGCTCGCTTAATAAACTGCTGAATGAGTTTTCAGATACTCTCTATACCTGCTTGTTGTTGTATAACAAGTTGTATTAGCATGTTATTGTTAGACCTGAGACATAATTCTCATCATGTTGGTGCCAAACCATCAGTATGATGCTATTCTCTTTCCAAACTCTGAAGTGATGTTGACTCACAATGTGGCCAACACCCACTCAGATTAATGTGTCTTTTCTTCTGTGACTAAATTTGTCATTAATATTTTCCAACACTACTCATTGAACTAGGTGCAGATCTGTTCAATAGCGAAAGAGGAAATGTGTCTTGCGATCCTTACGCTCGGTTCCTTCAAATCATCACCTGGTCGTCCTTCTTCCTCTTCTCTACATCGGACTGCATGCTGTTGCATCAGGAAACAGATCGTTTCCACTGCACACGCAGCTGCAGGTCTTGATGAGCACTGAATATTAGAGCCCATTTACAGCTAATACCATGACAGAGGGTAAGACATGGAGAACTTCAGACTTCATTGAAGGTCTAATCAAGTGATACTGTTAGAGAAAATTGCTCCAGATGCTCGCTACTTTTAAAAGAGGAGATTCTACAAACATGGTGGAACATGAAAGATAACATCAAAGATCTGTATTATGTCTTGGTTAGACATGTGTGCTCTCAAGACTAATGGCTACTGATGCTGCAAACAATCTTCAAAACTAAAAATCACAAGATTAATTTTCTCAAGAAGCTTTTTCAGCGATGGTCCTCTTCCATCTTAGATTTCCACTCCCAGACCTCAATTGCAGACACTGTTTCCAGCTTTTGTCGCTGCTGATTGGACTAATGGAAGTTTTCATAAAAAGCAGTCAGAGATGCCACTTTTACGCTTCAGGCAAAGAGCAGAAATTACATTTGCAGTCTATTTCGCTGTTCTTTTTTGTTGTTGAAAAAGCGGGGCATTTGTTGACATTTTTGTTATCTGGTTTTGGTGACTTGTAGCCGAGGCCAAATGTGAATGAGTTGTCTAAAGGCAAGAGTGAACTCTCTCACCTCACTCCAAGAAATAAATATCACAATGTGTTAAAGTTACTAATTTTTCTGCTTTGTAAAGTGCAACATCACATTCAAGTATTGATTTTAAACATTTTATACGTGGTGCTCTGTACGGAAACAGAAGGCATGGCTTGTCACAAGTAACTGACTAAAACTGGGACAATACAACTAAATGGTATAAAAACTGCAGCTATCACTGAGGCTAATAAAACTAATTTTAAGGTGCGATAGTGTCATCCACATACATAGAACTATTAGTGTCAATTAGATATATGCCACAAGAGTCCCGTCAGCTAGGTTGTACTTTTGTGTTTCTCCTGGAACATCTGACTGTTCCTTCCTTAGAGTCCAGACAGCCTACATGTGTTCATGTTCTCATACCCATTCCACGTGAGAGTGGAACTCATCAACTGTAAAAATAAGAGGGGTTTTTTCAACATTTCATTCACATTGGAAGAACTCATGAGGGTAATTGAGCTATTTCACCTGGAGAGGGCTTTTATCTTCCACCACAGCAGAACAATGAAGAGCGAGAACCATCATGTCGGACTTAGAAGCGATGAAAACATAACAGATGGCTTGCTAGCATCAAGCTAACCCATGGCTTGATCTTTTAATTTAGTTAGCCTTGGCAGTTTTAAAGTTACCAAAAAAGAAGTGACACCAGTTGTTGAGTACATTTTTGTCACTGTAGTTTATTATGCTACACTGAACATACAACTCACTTAAACTTAAGATATGCCTGACATCAAATAGGATTCTCTGAACCCCACAAATCTGAGTGAAACATTTCTACTTCAAATGAGTCCAAACACCAGGCTGAGTGTTTGGAGTCCTTGTACTAGAAACAAGTCAATGAATCTGAAAGAGTACCTAGTGCTCAAATTGTTGGTAAATTGTCATTTGAGACTTGGAATCAAACACCAATCTGACTTTGACTTAGCTAGTACCAACCCAGCACGTGAATCTGTGCAGCCGCGCAGGTCCTTGAAGACCTTTTAAAATCCTACAAGTGGTGGATATTGCAGCAGAACTTCTTAATTAGAGCTGAAGCGTTGACAGGACTCGGGTTACTCCGGCCGGTCTTGGATGGCCTCACAGAAAAGCCGTTCACAAAGGTCAGGACAACAAAATGGGAAAAGGAGCTGACAGACTGAGGCTGACGAGGAGAAATACGGAGAGGCAGGGCGACTGATAAATGGCATTTCCTGCATTGACAAACAGCTTCCGTGACCTTTTCAGAGAATTCAATTCAGAAATGCAAAGCGGTTGGCTTTATTTCAGGGGCATGTTCGCAATAACGACGGGCTCAGGTGGGAATAATTACGTTGGAGCAGAAGTGAGGTTGAAGCAGCTTCTCCAGTGGTTAATGTTGTCTTTGTGTTTCATTAAGCACCAGCTCTGCTGCTGTCGTCAGGAGGCTGAAGCTGCAGAGATGCTTATGAAGCAATAGTGGATACAGTATGTGAGAAGATGCTCGTAATCTGGAAAAGCCAGTTGAGATTATTCTAAAAAAAGAATGTCCTTTAGAAATAACTATTTCTTTCTTACTGACTTACTAACTGACTTACAAGACGATTCTATAAATCCATTAGGAAGCAGTGAATGTGTGTGAAGGTGCGGCTGTGAGAATCGTTGTGAGTGTGGCGACCGAACCTATTCCCGGCCTTTTCTTTTTCCTCCAGACTGATTTCTGGAGCAATGGCAGGCAACCAGATCTAGTAGTGACGCTAACAGAAAGGGCTGATGGGTAATTTGAAACTCGGGGTGACTGCAAAGATCTGCTCTGGAAAGTGGCGGCTGACCAGGACCTCTCAGCATGGGGAGGAAAGCAGTCTTAAAAGGAGCACTTACGCTGTGCTGACCTGACCCTGTCTAGACTCAAGAAGTTAGTTTGGACCGTCAGTGAGAGAAGCATCATGTTCATGTTCTGATGTTGACTCCATCACTATGTCACTCTATTATGACACATCTACACACTTAACTCGCCTTGATATTAAAACCACAGCTTTGTAAGGAGAATGTTATGATTTCTGTTGTGTGGTTCACTTTCGTGTTGTCATTTGTGTCGCTGTAATTGGTTAGTGTATTGACTGACTTGAAGTTGTGTTTTGTTGAGTTCTTGTTATCGTATGTTGTTTATTCTCATTGTGTCTCATAGTTTACAAATCTATTCTCATAGACGAGACCCGATGTTGTCTTTGAACTTGTGCTTCGTCTTAATTATTCTGTTTAGTCTTTAAATGCTGATCAGTTTGTTGTGTCTTCACTTGATTTATTGTAAATTGTATATGTACAAGAAGTTTTTTTGACGGTTTTGTCATATATTTTAATTTTATTTATATATTATATTTGTGCGTGTTTAGTCAAATATACTGTTAGGTGGTGGTTTCTTTTTAAGTTAATTGTATTTAAGCATTGTGGTGTTTAATGGTCTACTGTTCTTTTATTAGTTTCATTACATTATTATAGTCTTATTGTTTAAAATGTTTATGTAACAATGTGGTTTTTCAATCGTAACAAGTGATTGTTTATTATTTATTTGTTAATTTGTTCAGGGGCAACTACTGTGTGGATTAAAGTGTGTCTTAAATAGATGTTGGAGCTCTGTTATACTCATCAGTATGTGTCTGTTTGCACAAAACTCTCTTTTGATTGAAATATTTACATTAGAAAATTAGATTAAGCCTGGAGATTCTGGAGATGAAATATTGTTTACCATAACAACACCCACTCTGCTTTGATTGGTCAAGCATCGAGGTATGTCACCTGCCGTCATTAATCCTGGAGGTCTCTACCTCCAAGGTACTTGTTGTATAAACAAAGTGGGCCATGATTAGAGTTGGCTGGATGAGGAATGGGCTTCACTCTTGTAACCTCTAGATGGGTTACTATGAATTCAAAACGGAGAATCTTCATGATGAGGGTCATATCGGAGAGAAAGACTTCAACATTTAAACATGTGCTTTAGTCAGAAGAGTTGTAGTCAGTAGTTGCCCTCTAAAGTTGACCTATGACCAGCTTTCCAGGATGTCCCTTTATCCTGCAGGTATAGGAAACATTCAAAATAAAGATTTTAATGTGTTTGTTGAAGTTGTGTGGTGTTTTGTCATCAGGTTGTATTTTCACTTCACTTCCATAAACACTTTTAGGAAAGTTAACCTATTGACCGGGTGGTGGTTCTTACCGAGCCCCACTCCCACGATGAGCCTCCCCACCAGGAGCACCTCCTTCCCCGGGGCGCTGCACAGCACGATCCCTCCGACAGTGAAGAAAAAGCTCGCCAGCAGGATGCAGGACCTGCGCCCGAACAGCCCGTTGAGAAAGCCGCCCAGCAGCGCGGAGAGAGCCGCGGCCGCCACGGTGCTGGAGATCAGCAGCTCCTGCCACAGAGCGCTCAGGTCCAGCCGCCGCTTCAGCAGCAGCATCGCCCCGGAGATCACGCCGGTGTCGTAGCCGAACAAGAAGCCCCCCAGGGCGGAGAACACGGCCAGGACATAGACGAAGCCCGGCGTGACATCCTGCTGGAACTGCTTCCGCGCGGCTCTCTCCAGATCACCGGTGGAAGGGGCGGCGGTGGCGACGGCGCCGGCGGGCGGAGGCGCACCAGAGGCGGCGCCGCTGGAGCTCGCTGCGCCCTGGCTGCCGAGGCTGCCGCTGGACGGAGCCTTGATGAGGCTCCGCTCTCCTCCGTCGTTCACCCGCTTCCAGCGCTCGCCCATCAGGTTGCTCATCCCCCGCAGGTTGTATTCATGGTCGACCTGCTTTCGCGACATGGGACCCGCCGAGAGGACCGGAGCGAGGAAAAGTTTGTCTGCAGCTCAGGTGGAAGAAGAAAGTGTAGAAAGTTTCACAGCATCACATCCCCGTGGTCCTGATGAGAGTGGAGGAGCGAGGATGGAGGAGGAGAGTAGTGGACGACTCCGTCATCAGAAACGCGTCTATGACGTCAGCAGCTTTATTTTGAAACAAGGGACACAAAGATGCAGACCGAATATTAGATATCAATATGACTAACAACGTTTTTCCATTTAGATACATAGTTATCAAAACATTTAGATAAACTCTATACTTGAAAATGAATAGATTGTATTAAATAAAGTGAACTTTAGGTTATCTAAATTACCACTGACTAACCATAAAGGTTTTTTTAATGTTAAATTTAAGTAAGTAAGTAAGTAATTTTTATTTGTATAGCGATTTTCCAGACCAGGGTCACAAAGCGCTTAAACAATCAAAACAATGTTCAATAAAGTATATATTTTAAAGATCAAGATAAAACTGATAACACAACAGGAGTTCCAGAAAATCAAGGAAAAGCCTGAACAAATAAAAACGTCTTAAGATGTTTCTTGAAGAAGTCAGTAGATCCATCAAACACAGAGAGAGAGGAAGATCGTTCCAAAGCTTAGGAGCAAAATCCTGGAAGGATTTCTCTCCTCTGGTCCTGAACCGTGTGCGAGGAACCATCAGTAGATTCTGGTCACAGGAATATGTTTCATTTACCAATCAAACAAAAGCAGTCTGTTTTAACATTGTCCTGTTATTAAGTCATTTAGTATTTAGTAAATATGTTTGCATCAGAAAAACACTGTATTATTATTATTTAAATGTGATTTAAATATATATTTACAGAAAACATTGATCTAATAGCTCCTTTGATAAGATAGCCATATATATACTGCCCTCTACTGTCTGATATATTGTAAGTAAGTAAGTAAGTAAGTAATATTTATTTATATAGCGCTTTTCGAGACCAGGGTCACAAAGCGCTTTAACAATCAAAACAATACTCAAAACAGTACATACTTCAAAGATCAAGACAACACCGAGAACAACACAGTACGCTTCAAGCATAACATTTTAATGATTCATAAAACATGAATCTATAAACATTAAACCAAAATCAAACCTTAGAGTTGTTCAATGTTTCAGCATTACTTGAGATTTATTTACTTAACATACGACCCTAACTAGCAAACATGTACTACAGTATATTATATATATATACTTTTTTTTTCTTTTTTTTTTTATAATATTAAAATATTTGCCAAAACCGTTAAAAAATAATTATTGTACATATTCAATTAACAATAAATCAAATGAATTACACATTGTACAATTCTGAGTTCGGGGGCAGGAGTGGAGTAAAAGTATCATGATGTTCTTTCTATGTTAATCTTTGTATCCTTTGTCTTTGTTGTTTTTCTTTGATCTATGTTCTTTATCTTTAGACTTAGATTGTATCATCTTGTTCTTTCTTTTTTATTTTTCTCATTTCTTGTTTTTCTTTTCTTTATTATTTATGAATAATCGTCTGTATTGCTGTGTTATAATTGGAAAAACAATTTAAATTATTTCTATCTATTAACATGTTTTTATGGAGTTGAATCAATAATAAGCATTGGGCCTGTGCTTGAAAATGGAAGTAAAAATATAGTATTTTGTGTTTCGGTTTAAATCTTATGAACGTGTAAAAATTGTGATTATTCTTGGTGTTGTTAGGTATAATGTTGGCTCTTTAATTTAGTGTTCCAGGTCTTAAAATCACAACTTCAGAAAACAAACCAGCAAAATCTAGACACATAAACAATCTTTTTCAATATAGCATCATTTTCTTTAAGGGCAAATAGGAATTATTTATCATTTACATTTGAAAAGAGGACATACGTGTTAAAGGACAGCTCCTCACTGATCATTGATCATCCTACTCTGGGATTGATTGGATTAAGAAACCTTTAATGTTGTCTTCAGAGGTCACTTCATCAAAGTTCTTCGATCTTCACGCTTCAATAAACAAAGTCATTTCTGTTAACATAGCTGCCGCCTAGAGACTAGGTTGTAAAAGACAGTTATTGATCTTGCCTTTGACCTTTAGACCTCAGAAGCACCCTTAAATAAAAATAAAACATGAAATGTGTTCAGGCTCCTGCAGTTTGACTAATGATCTCTGATGGATGACAAAGAAGAAAGGTTTATGGACCATGATGAAGATACCAGGAAGAAAGAGAAGATGGAGACAACCAATGAGGTTCATGGTGATGATGGTGAAGGTGTGATCTTCTAAAGCTTCTTCAGCTGCTGCTGATGAGTTTTCCTCTGGAGACCTCTAGAGGTGTGTACAGATCATTCAAATCCTTCTAATGTTCTTTTGGGATCTTCATGTATGACCCGAGGCTTCGCCCGAACATCTATTTATATCTCAAGGATGTGTTTTTTCCGCAAGAGTGGTGGGCAGGTCATTGATCACAATTGTCTCATTTCTTCGATCAATGTTAACAGCTTTTCTATGAGGAACATCTGGCCCTGGAGACATTAAATGTTCTACAGCAGTATTGCAGCTGATCAAAAGCATCATCAGGAGCAGCAACAAGTCAATCAGTGACTTGTATTGTGAATCTTTCATGGACCTGGTTGACCTATGTAGCTGGGATAGACTCCAGCCCTGTTAAAGGATTTGATCTCACAGTCCACTATGATTAAACTTCCCAACGACTTTCATGTATCAAAAATTCTTTCTCTTCACGGCGTCAACTGATAATTCTCTAGTAGTAGTTCTCATCTGGTGGGTCACAGAGAGGTTTTCAGTGGGACTTTGTAAGGGGAAAATTATTTACTTTTCATTTTGATTAACTATGACTTTTAAAAGAAAGACAACTTTATTTAAACAGACCAGAAGACCAATCATAGTGACTTAATCATAGCCGCTTCAACCCTGATAAACCTTATGTAGAACCTTATTGACCTCAAAGAATTTTGAGTGACTGGATTTCTAATTTCGGACTTGAAAGGTCTTCGGTTATGATTTGTTTATTCCTTTAAAAAGTTGCTTATGTTTTATATCTCAGGTTCAAACCTTGTGTACTCTTGCGCTGTATGAACCTAATAAAACATTATTTTCTAGATTTGGGTCAGGGGTTGTCATCACTGCAGAAGGTGGTCTCAAACGGCGGCAGGAATAAGTGGAAGATCTGTTGGTCGTAGATGTCCACACATTATTTGGGCCACATGAAAAGCCATTGTTCACCACCATCAATGGGACAGGAAGACTTTGATCATCTAAAGTGGAATGTGGCCTTGTTTTTGTAAAACACCGAAACAGTAAAATAAGCGCCGTGTCGCCTCACGCTGCTGCGTCTGTATGTTCCTGGGGAGTCTGTGATGTTGAGTGGGAGTGACACACCTCTGTGGGCCGGCGGTCACTGAACCCTCGGACCTTCCTCTTACCCAACCTGAGCGGTCACGTTTTGGTGTTTTGTGTAAGCGAGAGCATCTGAAGTGGTGTCTGAGCCCATTCCTCTTCAACCTACATCGGCCAGAGTTACCTGGTTACTGATTACTAGTTGTTTTATAGTTTTTCTGTGATAAGACTCGACTAAGAACAAAGTCCTGCCGGGTACTGAAGCCCTGCAGATCTCCCATCCTTTTCTGGACGACTGCTCAGGTAATACCTCTCGTCTTCTTCTACTGAATCAGCTGCTTATGAAGCAAAAACACAGCCGTTCTTTCACTTTTAGACTTTAATTGCAGTCATCACAGAGATAGACTCCTGCATATTAGACCATTTGTTGATTTTTTTCATTACATTTTATGGATTTCATTTGAACGTATTCTTTGTGTCTTTTAATAGGTTTAATTATCATAACATGCAGTTCAAATAATTCCGGTGTGCTTGTTTTCAAGACAAGACAAAAATGAACTAATTCTAGTATGTTTGAAAAAAAAAAAACGTTAACATAAAAAAAAACTTGAAAAAAGAAACGTTAACTCAATTTAGGAAATGTATGTATATATACACGAGTAAAAGAACAAATTAAATATAAAGAATTGATCAAATGAATATACTGTATATATTTACACAGACAAACTTTAAATTTCATCTAATGTACAGCTCAGTAGGTGCGTAAAAACAAACTATGTAAAAAAAAAAAAAAAACTTCAATCTTGGGATTTATTCTAATATAGGCAAAATGTCTAGCTATTTCCAAGACTTAATTTCTTTATTTCACATCATGAAAAAACAAAAAAAAACAGCTATAACTTGTGTTTTAACTTTTGTTTTGATTGAGTTTTCCCTCATATTTCTTGTCACATTCACAAAGTCACATTCTCCAACACTCTGATGAGAATCCTGATGAAGTTAAAATGAGTGGGGGGCGAAGGAGGGGGTCGTGCTCACTCTATTGTCTTCTCTCAGCTGCTGTTGTTGTTCCGTCTCTGCAACCGTTCAGCTTCAAACATCAGCATCATGAGCGTCGAGCCCAGAAAGCCACGTGAGGCCTGCTGCCCCAAGTTGAAGGTCAGTGAACACGTTGTTGAAAAAGTGGTGTGGAATCACACAAAATTAATGTTAGAAGACTTCATTTTTTGAAACTAGTTTAAAACTGAATGGTGAAAATATAAATGTTTATTGTTTGTGTTTTTGTCCTATTGTGTGTGTTTGTTTGTTGCTAATGGTTAGCATCACTAGCTGATTAGTATAAATACCTTGTGAAAACATTTTTTTTCCACACTTCGATCTTTAGACACAGAGATCTTTTGTTTCTTTCTTGTTTTATTAATGGAGGAGGTCAATACAATAACAATAATTTATATTATTATATTTATATTTATATATATTTATATAAATATATATGTACAGTATATATATGTACAGTATATATATATATATATATATATATATATATATATATATATATATATTCTTATTTTGGTAGCTTGATTATGTTCAAAATTTTCTATTTCTACCACATCCTACACTCGTTTCATCATCCTCTCTAGTCGCATTGCCTGCATTCCCTCCTCACCTTCCTGATGGGTGATTGAACACCTTCTTACATTTCCCTACTGTGGACGAATAAAGGGAAAATATACATATTCTGTGGTCAGTGTCACTGTCTACTCCACGAGCTGATATTGAACCACATAGTTAAATTGATAGATCCTTTGAATAGTAGAACTATATAAGTTTAAGACCTTTTTGCAAAACTAGAAGTTCTAAGTGGTTGAGCAGCAGAGAGAGGAATGTGGAGATGTGAAACGTGACAGAACACCAGGTGCATGAATGTGTGTAATTGAAGATGACGGTAGCGTCGGTGCATACACAGACCCAATCTAGGCCAGGTAGCCCTCCAGCCAAGCACTCTAATCCTTCCTTCTGTACTCTTACCCTTGAGTTGTTGTCATGCTGAGCTGAAGTTGGGCGCCATAGTTAGTCATACCTCCCCTTACACAGAAATACAGAGCGAGCACATGGGAAGTTCCTACTCTGTTTAATGTGAGGGACGTTCCTCCCAGCTCTTTGACAATCTGAGACAGTTTGAGAATCCTTTTTCAGATGTCTGATGTCTTCCTGCCTCTCTTCACTCCACCACTGTTCCTCCTCATGCTGGGTCGATTTTGCTGACCTAAGCACATACTTAGCAACAGTAAAGAGGCAAAAGTTTTGGTCAACAGAAATTAACGTACATGACGTTAACAATTATCATTTTGTCAATTTGTTCTTTCTCAGCTCTTTCTGGTCTCTATGTCATTCGTCTGCTTTGCCAAAGCCTTTGGCGGATCTTATATGAAAAGCTCCGTCACGCAGATCGAGAGGCGTTTCGACATTCCCAGTTCCCTCATCGGAGTCATTGATGGCAGCTTTGAAATGGGTAAACTGCTCACTCTTGACATCGTAGACTTTTGCAGTTGTATTCATCTCTTTTTACAATTGAATCTGCAGGAAATCTCTTAGTGATCACTTTCGTGAGCTACTTTGGTGCTAAGCTTCATCGGCCGAGACTGATCGCGACAGGATGTTTGATCATGGCTGCTGGGTCTTTTCTGACAGCCCTGCCACACTTCCTCCAAGGCCTGTGAGTGAAGATTACTCATTGTTTGTCGTTGTTAAGCAAACACTTAAACATACATAAAATAATGTATTTATATTTTCTCACCTGCTTTGACTAGAGACGGAAAGAACAATATCGCAGAAACAAGAAATAGGTTTCCTTTGAAGCTGTTTAATCCAGGAGGAGAAATTTAGTGTTGAACCCTGTCACCTTTGAAGCGAGAGAAAGCTTCTAGACTCTAGCCTGGAGTCCCAGTCATTTGGTGGAAGCCCCAGGATTAACTGAAGAGCTTCTCATTCAGTTGAACTAGGAAAGTCTCAGGATTCAATGCAAAATGCTAAAGGAGGTTTCAAGAAAGAAACTTTGTGAAATATATCGGGTGGATGCACAAACCAAAAAATAGTTAATAGAAAAATGGAAGCATGCAGCAAGGCAGCCATCTGTGACACCATCTTGAATTAATATCTCCATTTAAACTGATATCACACAAATGAAAGAACAATTAAAGTAATGTGGATTAACTGTTAGATATCAAAATGTTATTTATCTTGGAAGAAAGTACAAAATAATTATTATAATAATAAAGTCTAAATTCCAATATTTAAGATAGACAACGATTTCAAAAGAGGAGGCTCTTTTTTATTTTAATTTTTTAATTCACTCTTTCCTAAATCCACTCTCTGTAAAGTCTTGTTGTATGTTTTGTTTCCTTTAAGATATAAATATGAAACCAGTGTTTCTCACACCTTCAACAACACTGTTGGAATCCTACCATGTTTGTCTAAACACAACATCATGGAACCAACGGTTTCCTCCACCAAGTCACAACAAGGTAAATAAGAAACATTGCTGTCAAAGTTGAATTTTGAAAACACAGAAAAGGGATATCTCATCTTTCTTCAGATTGTGAAAAAGCTGCCGGCTCTTCAATGTGGATTTACGTGTTCATTGGGAACATGCTGCGAGGGATTGGGGAGACACCCATCATGCCCCTGGGCGTGTCCTACCTGGATGACTTTTCAAGAGAAGAGAACACTCCAATGTATTTGGGTGAGTGTTCTCCTTCTTCACGTTGTTAGAAGTAAAGATTTTAAATTCATCTTTGTCTTTGTGTCCTCAGCTTTTATCCAAACTATCTCAATACTGGGCCCCATGTTTGGCTTCATGCTCGGTTCCTTACTGGCCAAGATCTATGTCGACATTGGTTTTGTGGATTTAGGTGGGTGAAAATTTGATTTCTTTGTCCATTAATGAAAATATATAGCTAATCACTTAAGCTCAATAAACTATGGACTTTCCCCCACAACATCTTTTTGTCCCATGTTTACTATCTACTGTACCTCTGGGATCTATCAGAGCTTTGCAAACACAATCTTTAAATTCACCCTGTTAATGTTTGGAACACTTAATAAGACCATATATCAACAGTCAAAATTCCCTTCAACTCTTTTATAACCTGCTGTTTACCTTTGTCTCCTTCACCCAGACAGTGTGACAATCAACTACAAGGACTCTCGCTGGGTCGGAGCATGGTGGCTGGGATTCATAGTGAGCGGCACAGTGGTACTGCTGGCCAGCATTCCTTTCTGGTTCCTGCCTAAGTCCTTGCCCAAGCAAGGAGAAGAGGAAAGTAAAAGCACCGAGCTGTCGACGGTGGCAGAGCAGGAAAACTTCCTGCCAGATATAAAAGAAGATGATCAAGAGGCTACATTCAAACAGTTGGTGAAAGGTACCGCATGATGTTTCGTAACTTTTGATTATGTTAACCCGTAGGGCCAAGGCTATCCCCAAAGCTAGAGATAAGATAGAAGAAAGGGGCCCAGAGTTAATAGGATTAATGGTTAACCAGCATGGTAACAACACTCCATATGTAATAGAGATGACCCAGCAGCCTTTTCTTAATCTGGGACACAGTTGAGTGCCATTGCAGATACTTTCTTAAACTATATCAACTTGTAAGGCATGACTCCTCAGAAAGGTTTTTGTTGCAGAGGCTCTAGGCTCTCGGACACTGGAAAAACAACTGAACATTGTCTTTCTGATGGCAAACAGAATCACTTAAACTTTAACACTGAAGCACCTTAGAGAGTGCTTTGGGCTCAATAAATCAAATATTTCCATTGAAGCAACACATTTAAGCGATACCTTTGAACTACATGTTTGCAGTACCTGCAGGTACAGGATGAATCAACATTAAAAAGGGAGTATGGGTCACTGTTGACCAGGTTTAACAGCCCAATACATACACCACTCTATCAAGAACAACAGTGTAGCTAAAAAGATCCAACGTTTGCAAAAGCAGCCGGTAAGGTCTTTCGAGAGAACCAATGAAAAGAACCAAAGAAATATGATCTTTCGCAATCTTTTGGGCATCAAAGAGCTCATAGTCAAGGTCCCTGGTGACAGAAGTAAAGTTGCTTTGAATATAAGCGTCTGCTCAAGGCTACCTATTTTGAGTAGCAACACTTCCCACACTTTCGTGTCATGATTAAAAAGCTTCACTCTGCAATGTCCTGCAATTGCCCTAATATGGTTTGTTTCTTTCTTAATAGATTTCATCCCCTCTCTGAAGAGACTCTTCAAGAACACAGTTTTCACCATGATCATTCTCACCCAACTGGTGGCAGTCAACGGCTTCATTGGCTTGATCACGTTCAAGCCGAAGTTCTTGGAACAAGTCTACGGCCAATCAGCTTCTAAAGCCATGTTACTTATTGGTAAAGAAATCACTTTGCCCTTCTTGCACCTCTAACCATTTCAGTTGTTTCCCACAGACAATTGTGATTGATATTTCTGTGATATTGTGGATTCAATCACTCTTCTTTGTTTGTTTGTGTTGTTGGGGACAGAATATTTAGGGCTCAGAGTAAGCATGATTGTTTGACTGTCCTCACCAGGCATTCTGAACCTACCAGCTGTGGCTTTAGGCATCATCACTGGAGGTTTTGTGATGAAGCGTTTTAAGCTTGGAGCCGTTGGTGCAGCCCGTTTAGCCATGACTACCTCGATGGGAGCCTTTTGCCTTCTTTGTGTTCAAGTCTTTCTCAGCTGTGAAAATGCAGAGGTGGCAGGCCTGACGGTCACATATCAGGGGTAAGTAGGGCAACACATTTTCATTATAATTATCAGCAACTTTTCTTGATCAGTTTGGATATGACAAACTGAGCCACAGAATATAAAAGAATATTCTGCTATCCCTTATTCCACTACTAAGTGTCAAACCTTTTACTAGTTTGCCTACATTGCCTTTTACTCATTGCGGCATGAGCGTATGACCTTTTTTTTTGACATTGTCACTGTGTACTCAGGAATCCTGAAGTGTCCTACAACTACCAAACATTGTTATCACAATGCAACAGCGGATGTTCCTGCTCAATGAAACACTGGGACCCAGTATGTTCAAGCAATGGCATTACGTATGCCTCACCCTGCCTGGCTGGCTGTCAGAGCTCGACAGGTGTTGGCAAGGAAATGGTAACAACTATATTATCCTTAAATGCTACCTTCTGATGACTAGCGCTATTCCCTCTGGCTCTTTAGGTGTTCCACAACTGTACGTGTGTCACTCAAGTGGAAAACCCAAGCAAAAATATGTCAGCAGTGTTGGGTCAGTGTCCGAGACGGAGCAACTGCAATCTGATTTTTAAATTCTACATGGCTTTGTCTGTATTTGGGTCCTTCATTTCTGCCTGTGGAGGTACACCAGGATATATTGTTTTGCTCAGGTAAGTCACTTAACTCATGTGAGTTTGGACCCCAAAAAGCTAAAAGACAAAATAAAAATTCTACTATATCTTTAATGTAGGTCCATAGAGAAAGACTTAAAGTCTTTGGCACTGGGCATGATGGTGTTGATTGTACGGACATTAGGTGAGGATTAAAACAAACTACATCTTTTACTGTGAATGTTAGTTAGATTTTTTTTTTCTTTAACATACGTTTTGTGACAACAGGTGGGATCCCCCCTCCTATATATTTCGGAGCACTGATCGACCGGACGTGTTTGAAGTGGGGTACCAAGCAGTGTGGTGGCCGTGGAGCGTGTCGACTTTATGATGCCCGCACATTCAGGTAGGATGGAAAAGCCGAATCATCGAATGCCAAGCAGATCCATCGTTAACATATCTCAAAAAAAGTCTTGGTTACCGTGAACCACCACAAAACATTTAGACTGCTACATCCTCATGATTTCATCTCACCATGGTTTTGGAATAAAGACCTATTATCTAACAATCTGAGCAGAAATTAATAGAATCATAGTATATGCAGGGGTGTCTCTTTTTTTTGTGTGGACATTTACCCCAGTATGTGTCCTTTTCTGACTCCAGATACACCTTCCTTGGTCTGATCACCTCCTTCTACTTCATATCCAACATGCTTTGGGTAGGCCTCTACTTCATCATCGTGAGAAGGCACAACAAGTCTAAGCTGAAGGACCAGACCAAAGAGAATGGACTTGAGGCCAAGGCGACAAATGGACATGCCAGCATCAAAATCTGCAAAGACGACACGGACAGGGAAAGTACTATTTAACGTGTTGAATGTGTCGCAAATGTCAAATCCTTATAATGATTGTTGTTTGTACTGTGAAGACTATGTGCTAATACTCACTGACTTTATTTTCACTTTAAAAAAAAACACAGTTAGCTTGTTATGTTAGCTGGTAAGTTACATTGTTTACTTTACAGATGATCACCAAATAAGTATTGTTATCCCTAAATTAAACATCTGGATCTTTTGAATGATCTATTGATTATTGATTGTTGCTAGAAGAACTTAACTGACCTGGCATTCTTGCATTTCCACTTGTACTCCAAACACTGGAGATCATTGGTGTAAAGATACAATTTATATTTTGCAAAATTGTTGAGTGACACAGAGTCATGTAAAAAAGCTGTAGGTTAAGAACTGTGAAAAATGTTAATGATATGTCACAGCATATATGGAGCAGTATTGCCAGTATTTCTTTAATGTTTTTAAATGAAAGTGAAATTTCATTCTACAAAGAAGTGTTCTTTTTTTACTTTTCATACTGTGTTACTCTCAAAGTTACCTGTCTCTGTTGTTTAAGTTGCTACTTTTGTGCTATGAAAACCTGTTGTGTTTGGTTTTAAATTTTTTATGACTAGAAGGAGTGGGGGCAAAGATGAGAGAATGCAGTGACGCAATTTGGGAACGTTTCACTGAAAGTGACTTTTTGGATGTGGCATGTTTGTAAAATCATGACGCTAAATCCTCAAACCACCACGTTTGACTTTTAAGTCAGAACCTATCTGAATGATTGTGTGCATGATCATCATCTATCTATGCAACATCCATATTTGTAAATACATTTTTACTTTTATAATTGCAACCTTAACGACTATTGATCATTCTGTTGTGTATGATATTTGCCTTGAAGACAATAAAGTGTTTCTTTTAATAATAACAATAATTATTATCATTTAAGGTCAATGCTTCGTGACTTCTGTGTGTATCTATGTGTGTGCATGTGCGGGTGTGTGTGTGTCTGTCAATATATAAACACCTCATAATAATGTCTCCACCAATAAAAAAACTATGACCAATGGCCAAATTGTGTTCGTTAACAAGAAAAAAATAATTAAATGATGATTACAGAAGCTGTTATGGAAAATATTGTAAATTTTACAAAAATTGTGAAAACATTAAAATTAAGTATTTCTCAGGCCAATTAAATGATTGACTGTATCATAAAATAATAATAAAAAAAACTATATAAGTTTTGTCTTGTTAAGCAATCACTTCTATTTCAATCACATGCGGCAGCATTTATCTAATGTTTACAAACGTTGTTTGTCTTGGACTAAACTTTGGCTCCTCTATGTTTACTGTAGTTTGGACTGAGCTTGTCAGATTACAGTGTCATGCTATTGTAACTTCTAGAATATGCTGAATGGACTTATATAACTGTGCTCTTATTAATGTCAATTATTAAATAGTTTATGCAATTTAAAACTTCATAATCAAAACATCTTAGTCAAATGTGGCTTTCATCTAAGTTGACCAAAGACTGCTGCACTGACACCTATTATACATCGGTGTCATGGATAGATGGATGTGCAGATATGAAGATGTAGACGAGTTTAGTGGGCAGGTTGAACTATAGTGTTTTGGATACACAGTTTAGCAAATGGAAAGCTATGTGAACAGATGGATGAAATGTTGGATTGACAGAGACACAAGTGGAGAGAACAGAGACACAAGTGGAGAGATGGATGGATTGATGGAATGGATGAGAGGAATATGTTAGAAAAATAAAATGATAAATTGACGGTTGTACGAAATAAATATTCAAAAGAATAATTGTGGATAAACAAATGAGTTGTCCGACGGATAAGAAGCCTCAACAGAAACAAAAACAATTTGTATAGCAAATTGTATTTTAGATCACGTCAGTGCTCTGGGTCATGTAGGTTGGTCTGTGGCGCCCTCTAGTGCTCAATAACTAAAGACCTACGTTAAACTGACGCACATAAGGTTCGGCGAAACTTTAATTTCCTTCGGCTGTAAAGGGTTAAAACCAGGCCAACAGATAGTAACGGATGTTTTGCTGATATTAAGCTGATGGCACAATTGGCAACTGCAAGAACAGCAGTACAAACACCCACCGGCAGGTTGTGCTGTAGGCTGGGAAACATATAACCGCTCAAAATAACTTCAGAAGTGAAAGCGGAGGTGAACGAGAGGAATGCAACACAAAGTCTACTCTATTGTTGTGGAATGAATAGAGTCGGTCTTTATGCAGACATCTCTAGTTTCTTACTCATAACCTGTTGATCGTCATTGTAAACCTAAAGTTTTAAAACCGACAAGAGCGTTTTTCTAACTATTTACAAATTAACAAACTCACAAATTCTAAAATTATATTTAAGTAAAAAATGTACCTTAGGAGACACACTCAGACATGTGTGATTCAGAGATTTAATTTGTGGAACTACTTGTACAACCACTGGTTTTCTGCACCTGTGTGGAGGATTGAAACTTGATTTATGCAGACACACCTGTGTTTTGTCATCCATGGCAACTTTTCATCCGTGACTGATCTCAACACAAGAGATTACCTGCAGACTGGAAGAAATCGCACCACTTTACCAACCTACCTCTTCCCTCTCAAGTCTCACTTCTCTGTGATGACATTAATGGCCAGGGGGCTGAGATACAACTTTAGTCACTTTACTGAATTCTTGTTTGACTTGTTTTAAGAACTCAGTACAGCTAACTATGTTAATAGTGTCTGAGCTCCTCCTCCCTTTCTATCCGGGACCAGCCCAACTCGGCTCTGGAGAAGAAATGAGAGGCCTTTTGTCAGGCGACTCTACAGAATCCTGGAAGGCTGGACACTCTGGAGGGGACCGTTGCTGCTCTGGGGGAAAACAAGGAGTGAAAGAAGAAGACGTCAGAGGTGTGCAACTGTTTTTATATTTGATTAAATATGTTTAGAACTGCTGAAGACCCCTCTTCTTAAATAACTGAAGGTCTTTTCCCAGGAGGTATGTTTTAACATCCATGTCTCATCAGATGTTGTTAGAAAGTTACAGTGTCAACAGTAGAACCTCATAGATCCAACTCAGTAACTCGATATCTTCAGGTGCAGAATTCCATTTAAATATCTTTCTTCTTTGTTGATACCAGGAATTACCAGTAGGAACAGTAGGAAGCAGGTGCAACACTCTGAGATGTATTAACTTACTTTGACTTCAGACAGTGCATTTTGAAACATGAGTAAATACACAATATCTACATTAAGTAACAGTATTTAAAGATGTTAGGAGAAAGGGTAATTTCTATTAAATACAAAGATTGTGGAAATGTTCAATTAAAAGACAGTTTGAAGCGTTTTCATGGCACTTTAATCTCGTTTTTTGGATTTCACATTCTGGTGTGAGGTGTGGTGTCTTTAGTCATGTGTGGCCAGTGTCAGGGAAAAAAATCTGTACAAACACTTGCCTAGTCTTGCCTACATAACCAGCTCAGACCTTGCCCGGTTAACAAGGTCTGCGTCAAATGCTGAGGAATACATAGGCTACTGGAACAAGACATCTGAATTCCTGCTTCCATTCTCTCGTGCTGTCTACCAGTTCAGAAGCCAGAACTGGGAAGACTTCAACTGAACAGTGTAACTCAGCTTATTCAAAGTATCAGCACCCAGGAGACTATAGCTCTCAATTGTATTACTCCTTACTGGAGATGGGGTCTTCCCTAGAGTGGAGGATTTCAGGTATCATAGGGTCTTGCTCACTGGTGAGCCTAAGAATGAAGTTGAGTATTTTTTTTTACCCATTTACTACAGTATCGTACTCCGACCTGCTGCCACAAGTTTTTGAAAGGGACAGAAAGTTGAAATAAAATTGAAGATAGGTGGAGAGACTCAAGGTACAAGAAGCCAGTTGAGGTTGCCACCTCTTGGAGGCCCAGGACACATATCTCTCGGTTAACCTGAGGGAAGACCTCTATATCATCACACAAGTGTAGGATAGTTTCTGGCACTTTCCACTTAGGATACCTAATCAGCAACCTAAGAAAAGCTAGTGGAAGGATGAAATGATGGATTCGTAATTCGTTTTACTGGTTTACTTCTTTAACTTTTATCATTATTTTCTTACAGTGAAACCTGATCAAGATTCACCAGAAATATGGACGAGAACTCCAAGATGTCAAGCCAGCAGGCTCTCTGTCCTGAGAAGAAGACGGGAAGGTTTACCTTCGTCGCCACTCTCAAAGTACTTGCACCTTCTTATCAGTATACAATGTCGCGGAAGTTCAACAAATGTTCTCCCTGTTCGGTCAGTCAAGAAAACAAGTGAGAGATGACACCTAATGCAAACTGCATTATTCCACACTTCACACTCCCCAAAATAGGTTTCACTGTTCCATAACGCTTAATGCTATGAAACAAATATTAAAAGTTAGAAAACGTGAACACACGGGAGGAGAAGGTAGGGATTAGAAGATAGTAAGGCAGGAGGTTCCCACATACAAAGTATCAATCAAGTGGAAGAGAGAGTCAAACTGTGTTTATTTAAGGGATTTTCAATAGGATTTATTTAACAGGAGCAGACAAAAATCACCATTGGATTCTCTTTACTGTGTGTGAGGTCTAGATTCTTTTTTTGTAATCTTGTTTATTTTTTAATCTCGCCCCTCCCTGTATAGCAGAGCTCTTGCCCTGCTATGTCTCCCCATGATACCGCTGGTCAGTATTACTGATAATCTCAGGCGTGCCCTAAACAAATAGAATACAGACAGATTATTTCATACAATACCATACCACGGTATATTTTACAAATACAAATTACAAGATTGGTATATGGCATGGTATAATTAAATTAATGAGTTCCCTCAGTATGTGGAAATGTATCTTTGTGTCATCAGTCTGCCATAGACATGCATCACGGAATTGATTATTGTACAACCCTTGCTAAAATTTGGTGCGTGTTTCTCTCACCCTAACATGCTGTTTTCCTAGATGTTTATTGGGGCCCTGGCCTTCGTCAACTTCTCCAAAGCCTTGCTGGGTGCCTACATAAAAAGCTCCATCACTCAGATCGAGAGACGTTTCGACCTCTCCAGCACACATGTTGGATTGATCGATGGCAGCTTTGAGATAGGTAAATCATTTTTAGTTTAATGGATACTGTAGTTCATTCGACGGACCTTTATTGATCTCAGCTTTCAGAGCCAGACAGAATCTTAGGCCTAACACAATTTTTACATAAGGTTAGCTGGTACACTAAAGGTACCGTGGTTCCCATTTTTGAGGTATGTTAAGTAAGATGTTTATGGCACAAGAGTGTGCTTTCACAGTGTTCTTGGTTCACAATGTCTGATAATGATTAATTTACAGAATTTGAAAAAAAAGGTTTGACAGGCAGTAATTTTGACTATAAGGATTGATGTATAATTTTCCTTTTGGTTTTTGCATACAGGTAATCTATTTTTCCTCGCTTTGGTCAGCCACTTTGGAGCAAAGATGCATCGTCCCAGACTCATTGCAATAGGCTGCATCATCATGTCTGTTGGAGCCTTCCTCACAGGTCTGACCCACTTCTTCATGGGAAGGTGATCAATTTACATGATTTCTAAAAACAACTGTCCAATGTGTTTGAATGACATTTCTTTTGTTTTACAGATACAAGTACGACTCGTTCATGCACAGTATTCTAAATAGTACTGAGAACATTGCTGCATGTAGTCCAAAGTTATCTGAAGATGTTCTTGGTAACCAAACGGGTCCGCCAGTGGAACTCAGTGAAGGTATGGATGGCTCTGATATTTGTTTTCTGAAACAAGATCCCGAGGCTTAAATATTCATTCATGTAATGATCGTTTGTGTTTGTCTTTTCTGTATTTTCTCAAATGCAAAGCGTAACAGTGCATTAACAGCGTGGGTGATGCTGGAGCTACTTTTTCTCGTAGGTCATGTTTAGAGAGTGTTGTTTTATCTATTTTGATGGCTGCTGTATTGGGTTATGTTAATGGGATTAACCCATTTGCAATCCAATTCTTTGTCTATGTTCAGGTAGTCACAATAACATACTGCAACATCTTAGCTTGTCTTTAGAGATGATTGTACCAATAGAAACGTGAAGATTGGACCAATGCCAATCTCAGGTTCCTTCTGTGAGTAGTTTTTCAAAAGTGTCCTGACAATTCTTCTCCACTTGTTAGCCAACAACTGGTTTTCCATATCAGTCTTTAACAAATATGCTGTTTCTAGGGTCTTGAGGTAAATGAGACTTGGTAACTCCTGGCAAAACCTTGGGATATCTCAGCTAAGTCGCTTGTAAAGCAGAAGAATCAACGAAAAGCTATAAAGGCTTTCAATGAGAAGAAGTATTTATTCAATTTAATATTTGTGTAATCAGTGTTTTCAAATGTTTGCCAGTGTCAAGATGAAAAGTTGACTCTGGAGTTTTTCCATGTGTGCAGCTTTACATTAATCATCATGAATTATGCATTATTATTATCGATTATTTAAAACCCTACTTTTAACAATTAAATATGTATATTATATCACCAGTTGGAATAATACATTTTCTGTTTTCTGAAGAAAAAGCCATTATGATGTTACTGCTCATTGGTTTGTTTTACACTTAAAGAAACTAAAAAACCACCCCTGACCTGAGCGCTGCCACTCAACAACATTATTAACTGCCTCACACAGGGGTCTGTTATGCCCTATTTCTACTTTCCCATGGATTAAAACTCCTCAACAGATTACCAGCTTTCACTTCAAGCATTTCAGGAATTTATCAGATCTGTTCAGCTCAAAGTCTCTCCAGTTTTAACTGAAATTGGTATACACTGTTTTGTATGTTGCAATAACGATTTGTTTGCTTCCATGGTAAATGTTCGTTGATAAAAAACTACAGTCTACATAGTTGCTGGAGAATCAATGTTATTACAAATTGCCTTGACTCAGGTGCACAGTGTATTCTTTCAGAGGGCTTTCACAAACTTCTGAAAGAAATAGTTGCCCCTAATTTAAATTGCATCTTTTTTTAAGAAACACACAGTGGGCTTTGTAATATATCTTCATTCAGAACCCGAATATTTATGAGTCATACACCCAGAAGACTGTCCATTGTTGTTTTTCACGTTCCTTTTTTTTGTTTGTTTTGGTTAAAGAATGACACAATATGGAACTTCACAATGTGATGTAGAGTTTAGCTTTTTCAAATCTAAGAGAAACTATTTTATTAAGAATAATGTCAGTAACAAAGTAATGGAAAACATATTTGGATGTTTGATATTAAAGGATGGCTTATTTAAAGTCATTATATTATTCATTTAATCAAGAATGCTTTATGCTAATCTTGGCTGTCTAGGGGTCTTCATGTATAGATGGACAGGCATCATTATTAATTTATTATAGGTCAGCGGGGCAGTAACTGTTGCAGACCTTGCATGTCTTTATACAAGCTGATGAAGAAGAGATGACAGATACCTGTGAGAATTAGTATTGATGCCATCAACCTCCTTTTCCTAACTACGCCCAGCTGGACTTGTTGGCTCATAAGTGTGGTTGCATACATTAAAAAATACAACATTATTGCTAAAACCAGGTTGGCCCTTAGAAACCATCCTAACTCGAGGATAGAAACATCTCAACCGCTTGTAACCTTTTTTTGGAAATGTTGACACACCACACTCTTCACTCCGGCAGACCGTTTAAGCATCTTTAGAACTTAGACAATCATTGAACTCTCTACCTCTTTAGACCCCAATATAGTATAATGTATGACAATTGGTTTGGATGGCCAGATTTGAAGGAGTTAATTTGGTCAAATATGCTTTGATAAAACCTACCTGAAAAGTGGATGCTTGTGTCTGTGGCCACACTGGTTTGAATGATTTCTATTCTCCATTTATATGTATAAGGTTATTAAAGTAATCCCGATCTGTGCAGATTGTATTTCACAGGCCAGCTCCAACATGTGGATTTACGTGTTTCTGGGCAATGCACTGCGAGGCATTGGAGAAACACCATGTACACCTCTTGGTATCTCCTACATTGATGACTTTGCCAAAACGGAAAACTCCCCTTTCTACATAGGTATCACACATATTTGCATCCCAGTTACACCGGCTTCCTTTTTTAAAACAAGTGTGTCCCTCTTTTCTTTGGCAGCCTGTCTTCAAACCATTACTCTCCTGGGGCCCTTTTTTGGGTTCCTCCTGGGATCCTTCTGTGCAAATCTATATGTTGACATTGGATTTGTGGATTTGGGTGAGTGTGCAGAGGACATTCAGCAACAATGGTGTGATAAAGCTTCTGGGTTTAGGCTCTTTTCAATTCAACCACTGAGTAATACTATGACCTTTTTTCCTGTTCATCCATGGTTGGTCCTGACTGATTAAAATGTAAGCTGAGGTTTTGCGCGAGGATAGGTTAGTTTCAACCATCCTATATATAGGAGGTTATAATCAACCATCAATGACAGTGAGGGAACCTAATGATGATACAAAACCAGAAACAAAGCAAAGCATTATTGTTTTGCGAGTATGAATCCAACAAGCAAAGTCTCTGAGACACTGAGACCATCTTTCTGTAAAGTTATAATCTTTGGAAATGGTTATAGACGACAAGGATAAAAAACTGTCAAAACATCAAAAAGTAAACAAAAAGGTATGAAATCTGATTTTATCCACTTTTGAAAGGTTGATAGTTGTTCATCTCTAGCTCTCTATGGCTTCTGTACGCATCTGTACTTCCGTTCTTACATTAATAGAATAGGCTGTAGAAACTGAAGTGATCTTAGGAGGTTTGGCCTAGAAACCTCTAAGATTTGGATCACAGGATTGTGATGAAATTGTTTTCGCACATTGTTTAAGCACTAATCGAAAAAGTGTCACAACCTAAGACAGCTTAATTTTGTGGCCAAACTGTTGTTTCACACATGTAGGTTGTTCATATATAACTTTAATACCCTTCTGTGTATTAATGCCCCTCTATTTCTTCCTACAGACAGTATAACAATCACCCCGAAAGATTCCCGCTGGGTGGGAGCCTGGTGGGTGGGCTTTCTGGTGGGTGCCGTCCTCCTCCTCATGTCCAGTGTCCCTCTCTGGTTCTTACCTCGTTCGCTGCCAAAGCAAGAGGGTGAAACAGAAGAGCTGCAAGAGGTGCAGGACACAACTGAGGAGATGGTGGATCCCTCTTACAGTAAGCCCATGCCGCTAATGGACATTGCAAAAGGTTCGGTCTTCACTCTGTTCCTTACAGCCTTGCTCTTTAAATATTAGCTAAAGTTTGATGAATACTTGTCCCTTCTCTCAGGATTTCTACCATCCCTGAAGCGCCTGCTGAGCTCTCCAGCCTACATCTTGTGTCTCTTCGATTTTATACTTAGGTTTAGTGCAATCGTCGGCCTGATCACATTTAAAGGGAAATACTTAGAACAGCAGTTTGGACAGTCTGCAGCCAAAGCCAACTTCCTCATAGGTTGGAGACATTTTGCAGTTCAATGTAAGATGTTAGATTAAATCCGACCGTACTAATCTGGCATTATCCCTCAGGTGTGCTGAACCTGCCAGCTGTGGCTTTAGGGGTCTTTCTCGGAGGGCTGATCATGAAGCGTTATAAACTGAGTGTGGTCTCGAGCGCTCAGCTTGTGTTTGCAACATCATTTACTGCCTTTCTCCTTTCATTGCTGCAGTTCGGGGCCAAGTGTGATAATGTTCCTATGGCAGGAGTCACCGTTTCATATAGCGGGTGAGCTTGACCTTGGATATTGTAGCTTGGGAACAATCAATGATGTTGATTTTTTTTTTTTAACCCAGAGCACCAAACATTACATCCGACAGTCGCAAACTGTTCTCCGAGTGTAACCGAGAATGCTCTTGCTCAGCCGATGAATGGGACCCAGTGTGCGCTGATAATAAAATTACCTACATCTCACCCTGTTTGGCCGGCTGCTTCAACTCCACTGGATTTGGCAAGAACACGGTACAACATTCATTAGAGCAGCTGTTGAAAGTAAAAATCCTTCGTTTGATACTTGACGCAAACTTAATGGCAAGACTGTTTCTGTCTATAATGTGTTTCATCTGAAAATCAAGTCAAGGATACTGACATTTGTGTAGCGTGTCCAAACCACATCAAGAGAAGCTAGTGGGCTTCACTTAACGTGGTTGGTACCATTCTGCATGGATCTCTGAAGCCCTAAACCCTATGAGTAAACCATTGAAAATTAAACCACTAAAATTAAATGTGGCAGCTCCATTCCTAAGAACCTTAAACAAGATTCCAGAAAGACTCTTCTCACATAACACCAAAAGGTTTGCTTTCAACAAAACTACAAACTAGCCTTTCTAACTGTCTGATGAAGGAAGATCCAGGTTTTGTAGTTCAGATATAAAATAAATTTTAATTGATTAACATGTGAAATATTAAAGCACCCCATCATCAGATGTATTCCATGTTTGACGTTATAATTTCCAATCTTAAATCAACATTTTTCCAATCCTACAATGTGTTTAAGTCTGTTACTCATTTCTGTCCGACTAAAGTCCTGCTGCTCAGTGTTATACCTGGGACTCCACACAGGAGGTCACTGTCACCCCCAACTACACTGTTATTAACAAAAATGGGTGAATGATTTACTGGAGGATACACCAAAACTTTATTTTGTAGTTCCAAATTCAAGCAACTCAATAGAACTTCAATGTATCCTATTAGACATACTTGAGATGTTTGTAGTAAAATAATTACTGCTAGTGGCCACCATTTTAACAAGATGTTATTTTCCATTCATCTATCTACTACTGCTTATCTGAGGAACCATTGCAAAAAATACTTTTCTCTCCCTGGATATCTCGTCCTGCTCATCTGAGAGAGCACTGAGGGTGTTTTATAACCTAAGCAGGGAGGTGAAGAACACTGTTATCGCTTTAAAAAAATAACTTTGTACAGTGGTTAAAGCTCATGAAAATAAAGTAAACCCCCTATTAATATATTATTCATCATTAAATAAAACAATTAAAAAAGATTTGTAATCTAGATAAGATGTTTTTTAAATAAAGGTTTGTTGTTGACAAACAAAAATCTTTACAGGAAACTTTTCAAACCAACAGAATTCTGTTCACAGGGGTGATATTTCATAATAGCATGGCCATTGAGAAAGTAGCAATTTATTTTCCGAAAGCTTCCTTTCACTCCTGGATCTGATAGCTGCTCATATTTCCATCTCTCTATCATCAGGTATTCAAGGACTGCCAATGTGTTTCATCTTTCTTTCCGGACCTCAACAGCTCATCAGTACAGCTCGGTCGGTGCCCACCATCAGCAGGATGCTCGAAGAGCTTTGCTTCGTATATGTTCGTGTCTGTTCTCAGCACATTTATCAGTGCCCTTGGAACAACTCCAGGATACATGATCATCATAAGGTTCACAGCTCAGACAAAACCATAAATCATTTTCCCCAAATGCTTGAGACATTACGTCCTTATTTTACAATGACAGATGCATCGCTGCTGACCTCAAGTCCCTTGCAATTGGAATACTGATGTTAGTGACAAGGACTCTTGGTAGTTTGCTTTGCACTTGGTTGTTCTGTATCTAAAATGTATTTACTCAATATATCTTCAATGTTTTACATGTTTCGTTCCGAGGCGGTATTCCAGCACCGCTCTATTTCGGATCCATGATCGACTCAACATGTCTGAAGTGGTCCGTCAAAGACTGTGGCGGCAGAGGGGCTTGTCACGTCTACGATAACAACATGTACAGGTGATGCAGTGAAACTAACGCCCAGTGTTAATATACAATGAGACAGTTGATTATATTCAAGTCTTTGCCTTTCAGATTGACCTACCTGGGCCTGATCACTTGTCTCACCGGCTCCTCCTATTTCTTCTTCATTGCTCTCATAGTAGTCCTCATGAGAGAAAATGGCAAGACAGAAAAAACAACAGAAGCAATGGAACTTGAGAGGCCACCAGATCTGAGAGGAACAACAAAAGTGAGTTAGTAGGCCCCATTGTCCTTAAAATGTAAGTGTATGCACTTAGAATGTCATATAAATGTATAGATATGCCGGTACTTATTAAGCCATGTGTTATTGACTATGGATTTTCTACCATCTTGGGGATACTTCAGAAGTTTTTATTTAGACAACCAGATTTTTACATCAGATACAAGATGTGGTTTGTTTCAGGTAGGAACGAGTGCCAAACACAATACAAGTGCTAAAGACTTGAATTTTCGACAGTTAGATTCTTCAGTCTCGCTGACTGAGGTGAGCTAAAAGAGAAAAACTATCTATCACTAGTCCATCTGTGTTTCTACACGCACCAAGACCATGGATAAAAGTGATCGGGATAAGAGTTGCTGCAGATATTATATCTCTCATTTGACCTGGGAGCCCCTTTAGAATTACCCTTGAAGTACTGTTGTGGGTTTTTGAAGAGGAGGAAGTCTGAACTTCTTCACTTCAGCTGCTGATCTAACCAAACATCACATGGAAAAACGGAATGAAGGACTAATGACCAAATTATCTTTTAGGAGGACGAAAAGAAAGTACTTTAAGAGAGAGTCCCCTTCACACACCAGTCTCAGGACAGTGCTCAGTTAATATCACCCAGCAAGAGGACGGACTCGAAAAAAGACAGACTGGTAATTGAGCAGTATGTGAATGTAATAACTAGAAGAACACAGTGCAAATGATACAATGAATTGTGGTATGGGAACAAGACTTTGTCTTTTTAACACATATTGACAAGATGTACCGCTACTGAACCATCATAAATCTTTTCTTTTTCTTTTTTTACAAAGATCTTTGCAGTGGCCAAAAGTAAATTCTTGCTATTGACATCTGTGAATGTATATGACGACAAAAAGAGATACACAACACCAGTGTCGATGTATGGGCCGCCTTCGGTTTGTATAGCTAAATGTATTTTACCTGTGATCAAACTTGATATTGGTCTTTTAAAAAAGCATTTAATTTAACTGTCTTTTGAGACACAATCTACGATTAGTTATTCAGTTCACTTTTATGGTCTGCATTTTATACATGGCTTTGTTTTGATTTTAACTTTAATTAAAGTCGCCAATTAATTCTTCACAGGCTAGTGGGGTTGTGTGGAAAAGTACAGCCTGATTGGTGAAGCTTTCTCTACTTAAACCCCCAACCCAACTCAGACCCAATTCAGCCACCATAATGTTCAAATAATTAGCGTGAAAGGGTCTCAGAAAGTGAAGGGAGTCTTCTGTAGGTTGAGCTTCAATTGAACAAGCAAGAATTGAGGACAAATATTGAGGGACTCTCATTCACTAAGGGATGTGTTTGTGTATCCACACAAGGGTTATGAAGTACTGTTTATTTTTCATAAAACTTAATTTGCAGAAGTTAAATCGAATTTGATTATTTTGTGTAAATGGTCCTCTATACTCCTCCATGACAGGCCTGTGACATTATCCGCAAATGAATAGAATCAATCCTAATCAAATCTAAGGACTTTTACCAGCAGCAGTTATTTTTAAAGATATTCTTTAAAGAAGCTAGCCGGCGAGGCTTATGTTGTTATTTTAGCAAGCGAATAATGTGTTCCACAGTAGTGATAACACACCTCATACAATGTGACAGGATACACTACGATACAAAAGTGAAATCACCGAGGTTCCCGTCCAGCGTCGTGCTCCATTTCTGCAACAACTAAGAAGTCAATGACGATGTTGCTGTTTCTTAAGCACAATTAAAAAATGGAGTAATAATCATGACAAATTGGTGTTTTCCCTCAGGTTCAAATGGCAAGAATAGATTTTAAGTCCTACACTTCCCACCCACAACTACCTTTTTCTCTCACTCTTTTCTTTTTTCTCTCCCCTGACACTTCTGTCCATTAAACTAAAGCCTCTTAATGTTTAATAAGTTCATGAATTACTTGTGTACACATCATGCAAAAGTGCAACAAGATAAACAAAGCTGTCACAGCCATCTGCCAGCAGAATCCCCAAAAGTCAGCAGCACAGTTTGGTCGTCCTGTTTCACTGAGAGATTACAGGAAGCTCACGGGGGTGTTCTTTGGATCTTTGTGTGTTTCGGAGTTGTTACGTTTCCATTAGCGCTCTGTTGTATCACTGCTAGCCAGAGAACCACCACTTACCAGCAACCTGCAGAGTGACATTTTAGCTACAAGAAAGGCCGCCAGGAACATGAAGAGCATTTCACATTGTATTTTTCCGTATGGAATATTCCAATTGTGACATAAGAAGTTCAAATCTGCACGTCCTGATTTCCAGTCAGGGTTAGTTATTTTGCTGAGACTGCTTAGCTTGATAACATTATTGACTGCATTTCTAATGCCTGTCTTATTTTGCTGCCCTTACTTGCTATTTGAGTCCAGTGTTGGTGAACAGGTGTAGAACTCAAGGATCAAGGGCCAAATCTGATCTGACATTTTCAAAACTTAAATGTTGTTTGGCACGTAACTGTGTTTTTGTTATGAGTTAACACCCCTGTGTCTGGGCTTATTTGGTTTATACACAATAGAATGTGACTCTTCTATACAAACACCCTCATTAGTGGGTGTTTGCAACTAGTTTAATTAATGAGACGACATTCATAATTGATACAAATTCGTCACCACATGCATTATAGATCTCGGCTGAAGCCCAGAGAGGGGTCGTGGCGCCAAAGTTGGTTGACCCTAGACTTCATTAATGGTCTCAAACTAAAACACAAAAGACTGTCCCTAGTGGGGGTTTATGAAGGTTCAGTCCCACCAGTGATTATGATAATCATGACGGTGACGTCCAGAGGAGTGGCCAGAAATAGAAACAAATTACTTTTATTAGACGCATTTGGATTCCCCTACACCCCCATAGACCCCATCTCTCCAGTCTCCTCCTCCTCACGAGTGTCTGTGAATGAAATCCCAGCGTTATAGCAGAGAGCTGATGTCACAAGTGGTTTGAACAGAGAGTATAACTGTGAGTGACAAACGAAGGACTGATCCAGAGAGAGACTAGGAGCCGCTTGCTGCTGGAGAGAAGCCCCAAACGTAAGTTTTCCTCTTTTAAAAACTTTTTATGGTTTTGTGAAAACATCTTTTGATACCAATCAAAATTATCATGTTTTATTTTCCATTTTAAAACCGATATTGTTATTATAAAATCTATTGATTCGAGCAGCTCTTGATTTTCATTTTGCAAAGGCTTTTCTTTTTTGCTAGTTCATTTATTCATTTAGTTCCCATTTTGTAAAAAAAAAAAAAATCTGGTTAGAATAAACAAAATATAATACATTTTAATATTTTTGCTCAGGATTTTATATCTGCCGATCCAGGTGATTATCGAACAAGATGTTCCCCCTGAGGCTGCCCGTGTTTCTCCTGCTCGTTCTGCTGCGCTTCATAACTGCCGCCCCGAGCCACAGGTGAGTGTGTTTGACCGTTCTGCTCATTTCAATGACATTTCCATAGCCTTTAAGTTCATTCCTGACACATATAGATACTGTTGATATTGCATATTTATCCTTTCTTCTTCATCCATCAGATCTATGTAAGATATTTAACTTGCATTTGGGGTTTTGTTAAAGACAGATTTACTACACAAAGGTAGTACAAAATATATGATACAAATGATGACTGATTGAATTTTGAAACAGATTTAGTAATGAGATAAATAAATAATATGAACTGACATCAACATGTCTGGATCTTTGAACTAAAGATTGGGTTTTATTGTTATGTTTATCATCTAGTACCACCTGAAATAATACTACTTCTTATTTAAGGGGATTATATTCCTTATCTATATAATCTTTGTATAGTCTTCTTATGAAAGGACATGACAGATAAAATCCTTGAGATAACTTTCATATATTATTTTCATTATTATTGCTCTTTATCACAAAATGGTGAACTGCTTTCAAACTTTGCTCGGATCTTAGAAACTGACCCTCCAACATTTTATTGAACTTGAAACTGACACATACTAAACTCTCCCTCCTGTTCATCGAGTTCATCTTGTTGCCCTGTGGCCTCATTCCTGGAATACTTTTTTTAGCTTGTGTAAATAATAACGAAAACTATATAAAAAATGTAACTACCTGAGCGCCTCACAATGCCTGCCTTAGTGCTCAAATCTGCTTTTCTATTGCTTATTTTGTGTGCTATCTCATTTCATTTTTTTATTGTTCTCTTAAATGTACTGACACCAAGTAAATCCCATGTTGTGTTCACAACACTGGCAATACAAGTTTCTGATTCTGATGAGTCTGGCATCAAGAATATATGCACATTGAACAGGAGGCTGAAAAGTGAGAAGAATCAAATATGTGTCTCAGCAACTACATTCGACACTTTACATCATCAGAGCTCAGAAAATTTCAAATCTATTTGAGCAAAGGTCCCTGTGGAGTGATATTTGCAAGGAGCCAAGATGGAGGTGGAAGACAATTGTCAGAAAAGTGTTCTACTGAGAAACTCTCTGTGCCCAAGTGCCCACTTTTTCATGTCCCCTCTGGCTGGTAAATCTTTTGAAGAGGATATCATCAGCTGTCAGTGTGAACGATGGATTAACCCTTTTCCCCTCAGGTACTTCAGCTCTTCCAGTGAGGAGGAAAGTGCTTTACCAGACGGCTGGCTGGATCCTGGGCTGATGTCCAATCCCTTCCTGGAGCTCCTGGGTGTGCGACCGCGACGAGGGCTCAGAGCGAAGAACAGGTATTTAAACATCCTCTGTGACTCATGTCCTCCACGCTGATGTTTAAATATCTGTTAGTCACCACATAGAAAAGAGGAAGTGCAACACAGCCACGTGCGTCACCCAGCGGCTAGCAGACTTCTTGGTGCGGTCCAGCAACACCATCGGAACCGTCTACGCACCCACCAACGTGGGAGCTGCCACCTACGGCAAGAGGGACCTACTGGTGCCACCCGGCTACCTGCCGCTCTAGTAGCACCTCCCAGTGTCCTGATGATATAACCAGCTTGTGCAACAATAATTTGGGGAATACTGACAAGTGCTCCCTTTCATTCACATATGAAGAATCAGTGCCTTTTGTGTCATGGTTTATTTTCATCAGTCTAAAATGGCATGTTGTGAATATATCAAGAATGCAAATTATAAAACATGAAATAAAATATGGTCATGTTGCATAAACAAGATGTTGGATTTAATAATAAAATATGAGAAATCATAAACGTCTAAGTGGTATTTTAAAATGATTGAAGGAACAGTCCTGGTAGAGTATTATTAGATTTGTACACACATGACATTTAGCATCAAGAGCCATGTATGGTATTTTATCTAATTAAGCTTATTTTCTGATGCAATTTGATTAACTTTGACTTTCTTATGAGCAAAATATTTGTGGCTGTTTTATATCCTGGTTTAATTCTTTGCCAGGTCAGTATCCTGACGGTTTTGACAGTCATGGAAGTTCATGTGATGAAATACCAGATATTAGTCATGAGCCGTAATCTTATCTAATAACTCGGAGTTTCTTATCATTATCAAGAATTCTAAAGTTGGCCACCGAGAGGTTGTTTCACACCAAATTTACCTTCTCAATCTTAATATAATTGAATTCCTGTTTACATTTTGTGTTGATCTTACTGACACTACTCAAAGCCTGAGTGAATGCTTGAACACATCACAGATGAATGGTGATATTCTAAGAGGGAACAGGGAGTGGGAAACAATAAGAATAAACTTTTGAAACAATGAAAACAATCTGATCCATGAAAAGGTGTACACAAAGATGTTACTGTGACTACTGAAGTCTTTATTTAGTGTAAACAAGACTTTTGCTGCACTGACACGATTACTACGCTCGTCTTTTGTGCCCATTTTTGTGTTTAGTAATCAACAACTAACAAGCTATGTGACATATTATCATCCATAATATAACATCTTTGTCTATAATAAACTTTGATTATTGATTCCTCTCTGTAAACATTGGATAAAGAACACATTCTTTAGAGTAGGCGCTTTTTCTTGGCTGCTCGATGTTTTAGCTACAACAGTAGAATATCTACTGTAACATGATGAAGGACTCAGCGTGTAATAGAAACATCTACGTTCCTAAGTACCTGACCTTTACAGACAACAAGAACAGAGCCAAAGGATTCATATATTTTCATACCACAGTGTGGTAACATCAGTGTACTCCATGGCCGTCATGTACTGTCTCCTCCAGGCGGTTATTCAGGTTAATGTAATAGAAATGGAGAGGAGGAATGATGACGCACAGCATTAACCCCAGCTTGATTACAGGTGACCCCATCATCTCACAGTCTGACATCAATATTCCCATTTGTGATAAAAACCCTGACACCAGCGCTTCTACAAAAATAGGACAAGTACCTGCTCTTTGCTGATTCATCAAAAAAAACAGTGTAGCCATTAGGAGAGTAATTGTTGACGGAGTCGAGATCAGACTTTTTGCATCACAGATTGACACTTCAGCATGAATAAGCTATAGAGTTGTTCATCACCTCAATAATTATCTCTGGCGGCTGTTTGGATGTGATTTCATGTCTAATTCAGACTGGGTGACTCCGAGATTAAAGGTTCTGCTGCATTATAAACAAACGGTCGCTTGCAAACATGGAAAAACACAGAATTGTTTGATTGAGAACTTGGGGAAATTGTCCATAGGTATGAGTGTGTGTGAATGATTGTCTGTCTTTGTGTGCTCTGCGACAGACTGGCGTCCTGTCCAGGGTGTCCCTCGCCTCTCGCCTGTAGAATCTGGAATAGGCTCAAGCCTCACCGACACCCTGAAAAGGGATTAAGAAAGAAAAGAAAGAAAATTCAATGAAAAAAATTATAATAATGTTTACATTCAGACAATGTGAAGTGTAAACAGAAAAACTAAAATACCATTTTCAGCATTTCCTAATTTAATTAAGCATAACAAATGGAGCTCTGTTATTTTAAAACTTCGGTTTATTGTAGTTTTTTGACCTCTGGATTTCCGTAGAAAATGTAAACACGGAAGTGGTTTCGTGTCGCGACTCTTGCTTTGAAAACAAGCAGGTTTTTGTACCAATTGAACAAGTTTGGTTTCTTTCCAACCGTATATTTCTTTCAATCGTGTTTCCACGCTAAGCAAAGTATTACTGTGTTACGTTATAAAACGATGAATGGGCGGTAGGCGTTAACTAGCTTAGCATTTAGCAGCGATGGAAGCGTTCACGAAGTTCACGTTTGTCGTCGTGGGAGGAGGCATAGCTGGAGTGACGTGTGTGGAGCAGGTGGTTCTTCAGAATCTCGTTCACAATTGAGACCCAGTTTTAATTACAACGAATATTTATTTGTCTTTGTTTGTGACAGTTGTCGTCGCAGGTTCCGTCAGCTGACGTAGCTCTCATCACCGCATGTCAGCAGGTGAAGACGGTGACCAACTACAAACAGGTCAGAACCGTAAGAGAGCTGAAAGACATTTAAAGCGAAAACTTAAACATCTGCAATACCTGTTTATCATGGTGAAACTATACCCAAGATAATTTAACACAAAAAGGTATATTAACCACATATTCATGTACACTTATCACAAACGTAAGCAGAATTTTGAATAAATGTAATTCAAACTATTTATTTTTCTGTTTTGCCATTCCTCTGGGAGCAAACAACTTAAAAAGAGGCCTGAGGCACCTCAGCTGGCTACTCTGATCCAAAGCTTGTAACCGGAGCGAGAGTAGGCACATAGATTTATCCTTAGATTGAAATATGCACTCTTCCGCTCAGCTTTTTCATCAACATTAAATACTGACGGTGTCCTTGTGACTGAAGACACCACTTATCCTTCCCTTCAACAATGGAAAATGTTTGGATGCTTCACCTAAAAGAAGAGTCTTCTGCCACCTGTAAATGACAGCCCTTATTTTAGAAGCCTGGTCACAGACGCAATCCTCAAATTGACCCCACAGACCCCACCCTGACAATAACGCATTCAAGTCAGTAATCTAGTTTTATTTTGTAATCAATAGTAATATAGATATTATCTTTTATGTCCTCTTTGTAAACTTATCTTTTCTTGTTATTTATCAATCTCTGTGTCTGACAAGTGTAAATATTCTTCTGCATTTGAGCTCCTTTTTTAAGCGTTAACATAATTAAATTACAATTAAAACTTAATGACTCCAGTTTAATCTAATCTAAAGAGTTGTTTTTTTAAGGTCAGTTGTTTAGTCCACCTGTTTTTTTTCTTGTCTGTCAAGTTGTTCCACATTACTGTTCAGTGTGTTTCATCTATTAATAGATGTTTTATATTTCACTTCACCAGGTGTCTAAGACGCTGGAAGAATTTAACGTGGAGGAGCAAGCATCCAGTGTCCTGGAAAATAAATTCCCGAATCTAACCGTCGTTCATTCTGCTGTCCAGTCACTGGACACACGATCACATGTAAGAGAAGAATCATTATTATTATTATTATTATAAAGGTTTAACTATATCATTATTGTGATATGATGCCCACTAGTGTCTCCAAGTGGACATTTTTATTAATGCGGTCTGCTCCAGAGTTGATATGTAGTTCTATAGTTACAGTCAGATGCAAAGGTTTATGCTCTATAAACTACAATTGTTGATCTGTATTTCCTTCAGTTTGGCAGCTTTCTTCTCACACATATTACAAGTATCAGAAATACAGAAAATTTTCAGAATGAAAGCATATGTTTTTAGTTAAATCAAAGTATTTAGAACAAAAGCAGGCTGGTATGGGATACCTTTAATATTACTATGTTTACATTGCTAGAATAGCTAAAACCTTTAAGGTATAAACATAAGTCCAAGTTCACTGTATTGTTTAAAACACGCACAAATTCACAGACAACAGAGGTTAAATAGTAAAGGTTGAATTTGAGCTACTGTTTCTTAACCCTTAGTGTCCAAAGTGACCTGGCAACATGGTAACATCAAAACAGCTCTCCGATTACCTTTAATGTCAAATAATAGAGGGGCATAATTCTGGAGCAGACTAGGTAAAATGTAATTGAAAGACACGGGCACTAAAGAAAAGGAAAGAAAAGATGTGGAAGATCAAAAAAATACCAGCAAGATAAGAGACAAATGGACAACATCTGACTTATGACAAAACACGTGGATAAACTATGGTAATTCTTGAATATAGTGTTCTGGACAAATGACATAAAGGGAGGGATATGGTCAGAACAACAGGTTCTACACAGCCCAAGACAATCACAACATACCAGCAGATGAACATGTTCTCTACTGTAATGTTTGAGGGAGGTTCTGTTATGCCATGTGGTTTTATAGTCCGTACTTGCACTGGAAACCTTATTAAGGTGGAAGGTCACATGTATTTGTTCAAATACCAACTGATTCTGGAGGCAAATGTCCAAGACTCTACCAAGAAGCCGCATCTCAGGCAGGGTTGGGTGTTCCAACATGACACTAAACATCCATAATGGGAGGCTTTATGCGAGTTAGAATGGTAAGAAAATCATGCCAACCAGAATCCAGGTGGTTATCCTGATTTAAAAGAAAACATTCTCATGCAGTTATATATAAAAAAGGAGCTTACCTTAGTTGACACCCGACTGTATATTTCCAATCTGACATGTTTGAATTTACTAGACTGTCAAGACGGTGGATGGTCAAATCTTCAGTTACCAGAAGTTGTGCATCTGCAGCGGAGCCAGACCCAAACTCTTGACTACAGAAAACCCGTACGTGCTAGGCATACGAGACACGGACAGTGCCCAGGTACGTCTGCATCATGATTCGTTGTCAGCAAAGCAATCCAAGATGCTCACCTGCTCATGTGTTAATGCATCTGGTTGTATAGAAGAATCACCACATCACAGCTTAAATGTTATATTTAGTTATAAGTTATTTATGGTTGTATCACCTGCTTTACAAATGTTTCACTTTTGTCAGGAGTTGCAGAAGCGCTTGTCCAAAGCTAGAAGGATCGTTGTTGTGGGAAACGGAGGGATCGCCTTAGAACTAGTGTGAGTCTCCATTTTTTTTTAATTTTATTATTTTTTTTTTTTTAAGAATCCCTTATTAGTCCCGCGAGGGGAAATTCAACCATTCACACATACTGATGGGAGTAGGCATGCACACTTGCGCCAAGTTCACATCAGGAGCAATCAGGGTAGTGTCTTGCTCAGGGACACAACGACACAAGCTTGTCTGGAGCTGGGATTGAACCTGCAACCTTTTGGACTGCAGGCAACCACTCTACCATCTGAGCTATGTCGCCCCTGTGAACTAAAAATGTGATAACATGTACAAAAAATAAAAAATGTGATTACTCAAAGGTTTGAGGTGGAGGGCTGCGACGTGGTCTGGGCTGTGAAGGACAAAGCCATAGGAAACACCTTCTTCGATGCAGGAGCAGCTCAGTTCCTTATTCCTTCTCTGGATGCAGAGAAACCACAGACTTTGGTCCCCTGTAAGAGACCGCGCTACACCACTGAAGAGGCTTCAACTGGGGCATCCCACGTCTTCACAGCTGGTACGGATTTTTGGGGGGTTGTTTCAAAGATCACTAACAGAACTATATTTGAACATGTTTTGCTTGAAGACAGGAACTTAAGAGGACCTCAAGATGGTGAAACAGAGTCTGGTAGTGCTCTTGGACCAGACTGGCATGAAGGAATCGTTCTGAAAGGAGCTGAACAGGTGAGACTAAGCATCTCTAGCTTTCGTGTGGAATCACAGACTCATGTCATTATTAACTGATTTAACTCTCACTCTAAGAACTCTGTGTGATCTGCAACAGTATTAATGCTGTTGTTCTTCACTGCTGTGTTTTCAGGTGTCTCGAAGAGTCTCAGTGGAATATGAGTGTGAGGTGGAAAATATACTCTGCACTGATGAGTTGCTGGATTTCTCACCCAAAACTGAAACTGGTTATCTATCTGGTTTAAGAGATATCTGCTGTTACTATTATCACATAGTGTTTATTGATCATTTTTTCTGTTCTCAGATGGATCATGGCCTGTTTTTGTCCGGCTGACCAACGGGAAGATGTTTGGCTGCGACTTCGTGGTCAGCGCTACTGGCGTTATTCCCAACACAGATCCTTTTCTCCATGGCAACAATGTAAGTCATTACTAATGCTCTGTATCTTTAATAATTATTTTTGTCAAAGTAAGCTAATTTAACCATCGTGAACAATATCAGAATCAGAAACCTTTTTTGCCAGTGATGTAAACAATAAAGGAATTTTGTGGTGGCTGTACATACTAAAATATAAAACATTTATAACATTAATGTGAGAATTTCAGCAAAAGAATTTAGCTTATACCTTCTGCCCTTACCTTTAATGACCACTAGGTGTCAGAGCAGGCATCTTTTCCACCCACGCCTTTGCGTTATATAAAAGCCATTTAATAGTGAATTAACTTTTTTTTTTTTTTTAAATCTCTTACAGTTTCACTGAAAGATGGGATAATATTAAATTGAAACAATTAAATAAAATAGAAGAAGCATTTTTAATTAGTTCAGCACTTTAATCTAGGTCACATCTACAGCAAGTAATCAAATATCACATCTCTTTTTGGGTTGAAAATAACTTTTGATCTTTTTGTGCCCAGTTTCTTCTAGCAGGCGACGGTGGCCTCCAGGTTGATGCCCACATGATGACATCAGAGCCTGACGTCTTTGCAGCAGGGGATGTGTGCACTGCATGCTGGGAACACAGTCCTCTGTGGCAGCAGGTAGATACGGGTGATCTTTTGCAGTTGTTTATAGTAACTAATGAACTTTTTATTTTTTCATAAATGTATGATGACTTGGGAAACTAAGGACAACGTGTTCATCAATTAATATATGTTTGTCTTTAAACTATGGGAAGAAAAAACAAACACTCCCCTCATAAAAATCCCATCCTAAATGTTTAAAATGTTACAAACTAGCATAATTGTAGAACAGGTCAATAAAAATAATAACAAAATGTACGTTCTCTATGATATCTGCAGCAGCAGCTTTATATTTAACACTTGATTTGCGGCTTATTCTTGTGAGAACATCCGGCTTTTCTTACTGTTGACTTTATCATGACATGTGAGCCGCATTACTTTATTTACACAAAAACTTGAAGCACACAACATCTGATATGTCAGGTGGTTCAGATGTGGTTAACAAAGTAATGCTTTATCTTTTAAAGGGCAACTAATGTGAAAACCCAACTCTTGTGACTTACTTACACGTTTCATATGTTGAAGTTTTCCTCTCCAAGCGGCAGTAGGTCCCTCTTCATGATGTTTTGAACTTATTACTTTATAAACTTCTCGCCGTCTGAAATCTCGGCGAACGAGAGGTTACAAAATCAGAGCACATTATGACGTTATAATGGCTTCACTCCTCTTCCAGCCAGTTGTTATCACGCCCTGCTTTGTTTACAAAACGAGTCCATTGAAGGTAAAGACTTCCTGGATTGATGACACACGGTGACAAACATTGGTGCTTGACAAATCACAGCAGGTGTGGCTATGCTAAACGAGATTAAAAAAACCCCACTGTCATTTGTCTTTAGGTGTGATGTGTAGATGATTGGTGGCTGGTCTATATATGTCCTTTTATAGGCAGGCGACCCCTTTCAGGGTTTCACCCATCTCTCGCCCTAAACAATAGACTATGTTTGGAGGAAGCAACTTAAGAAAAAAAATTGTGTTTCCATAAAAAACACAAAAGACATAAAGCTAGAAGGTTTCAAACTATTTTTTCATAGCAAGTAAGTTATTTTTTATTTGTAAAGCACCTTTCACAGATCAGGGTCACAAAGTACGACACAAGACGATACATAGTTAAAAATGTATACAAATTAGAAAACTTTAAAAGGCCAAGACAAAATAGAGACAAACACAGCAGCCCCAAGATGATTAGGAAAAAGCCTGCACGAATAAAACATTTTTAAGATGTTTCTTGAAGGAGTCAGTAGACTCCATCAAACGCAGAGAGAGAGGAAGATCGTTCCAAAGCTTAGGAGCAACAGCCTGGAAGGATTTCTCTCCTCTGGTCCTGAACCGTGTGCGAGGAACCATCTGTAGATTCTGATCAACAGACCTCAGAGCCCGAGCTGGGGTGTAAGGCTGGATCAGATCAGTGATGTAAGGAGGAGCCTGACCGTAAATAGCTCTTAAATTAAGAACCAGAATTTTAAAGTTGATCCTGATGAGTATTAGGGATCAGGGAAATGTAAGTTCTTCTACTAAAGCAAGTCATAATTCTCGCTGCAGAGTTCTGTATTAACTGCAGGTGAGACAGCTCCTTCTTGTTTAGACAGGGAAATAAACTGTTACAATAGTCTAAACGAGAAGACCATTTTCAAGTTTTGGAGATTTCCCTCAGTTGAAGGAAACAATTTTTGATCAGTTTGATTTTTTTCCAGATGCGTTTGTGGACACAGGCGCGTCAGATGGGCTGGTACGCAGCACGCTGCATGGTGGCTCAAGTCCATTCGGAACTGATCGAGCTGGACTTCTGTTTCGAACTCTTTGCCCACATCACTAAGTTCTTCAACTACAAAGTGAGTGAAGACGGGGTGAACATTCACTCTGATGAATCATCCACAGGGTCAATCATTAAAACAGTTCTCTCTGATCTCAGCTTAATCTCATAATAACCTCCGCTCTCTGGTTCTGCCTGCAGGTGGTTCTTCTGGGTAAGTTCAATGGGCAGGGTCTGGGGTCCAACCACGAGCTGCTGCTGCGCTGCACTAAAGGACAGGAGTATGTTAAGGTGAATAACATACGATGATTATCAGTGGGATAAGATTCTTCTAATGATCGTGTATTTTCCTAAAAATGCCTCTGGCCTCTAAAAAATAAGCCTCGTGATTCAATGGAGGAACGTAAGTTTGGAATTAGCCAGTAAAGTCAGCCTTTGTTGTGTGTGGATGCTGCCTGTGGACTCAAGAAATTGTAAAATGGTTCGACTAAAAATATCAAAGACATGCGACCGTGTCAAATTATAGATTTTATTCATTCATACTTGGTAACTAATTTTATAAATGTGATACAGCATCTGAATTGCAACTTCTTGTTGCATTTAATATATTTTTTTATATACAACATTGTCAATGTCGCATGCAGATTTAATTATCTGTATTTTATTTTTACCAAACTTTTAGGGAAACACCAGCAATCACTATCTCCTTGACAGGCAAGAAATACTATCAACGTCACGTTGATGTACGTTGACGTTCACCTTCATTCATTTTTCCAAAAATGATAAAGGAACATAATATATGCATCTTAGATGCAACTTGAATTGCTGCTGCAGGGTTTGGATCTTTGCTGTCGCTATGACGCTTATTCTTCCTCACATGTACAAACCCATCAGATCTTGTCCTAGCTTAACTGAAGCGCAACATTCTGGACCTATTTTGGCTAATGTAGCAACAGTGCTAATCATATCTTGGAACTATTTTGTTGATATTATCAGTGTTGCATTTAAGCGACTGTAAAAGAGCATAAATATATAACTATATTTACCACAATACCTGTTTGACCGTGTTTAAGCGTTTCTTGGTGTTTTACCTGTTTCGGTCCCAGGTGGTCCTCAGCGGGGGACGTATGGTGGGCGCAGTTTTGATCGGGGAGACGGACCTCGAGGAGACGTTTGAGAACCTGATCCTGAACCAGATGGACCTCACACCGTATGGAGAGGATTTGCTCAATCCTGACGTGGATATTGAGGACTACTTTGACTGAGCTCTGAACTTTGAGAAAGGCTGTTGTAAATCAGAAGTGGAATGTAAGATCCAGACTTTAAAGTTTTGGCTCATGTGTGGAACTCACTAACAGGCCTGTGAGAGGACGTTTATGGGAACTCTTGCCAAAGGTTATCTCAGGTGGTTTACAGGAATAAAGGAGTAAAGATGTGGTTCCTGCTGACCTGCTCTCAACAATCTTAACATGGCTGGAATTAAATCTTTCAGCACAAACTAGAAACATGTGTTGTAGTATGTTGAGCGTTCATGTAGAAAGTCAGATTTTTCAAGTTCACACACTTGTTGCTATGTTGTCTTGATCATATTTCAGCCTAAATAGCAACCAGAGCTCTTATGTGCCTCAGCCGGCGTCTTGACGACGCTGGTCAGCTCGTGTCAGCGTCTATTGTTGTGTTCCTATCCATCTTTAGAAGAGGTTGGTGTTTAAAATGCCTGAAACTTTAACTTAAAGACAAGGAAGCCTTGGTGCAAAATTCCATTACCCAATTAAATACTCCAAAATACTGGACCTTTGACAAAACCTCTCAACATTCCAACAAAAGGATATTACAATAATGTAAGAAACTATTTTTGTTGAAAAACTGAAAAGGATTATACTTAAAAAAGAAGAGATAAAAGCCAGTAGGAGCAAGAGAGAGAAGGGAGGGAACAATGTATGAGTCCCTTATGAGAAAAGTGGATTACACTGCTGACACCACACCAGGAACGATTATCTTACGGACAACAAGCAGGTATAAGGAAGCAATCCAGTGACACTTTGATCTCCACTTATCCACGCAAACTGAGCCACGTCAGCCATCCAGCATCAGAGATTAACATTATCTTTGGACCATATTTTGTGTTTGTTTTGCTCTGCAGATGTATAAATCGAATTAAAGTGGGTCAGAAGATAAAAATAAACATCAGTAATGCAATAAAAAATGATGAGCAACACCTTAGTTCCATCCCTGTTGCCCAGTGACACAGGAAGTGAGTGAGTCATCGTGCTGGACAGTTTCCTAATGCAGAGGCGGAAACACAGGCACTAATAAATAAAAAAAAGATTTTAAAGGTGGAACAATAATGATTGTATAACCATTGAAAGTGTTGGATTGAACAACTGACATACTTTTGTGAGCCGTGTTTGTTATTAAACATGTCTTACATCTGACTCATGTCTCAGCTGACTGATCACATGGTTAAGAACCTATTTACCAACCCATAGCAAACAATTTGTATGATGAAGAACAACAAGCTAGGCCATCATTTTTTGATAGGACTTAACCTTTTAACAAATATTTATAGTCGAGACAAATTCAGGTTTTAATGCACACACCATTGGGAGGAAAATGTCTTTTTTCGTGCAGGCTTTTCCTTGAGTCTCTAAATCTCCTGTGTTTATCTCGTGGTTTCTTGACCTTAGCATATATCTTATTGGTAATTGTTTTGATTGTTTGAGTGCTTTGTGACCCTGGTCTAGAAAAGCGCTCTACAAATATTACTTACTTACTTTGGCAGAGCATCTTAACACGGCAATTAACTTTGTTGCAACACTTAAAAGAAAGGTCAAAATATGACATTTAATAAACTCCTAAGACAATGAGCCCTGATGAAACATGTCCTACACTCAAGACCAAGCCGAAGAGCAAACAGAAGATCCACTCATAAGCTTTAAGACGCTGTTGTGTTGCTTCTACATGCTTTATCGAACAACACCAGCTCTTTTGTTTGGAGTTGGAGCAGGGGTCCTGAAGTGGTACTAATGTGTAGTGGCATTTCTCATACATCACTAGAATTATATTATATATGATTATATTGAATTGAATAGTTTTATATTTTTATTCTTTCATGTTGATTTAAGACACATTTTTGACGCATACACTAACACATTTTCTATAACATCTCAGTGATGGAAATATATTAGTTCTCTTAGAACCAGATCTAATTACAGATCTTAGTCAAGTGGCTCATAAGTCATAATTTCATTTTGGGAGATTCTGGGAATTTTAATTGCATGGGACTTTTTCAGAGGAATTACTCAAATGTATTTTTGTGTTATTGATCCCTTGGTTAGCAACTGGAAAAGGGTTCTGGGAACTACAGTACAGGTCAAAGGTTTGAACACACCGCATTCAATGCTTTTTCTTTTTTTTCATGATTATTTACATAATAATCTCTCACCTAATGCATCAAAACTATGAATGAACACATGTGGAATTATGTACATAAAAAGGGAAATCTTGAGTATGCAGACTTTGGGCAATCGTTTGGTCACCTTCACCACCTGAAATGGTTTTTATGTATACACAGGTCTTTTCAGGGTTAGTTAGTAGATTTTGTCATCTTATTAATGTGGTTGGGACCTTATAAACCATATAAATCATTTTATGGAAAGAACCTAAGTAAAGAGAAATGAGTGGTCATCACTACTTTAAGAAGTTTAGATCAGACAGTCCCATGATGTACATCATGAGATGCAATGTTGTGACATAGGTTTGGCAAAAAGGGGAAAGTGAGTGATTGTTTAACATTGATCAGAAATGTTCCTAATAACCTTTATTTGGGTTTTATTCTCGCATTATTTCCCTAATCTGGTAGGCCCTAGACCCCCTTACTTCTCGGGAGAAGATGGTCACCACTCCATCACAGAACCCAGTTGCCAACCACTCATACACACAACACTGAACTGTTCAAGAATTTTATTAGGAAACTCACTAACAGCTTCCCAAACATGCCGTTTGGATTCAAATAAGAGATTTAAATGCAGAAATGTATGATTATTCAACAAAATCCAACATATTTCTGGGTTCCGATTGTGGCAATTCATAGTCAGAGAACATAAGCTGTAGACCGCATTAAAATGTCCAAATCCTGATAGCCAAGTCTTTCGATCAAACCAGCCTCTGCAGAAGCTTTGCTTGTATAGTTTCTTTTCCTGAGCCTGTTGGGTGATTTTTATATCCGGTGTGTCTGGTCTGAGTTGCTTTACTTGTAATCCATGCGTTTGTGTCTTCTTGTCTGGACTATTGCAAAAGTTTGTTTAAATGTCTTAACAAGAAGGAGCTGTCTCGCCTGCAGTTGATACAGAACTCTGCTGCGAGAATTCTAACCCGCTCAAGTAGAAGAACTCACATTTGCCTGACTCTTCACTGGCTTCCAGTTTCTTTCAGGATCAACTTTAAAATTCTGGTTCTTACTTTCAGAGCTATTCATGGTCAGGCTCCTCCTTACATCACTGATCTGATCCAGCCTTACACCCCAGCTCGGGCTCTGAGGTCTGTGGATCAGAATCTACTGATGGTTCCTAAACACGGTTCAGGACCAGAGGAGAGAAATCCTTCCAGGCTGTTGCTCCTAAGCTTTGGAACGATCGTCCTCTCACTCTTTGCGCTTGATGGAGCCTTCAAGAAACATCTTAAGACACTTTTATTTGTGCAGACTTTTCCTTTATTTTCTGAGACTTCTGTGTTGTTCTCGAAGTTATCTTGACCTTTTAAGTATATATTTTATTCAGTATTGTTTTGATTGTTTAAGCGCTTTGTGACCCTAGTCTGGAAAAGCGCTCTACAAACACAAATTACTTACTTAACTAGAAGCTTCTCTGCCATTGTTTTACATTCTTTCAAAAGTTCTGATATGAGATTTAACCAAGTGAGGTGTCAGTTGACCCACGTCTATGTTAATTTGCGTCGCCATTTTACCACTGTCCAGTGCTACACTCCATTACCCAATCAGAATAAACCAAAAGATCAAAAAGCTAAAGGGAAACTACCAACAACCTGTCCTCTCCACAAGGACACCAGAGAAACTACAATGTCGAGAGCAATTTGGCAAAACTTTGTGTCCTCGAAGTTCCAAAATGGTGCACACTACCAAGTGATCTAAATGAGCTAGTAACATGTACGTGCACTGTTATGTAGATAGACCAGATATGACAAACAAAAACACAAACCAAGATTATAAACCAAACTTGAATGCATCAACGCAAATATAATGTAGAAGTGAAGAGTTCTCCAAACATACAAATCATCACTGTTCATGATTAATGTCAAACTAAAAAAATAATTCAACTAATAAAGGGATTTAAAACATGTGTGTTGTCGTTTCCTGCTTAATGGGACAATTCTGTACTGTGTATCTCATCCTCAACTTGTCTATGAACTTCTATGTTGCGTCACTTCTTCCATCATGAGGCTTTTTTTGGTTGAATGCCAAATATGAGCTTCCTCTCTGGGAATTCTGTGAACTTTTACTTCTGAGGCAACGTTGTCCCTTTGTCCATATTTATCTCTTTAAAGCCCACGCTAGTGCCTCCCAATGATCTTGTCAGGATTGTGACTTTTGGAAGACAACATTACAACTCATAATTACCAACTGCCATAACCTGGGAGTTAAAGCTATGTTTTACAAAAACAGAAACACAAGCTTCCGTGCAGGCCTGGTGTGAAGCCAAAACATTGACATTTTCAAGGACGCAGACAACGCCCGGCTAATCAGCACCTTGGACACGAGTCGTTCATCAAAGTGTGAGGCAGGAATCACTACGGATGCGTCTTTTGGCAGGAAAAGAAAGTGCACAGAAATTAACTAAAACAGGTTAAACTTGACAATAAGCCACATGCAAAAACAACCCTGAATCGGTGGTTTAGGTGGGCTCCAGAATGTAGATGTCTTTTCAACAGGATCATCATCACCTGACCCAAGATGCACCTTGTTTTCTCCTGTCCTCGGTATCAGCAATGATGGGTTATAAAACGATCTGTTGTGTTAACTACTTAAACTATTAGTGAGGCATACAGTGTTGATCATATGACTGATTCTGTGCCAACTATCTGTTATCACAGTAGGTAAAAGTTCAATTACATTTGTTTTCCACCAGGTTTCATCACATCATTTGACTTGAGTCCTAGAACAGTACAGGCCCAACATTTCAACGGTGAGGAACGATATCGTCGATGTCAGTTTTGGTCATGTTCCTTCTTCACCTACTTACGTGAGCCAACGGTCTGCCTGACCCGCATTACTCTGAGTTTAACCCTCTCAGACACATCAAGGCTGGGCTGCTGTGACGCTTTTAAACGTCGCAGAGCTCATTTCATTCAAGAAGATTACGGATGTGACGTCAGCAGCAAACCATGTAGCAGCTGCAACAGAGAAGCGTTCCTACCAGTCCACCGGGGCAGCCCGTTTTACCATTCAACTCAAAAATGATACCTTAAATATCTATAATAAATGTATTGTCGACTTATTTTCCTGCTATATCACAGTCTAAAGGTCGAGTAAAGTAGTACTGCATGTTCAAAGCTTTACATCTATGATGTCATGCGGCTAAATGGCGACATCACGTGACCTTTAGAACGATACACAGCACGATTAATATATATCGTTTTGAGGTCCATTCGCACATGTTGACATTAATGATCATGATATTTATTTAAAATGTAGGCGAATTTGTTTATTTTATTTCCACTAACCGAACTCAACCGACGGCCCCCACCGGCGAGCAAACCAAGCGCACACTCCGTGCTAACTGCGTCGTGCTCGGGGATTTTTTCGACGAGTGGGTGGGATTATTGGAGAGGCGTTGCCGCTCTCCTTTGAGATTATATCCCAGCAACCGGTCACATTTAGCCACACATTGCTTACGTCGCCAGCAGTAAAGAGCTGTCACCTGTCAAAAGTGCAAACGCGATCCCAACAGGAGTACATCTGAAGCCATGGCGAACTACATCCACGTCCCCGACGAGGCTCCAGCCGTGCCCAAAATAGACGTGTGGGTGGACGAGAGCGACTTCAGACCCGGTGCCCTGAAACTGATCGCTGAGCTCAGACCCGACTGGAAGTCTTCGGATGTCAAGATGAAGGTAATCTTGGAGTTTTTGTGGCCCTTTCACGGCAGCGGGGGAGACGTTGACACGAGTTGCTAGCTTGGATAGCCAGTGCGCACTCATTCATTGAAGGGGCGTCTGTGTGTCCAAGTCTTATTTCAGGTTCAAATGATGATCGAATCTATTCTCAATACGATCTGTAAATATCTTAAAACATCGTCCACTGGGTAGTGGTTTACTTGTACTTTCGTCCTCGTCACTGGGGTAGTTTTCCACCGTTAGCTCTAATCTGCTGGGAATCTCGCTTTTTATTTTTTTACTTTCTATACAACTCTGCTTATAATGCCAGTATCTCCACTATTGACATCGTATATTTACAGTCAGGTTTCTTGATAAAAACTCTCAGTGCGACTATGACTCAATGTGTTCCTTCCAGATGCATAAAGAGTCACGAGTCACACGCACCTCCCAAACTCACGTTTGTTGTGCAACATCCAGCTATATGTTAGATCTACCTATGGTATGGTGCTTTACCTCAGCGATTACGTAAGACTCACACATGTGTCTCTACTGTATTCAGGTCGAGGCTTGTAAAGAAAAAAAAGGCGTTTTAACAGGGAGGTGTGTCACAAAAACTGACGTTTTTGCAGGAATTTATGAGGTCAGTTGCAGTAGAACTGATGCTCTGTTAGTTTAAACCAGGGGTGTGGTTGTCAAACCAAACTCTAAGAAGTTAAGTTAATTCCTTGTTTCAAAGAATATAAAAGCATTTTGTAGCAGGTTAAAAGAAAACGGGCCTCCTCTCTAGTTTGCTCACAGAACACTCTAGAGCATACTGTAAAACAAGAAGATCCTGATCAGAGTTTATTCATATTGTATGCAGAAGTGACTTGCTGTGGACAAACATCAACACTAAAATTAGCAGTTATTGGTCAAACACTCCTAACCTGCTATGTGTTTTTCAGGTTCTGTGTGACTCGGTGTAGGGGGGTGTGGCTCTTCCTAGTAAACAGTGGGGTTTGGTGGGGGTCACATGTTTTTCCTCCCACTTATTCATCAATGAGTGAGAGTTCAGCAAATACCAGTCATTGCTTCCAAATGCAAAATAGAATTCCTCAAAATCCTGCCATTCCCAGCCGTTGGCCAACAGACGGGACAATTCCAATTGGTATTTGCCACAGCCTTACACATAATGTTTGTCTATTCCACATTATAGCCGTGCACTTCTGAAATGTAAGACGTTTGTGTCAATCATCACCACAAGCCTGTGACTGTGGTTCAAATAAACAGATTCTATAATTTTTAAGCAAGAAGACAATTACTGACATGAAAGTCTAACACTAACACAATGTCATATTTTTAATATTGTAGATACAGCCATCACAAGGTGCAACTAGTTTTTGTTGTTTTGAAAACATTTTTTTTGAAAAGCTCATCTTTCTGGGGGACAGAACCGCTAAATAAGTATGTTAAAATGCACCGGATGTGAAAAAATTCTGCTCTGTTGAGTCATCAACTTGGTTTACTTATTAATATACCACTGATGCCTCAAGTTTGGTAGGTAAATATTGAATGAAATTGGGTGTTTTGGGGACTTTTTGGAAGTTTGACATATAAAGTATTGACACTACAAGTTAGGAAAGACATCCTAACTGCAATCTGCATTCCAACAATGTGCTTTGAGTACTTACACATTCTAGCAGGACCATCATCTTGCACATAAGACACAGTTAAAAGCTCAGGAAACAGAAACTAACTCTCATCTACATGTACAATTGAGACATAAAGCATTCCTATTGAAGTTTCATCTCATTCTGTGACTCCGACTGGGTTACACATTTGGACATGAAGTCCATTAGTCGACTCTACAATTATTACCACTGTGTGGTTTTCTGTCTTCATTTTGTTTAGTGAAGAAAAGTCGGTTGAATAAACATGAAACCACCAAGACTGTACTTGATTTTGTCCAATTGGAATGTAACTTCACCTCTGCACCAGCACCTCAATACACCCTCAAGGAAGAAAACGATAGACTGCCCTCCTTGCTGCAGTATTCTTATCTGGATGCTCCTCTCGGAGGAACACTGACAGACTTGTTTTCATTTTTAGAAAGGTCAAAAACGTTACAACACGTATACAAATGTGATATTTTTATCAAACGCATCTGCTTATAGATAATCATTAGAACACATGTACAGTTCAGGCCCCAGGCATCCTTGGACTATTTTAGTGTCATCATCTGAGAAGAGTATTGTCGACTTCTAAAATTACTCTGTGTTGAATATGAATAGAAGTAGCTCCACCCTGAATTGAATTTCTTACTGACACAGCAAAATAGTCCTAAACTTTGTGTTGCCTCTCTTTTGTCACCACAGTTCTTCACAGACGGCATCACCAACAAGCTGCTGGGCTGCTACATCGGATCCAACATGCAGGATGTGGTTCTTGTCCGCATTTATGGCAACAAAACTGAGCTGCTAGTGGACCGTGAAAATGAAGTGAAAAGCTTCAGGGTCTTACAAGCCCACCGCTGCGCCCCCCAGCTCTACTGCACCTTCAACAACGGCCTGTGCTACGAATTTCTGCAGGGGACTGCCCTGGAGCCGGAGGACATTCGCAGCACACCCGCCTTTAGGTACAGAACTACTGGCATCTTGTGACGAGAAACCAGTTTGAACGCTTGACAGATACATCCTGTTCTTTCTTCCTCACAGCTGCACCACCGCATAAGCACATTCTATACAGTTATTACATTCAAACTATGTACTAGTCATTACCTTAAGTTGATAAACAATTAGTTGTGATTCTTCAGTGCATTTTACAATGTGGAATGTTAAAAACTGATAACAGTTTAAGGACAGAAGTATTTCCCATCTTGACAATTAGACTTGGAGGCCCTGGTGCCATCAGTGCCAAAGCAACAACATTATTATTATTTTATATTATATAAGTATATATTTTATTGAGTATTGTTTTGATCGTTTAAGCGCTATGTGACTCTGGTCTGGAAAAGCGCTATATGAATACAAATTACTTATTTACTTACTTAATTATTAAAGGTCATCATCATAAAGTGTATTGGAGCCAACATTGCTAATGAAGTAATGATGCTAGTCAGGGTTTACCTTTATTGACTCCTTTCTGATTTAGTTCTTTCTCATACAATCATATTTATTTAATAAAAGTTATATTTTTCTTGTCACTGTCATTTATTGGTTCGTACTATATTCAATAAATGTCTCTTTCTTTGGCTTGTCTTAAGTCTGGTACAACTCGGGCACCTCTTTTGTTTTACATTTTTTAGAAATATTAACATTAATTGAACTCTTTCAAGCACACCATATTTTACCAACTTCAAATTATAATGTGTGCTACTGGACAACAATTTAAAAATTAGATTAGGTAGATGGAGTTTTTTTATTTAAACAAGTGTTCTCTAGAGTTTTTATTTTTTAATTACAAGTTTGTAATCAGGAGGTCAAACAAAGTCCTATAAATTAATCGTCAATATTCTGCCTTTCCTACTGTACAGTCTCATCGCTCGTCAGCTAGCCAAGTATCACGCCATCCACGCTCATAATGGCTGGGTGCCTCAGTCTGACCTGTGGCTCAAGTTGGGCAAGTACTTCTCCCTGATCCCCCAGCACCTGAAGGACCCGGAGAAGAATGCACGGTAAGACTGGCCCCGCAAGAACAGTAGAAGCCCTGCACCTTCTATGTGGAAAAACATGTTCATAGTTCTGTGAGGTAGCCTCAATTTATGTTTGAAAACGAGTTTGAGGAGTATTTAAAGATCCGACTGTTTGGTTAGATCTGCTGAGGAATCTTTTTCTGTCACACAACCGGTCTCAATTTTGGCATCTGTTGCTCAAATGGTTTCGTATGTAGCTGTACTTTGCACTCAGCCTTATAAATGATGCGCAAAACGAAACTTACTGATCGGTGCCTGACTGTGGAAATTACCGTCAGATAAATAGAGATAAGATATAGGATATCTACAGGAAGTACTGCATCTCTCTCTCTCTCACTCTCTCTCTCACTTGAGTCAAAGTTGTATCCAATGACCTTGTCTGATAGTCCTGACATTAACTGTCATTTTACCTTAACCTTCATTCTTAATTATCTTTTTTTGGGTAAAATAACACTTTTTCAAATCTCTTTTTTCGTTTGAATATAAAAAGTAAAAAAGAAAGTTAAAATAATTAAAAACACAGCTTCCCGTAAAGAATATCAATGATGACCCGAGTTTGAATCTATAAAGTGTTTCCAGAAAGATTTCAGCAGAAAAGATGGAATCAAGTCAATTCACGTCTGGTTTTCATTCGGAGGATATGTTTTCATCCCGGGCCAACAGAGCTGGGAAATATTCCCGAAATCCTGTGGGATTCAAGAACAACTTGGAAGTGGACATGAAGTTGTAGCTTAACTACAAGCAGAAACGAGCAGTTGGATAACTTTCCTCATCTGTTACTTTCAGAATTTTCACCTTTGATATCTAACATATTGCTAAACGTAGTCCAAAGTCAGCACTGACCTTTCATCTCTATTTTTTCCATCGTTGTAGCCTAAATACTGTCTGTGTTGAAGAAACAGCCATGCAGCGCTTTAGATGCCCACATGCTCCTCAGGCTGTTGCCCTTTTCAAGTCCAACCCTTTAAAAAGAAGCAGCTGTAAACATTTGGGTTTCCTTGCTCTAAATCTGGCACCAATCAATGTCCCTTGAAGTCTATGACTGACTCAATTATGAGACCTTTGATCAATGTGCTCTTTTTAGCTATTAACATTAAAGAAGAAATACTACTTTTTCCTTTAGCTTAACGGATGAGGAATGTTTCTAATATTATAAGATAACTTTTGACATATTGGGTGTAAATTGGTCGGTAATTATAGAAATATGGATTCATTTGTTACAACAAATCATGCTATCCGTGAATGAAAGGTGACACAAAGAGTGATGAAGGACCATTCTGGCGTCTTCCTTTTGTGTTTTCTTTCAGCAAGTCAGCCTTTCTACTGTGACATATCTTGTTTATACGCTTCATTTCCTCATTTACACATTCATGTTTCTCATTGGTTGTCTTTCTCTTCCTCTTTTCCATCTTCCACAAAAATGGATAGGTCGAACATTTGTTTTGCAAATTGTGGCAGGGAGAACTATGTTGAAGCTCACCGTTTGGTTTGATGCTAAATCACATTGCCGGATGATCTTAAAGCAGTCAAGTGCAAAATATTTGTAAAGAAGTATCCAGCCACTCAAACATATGAATGCTTATATTTCCACCATTAATTCAATGACAATTTGATATTTTACTAAAAGTCAGCAATAACATTAAGACTTTAGACACAATCTTTCTCCGTATAGTTGGTTGAAAGTGTGAGCATTCAGAATGGATTCAAATGTTATTTTGCTGGTCTTTAAAAGAAGGGAATGCTGTTGAGATGTCAACTTGACTGATGGCCCCAAAAAAATATTAAGTAGGTGTAAAGATCACGTATGGGTCATGTCCAAAACGCTTGTTTTGTATGTTTATAAATAGATGCATTCTTTGAAATCCTGTTTGCAGGTTGATGAAGGAGGTGCCGAACACACAGTGCCTCAGAAGAGAGCTGCTGTGGCTACAGAAGACCTTGTCAGGGCTGAACTCCCCGGTGGTTCTCTGCCACAACGACCTGCTGTGCAAAAACATCATCTACAACCATGAGACCGGTGAGTGGAAGCTGCACGAGTGCAGTCCTAGACCTTGCTTGTGTGTCTGTAGTGTGAACTGCATTGGTGCCTACACGCAGGTAGGATCCTGTTCAGTGCACTTTGACCCCATGCCTCACTCACTGCTAGTGTTTGCATTAGGCTGGAGATTTAAAAGGATCAGATCCATTCAAAAATAATAAAGTCAGTAAACGATTATGATTTTTGAATTCTGAGTTAGTTCCCAGTGTCACTGAAGTGCTAAAAGTCCATTTAGGAATTCAAGCTTTACCAGTGTTTATTTATTATAAATGTGTCTCCTCATGGAGATGGACTATAAGAGGTGCTTTGCCTTGACGATTGGGTTAAGGATCAATCAAGCCAAATGGATGGATGACAGCAGACTGTATAGATTAACCAAGCATGTACATCCTCTAGAGCACAGGTGTCAAACCGGTCCAGTAAAGGGCCAGGGTGGTGTAGATTTTTGTTCCAACCAGTCAAGCACACATGAGTTAACCAATCAGGCACCTGAAGACAGTAATCAATCAATTATCAGTCAGGTGTTGCTTGTTTGAGCCGACACCTGATTGGTTAACTCATGTGTGCTTGACTGGTTGGAACAAAAACCTACACCACCCTGGCCCTTTACTGGACCGGTTTGACACCCCTGCTCTAGAGCTAAACCTGTGAATTGTTAAGGGCAGTTTATGTTTAAGCGTAATTCAACTCATGACTCAGTGCCCAACCATTTACAAATGTTTTTTATCAATGAAATGCTTCTCAGAATTCTGGATTGACTGTTGATTTGAATTTGGACCATGGCATGTTTTCTGATCTGTCCCTTTAAATCTGCTATAATCTAGTTGAACACATTACCACTTAGCTCTATATTATATTAGCTAATGTGTCTTGATCCCATTGTTTTAATGGTAAAATGGCAGATGTTTACAAAGTCTACACTTGCAGTCAAAATGTACAGAGGAATGCTGGTGTTGTAAACAAGAGAAAGAAGGTTTGAAAGTGGACTTTATGAATGTGGGAGGTGGGGGTCTGGGATTTTTTTAAGAGCTTTTAGGCCTCTCGTCCACTAGAGACGAGGGGCGAGGCCCTTCTCTCACAGCTCCTTGTGTTTAGCCTCTCTCCCTTAGGACTGACAGCCACGGCTATGGCTGCTCGGCACCGCCCTGCCCTGGGGAGGCAATGGAGAGACAAACCTCACGCACAGTCGGCTCTGAGGGCCCCCAGTGTAGTCGGCCCTCTGCTCAGGCTAATCGGGATGAGTTCATGGCACACCTCTTTTGATCCTCCAATGCTCCTCTGACGCGAACGATCCCACTGAATCCAGTACCATTAGAACTTCTTACTCACAGTAAGAGTCACCACTTGTTTGTGATTAGTGCCTTAGAAGAGTTTCACAAGTTAATAAAAGGCATCGGCCAAAATATCTTGTCACACGATCTGAAGAAAGCTTAAAATCGGTTACATAAACTTCACTGTGTAATATTGCTGTTTGCTGCAGTTGAGTGTGTAAGTTATGCCAGAAAAGTCGATCTGCAATTGATGTGTTAAATTAAGTGTTGCTTTTCACATGGAAACAAGTATATTTGTCTTCATTCTACGCAGATAACATACTCGACTTTTTTCAGGTTCTGTCTGAAACATAAATGTTATGAAAATCAACATTGGATCCAAATAAAATGCACTTGGATCTAGTAAGTGGAATTATTGTTATTGCCTCACAAAAATGAAACCGCCAGGTCACAAGAGCGGGGTATCTGTGAGTAGCTTTACCTGGCTTCTCAATTAGTTTCTACTTTTGTTGACATATTAAAAAAGTCTAACTTCAGGCAGTCGGAGACAAGATGTCGTCACCGACAAGAGACACAGTGTACCTAGTAATTCTTCCATGGCTACTGTTTATGGAACTATGTTTCTACTTTATGTAAGCCGTGGCGGCGTGTACCTGTCGGTTAAAGATGATCTGAATGACAACAATGCTTTCAATTGTCATTAGAGTAGAATCTGAGCCCCACGTCTGACCCGCTTTTAAGTAGACTTGCTGTAAATCTCTAGCCATTGTCTACAAGTGCGTGAAAGGAAACCAGAGAAGGGTTCACAGCCTAAAACCGTTAAAATGCCACATCCTGTTCTACCAAGCTGCAGCTAAGATGCCACCACTTCCTGTAACATACATAAAGCTATTTAACTTCTGCTTTCATATGTCCAATTTTAATGTCACCCACGTTGTGATCACATGTTGCGATCACATGACTAGCAGGAGGCACACGTAGAAATGAACACATTAGTTGCTCCCCGGAGCAACAAAAAAGTGCTGTTCAGCAGCCGACAGGAAGCCTCTGAGGGACTCAGAGGTGTCACGCTATCGTGTTCACAGTGGGCCAATGAGAGCGGAGCATTGGAGGGGGAGTGTTGTGTGGAGGGGAGGTGAGATTGCCTGCTGCAGAGGAGGAAAAAGAAAAGGAACGGAGGTTTGGCAGCTCTGCCTGATCTTTTTTCTTTTTTTGCGTTGGAGCTAGAATGGATTACACACAAATGTGTCAGTGAGAGAGTGAGCATGTGTGAAAGATGTTTGCCCCAACCTTTTCATCTGCTGCACAGGGGGGCTATAGCCACTGCCTGGAGGTGTTCAGTTGTGTCCCGCTAGGACCCACACGCCGGCTGGTAACCTACCTCAAAGTGTCTTTCTCTGTAGTCCAGCACTACCTCAAAAAACAACATTTCCTAGGTTAAGAAAATGTCTAAAGCCCCAAAGAGAAAAAGTCATCTTGTGTATCATGTACTTTTAAATGATGCTATTCTGTTATTGTTGATAGTGTTAGTCTAACTTGTCGTCGGGCCTGTTAAAACAAGGGTTTGTATTCTGAGACTTCTGTAAATGCAGACCGTCTTAACAATACTTGTTTTCTACCCACTTTCCCTCTCTCTATGTACATCAAATTTCCACCTTAACCCCTATTTTCTCAGTCACTTCAGCTTGTGGGGATCCTTGTTGGAGACATGAGCATTATTTGCATGAGTTACAACATTCAAATAGAAATTGTATTTCTATTGAATTAATGAGCATCAGTAAATATGTCTAAAAAAAAAACTGTAAATAATTAAAGATTATCAAAACATATTCATTTATATTATATAAGACTGATGGAAAAAAAAACTATATTGTATTCTTGTGTTTTTAAAATTTGGATTAAATACGGTTTCAGAAACATTTAAAAGGTAATGTATACATTACTACAAAAGAAAGATAAAGGTGTAAAATGAGAACAAACCAAGGTTTAATTCATTTAGATTGCATATACATCAGTTAAAAAAAACAAAACTAATATAATGGGTCTCTTTTTATACAATCTTACTGACCAAAAATGTCATTAGTTTGCTTAAATATTATTTATCAAATACTCTTTCATCTCATTTGGTTCATAATATTAACCCTTTTTTAAACGTAATTTCAAATCCAATTTCAATTCCCAACATGTTCTAATAAACACAGGGATTGAATGATACAAATGTGCACTTTTGGATATTATTCATGTTGCTGAGGCAGCAAGAAAAACTCAACTTCAATCATTAAGCAAAGCCAAAAGACAAAAGAGCTTGAAGTCACTGCTGTGTTACTGTGGAATCTGCTGGCAGTTCCAGTGTCCTGTGAGCTTGTTACTAACCTTCCTTTTTCCTTGTTTTCCACTCAAACCAACTTTGTCTTGGCTCTTCTCCCTGTCCTTCCCTGCATGTATCCAAAACAAACTTTTGGTCTCCTAAGGCCGCCTGCACTTTTCCAAATAATCATGTGCTTTGTGTTGAGTCAGACTTGGCTCATTTTGAAACTTCAATCCTGCTGACTGTTTGTTTTTGCCTTGTAAGTGACATGACATTTAAAGCTCCAAACCTTTTCCCCCACTTCACCTCACCTGCTATTCTGCATTTCATCTTCACTTGCATGGGCCTTTTTCATCCTTTCCACTGAACATTTCTCAAAATGCAAACTCGTGTTGGCCCAGGCCTCTGCATTAGCCAGCCAAAGCATTCAGATAGAAGCAACGATTAGGTTTGAAATAATAATGAGCTATCAGAGGGATCATTATTGAAGATGGACTTCTTGTGTCTCTGCCTAAACAATGCTGCTTCTCTTCTCAGGGAATGTAAAGTTCATTGACTACGAGTACGCTGGGTACAATTACCAAGCCTACGACATTGGGAACCATTTCAATGAGTTCGCTGGTACGTGATGGTATTTTTATTGTTGACACTGGAAGACTCTTGCTGAAATATGTGCTTTCCTGTTCCAGGCCTAAATGAAGTAGATTATAGTCACTATCCTAAGAGAGTCTTTCAGCTGCAGTGGCTCCGCTCGTACCTGGAAGCCTATAAGGACTACAAGGGTCAGGGCAGTGATGTGACTGACAGAGAGGTGGAGGTTCTGTACGTCCAAGTCAACAGATTTGCTCTGGTAAGTCTGATTATTCACCAGTTATCCAACTTGTCTTCACATACAGATGAAAGGTTCTTTCTCTTATAACACTGTGCATACACTTGAGATGTATTTCGTGAAATTGGCACTTAAACAGGTGGATGACAAAAAGAAAACTCTACTTTAAGATCCTTTAATCTTCCAATTAGCTATACATGCAATATTTCCAACTCGCAAGTTGGATGCAAAAGCACATTTTAGGATCTCTGAATAGAAAACAATTCCATTTTAGTTGTTTTTTCATGTTGCATAGTTATTGCTATCAAGATAAGTTTAAATAAAAGATACTATGAGAATGAGTTGTTCAATTGGTCTATTTAATATTTACTTTCACTTAAGTTTTAATACTTCATCCAGCAAACGACAAAACCTCCCCCTATTGGTCACTTTTAGTAGTGCCCTCAATATATTTCCGGTATAAAATAAAAGTACTGAATCAAATGAATGGTGAGCCAGGATGTAAATATGACTTTTAAAATCCATTTGGAACTACAAAAGGTAATTTGAGGCATGATAGTCAGATATATAATGATTATTTGTACTATAATGTTGTTTGATAATGTTGTTTGCAGAAATGTGTCCACTGTGGTTACACAGAATGACAGCAGCTCCCAGTTTACTCAACATTGTATGAAATGGAAAGTTCTCAATCATATCTCTGCTTATCAAAGCTGTCCTTGAAGAGAGTTGCATGTCTTTGTGTTGTTTTTTGTATGGTTAATGAAATGAAACTTCACATGGCAGCACAACTCTAGGACAAAATGTTCCATCTGACCAATAAAAACCTGCAACAGTGAAACAGCCCTGGGGTCTGTTTGAAGTGGATATTCCGGCTTTTCTGACGGCTGTTTTGTAAGCAAACATGAATTGGAAAGTGATTGTAGGTTAAACAGAGCGAGGGGTAACCAGAGCTACTTGGTTTTATGTGTGATGCCTGCCTGTACACGGTAGCGCATGATGACACGCACCCACAAGGCCCGTCTCCTCCTCTGAGACCCACTTTGCCTTGTTTACTGTCAAGAAGAGAAACCAGGGCAAGTAAAGGATGGTTTTGTGAATCAATTGTGTTTCTGTGTCATCAGTTTGTTGTTGCCATGGGTCTGGTGCGGCCTTTGTAGTGGACTTGTTGGGTAATTAGAAACGACATTTACTTCCCGGCCTCGTGTTAAACCTCTGTTTCTCTCCTTTGTCCAGGCTTCTCATTTCTTCTGGGCGCTTTGGGCACTGATTCAGGCCAAGTTCTCCACCATCGACTTTGACTTCCTGGGGTAAGTTTTTCATCCTAACTGGAAACAACATTCTCTATAGAAAGTGTTGAGCTTCTATTGTCGTCAATTCTTATGTCAGGAGAGATGTGTGCTGGAGGAATCAGCTGACGGACCAGCTGACTGGGCGCATGTCTACTGTTCTAACATCAGTTTGTCCAATCACATGTTTAGGAACAAGATGAAAAGACTTATCTCCTATTAGTCTGCCTTGACATTTTCCAACGTGTCATATGACCCTTCATGGTGTTGACTCATCTCTGCCTCTGTCCTCAGATATGCGGTGCTCCGCTTGAACCAGTATTTCAAGATGAAACCAGAGATGGCCCAGCTAACCTTACCCGAATAGAAGCCTCCACCCAACCTCCTCACCTTCTCTTCCTCCTGTTCTCTCTACCCTTCACCCCTCGCACTCTGCTCCTCATGAAGACCGCAGGGTGCCCTCGTGGGGGTCACGTAAGGAAGAGCTCGACCGCGAGTCAGTCAGTGCCTACAGGTCTCCTTGAAATCAGACTACAGTTTTCCTTCGACACACCATTTCCGGCGCCCTGTGCGCGGTGTTCGAAGACCTGCTACGCTCAATGATTTCAAATATTAACACGTTTCTCAGCAGCTTTTCCAACTTCCTGTAGAAACACCCCGAGAGAGCTCACTATCATGGTCCTCACTCATCATCAGAGAACTCAATACTCTCTTTGTCTGCTAAAATAATATGTGGTGAAGGAAAATGCCAGTGCAGTGCAACGCGATTCCAGCCAGTCCAACGAGAGACCTTTTGATTGGTCATATGACTTTTTCTTCTTTTCGCCCTTATTTATTGCCGGCATGCCAATGCGTGACATCGCTTGTAAAATAGCAGCACTGTCCCGGCTGCTGCGTGGATGGATAAGGGCTCGTTTATTTTGGGTACTATGACCCAGAAGGCAAAAGAAAAACAAAAAAAGAGGGATGACGACCCTCTGTAATGATCGCTTCTTTATCAATGTCTTGTTTTCCACCGTTTGCATCTGCCTTAAAACTGACAGTCGTTACATCTCAATGTTCCTGGAACATTCCATGTTTGATGAAAGGAAAGGAATTCAGCTCCCTCTAAACAAGACCAAATTAGAAATTGAATCTGTGTCAAGTTCTTATTGCAAAACATCTTTTGTCCCTGACAGAAGGTAATGTGCCAGGTGTTTGATGGAATTTGTTCTAGCCAGCCTTTTTAACTGATTCAATGTTGCCATTTTGGTCTGGGAAAGAATGTGGAATAGAAACACTAACTCTCCGCTGATCATCTGTTCTCCACTGCCCTTCGTTAATAAAACCTGATGAAAGTCGGCCTCGAAGGATAACAACAACGGCTGCTTTAAGTCACTTGTGTTATTTGCATATGAAATTGAATTTAAATCTGCTTGAGGAGGCCTTTCAAAGGTATCCCATGGTTACAATGAGCAAGTTGACTCCAAAGCTTTGGTTGCTTTCTTGCTTTTACATATCCCACACTATTGTTTTGTTTTTTCCAATGTAGCAAAGTTCTAGTCATCATTATTTGTTTTTTATTTTATTTTATACACTTATTTAAAATAATGTTGAAGATGTCTGCCAGTGCAATAAGATATGATTATAAAGAAAATCTGTTTGAGCTTCCTGAGCAAATTCCACTGCAAAAAAAGGGTTTGAATGTGAAAAAAAGCTTCTTTTGCTTGAAGTCGGTTACCTCATGACGCCCAAAGACTCTGCTGTAGCAGTGACGATGCGACCAGAGTGGACAGTCGGATTTTTCTCACACTCAAAAGTATAGTGCATAAGTGAAGGAGTGGACTTTGCCATGTGCCTGAAAGAGAGTTTATTTGACACTCCATACCAGACTTTCTTTCTGTCTTTTAACCAGTGTCGGGTGGATTCATCACACTTTGGTTTTTTTTTAAATATCGGGGATTTGAATTTCGAGGTTCAAAATAAGTTTACTTCTACAAAATGCACTCCACTACCATTCTTCATTTGATTGGAACAGTTGAACTAAAGACTCCCGCTCACACATTGGTCTTCTCCTGCGATGCATTACGGACATTTGAGTTTTTCTGTGACCAGAATGTGAAGATCCACTACATTTGTGTATTACAATGTGAAGAAGTCTGCCCTGTTAGATTATCTGTGGCCACTGTAGTATATGTTCATATGTACAGTTAATAAAAGTAATCTTTTTGTTTTTCTAAGTTGCTTTAAGATATGTTAGGGGTTAAGATGTGAAATGGAGAAAAGGAAATTCAATACTGTAGACATGCTTTGGAAAAATAAAGATCATTTACCCTCATTTGTCGCCTCTTGTTGTGTTTAGTTGTGAAGAAAAAAAATACAATAAATAAACCCTTTTTTAAAATGATTGTTTTAATTGTTCAGTAACAGTCGAGGTCAAACGGTAGAATCAACTCGTCACGACGCGCCCATCGGTGACGTCACTCGCACAGCTGTCAATCACCTTGTCTCGCAGGCCCAACACATGATGGTAATATGTCGTTTTATCAGTTAAATGTGCACATTTTTGCTGGTAGATCTCAAAGGGTCGTAACTAAATAATCAACACATTTAAACTGACACTAAGTATCGTGCTAACGTGATGAAGCTAGTTTAACTAACAGTAAATGTCATTTATAAATGACAAATATCACACTACTGAAATTGATGACAACAGGGTTTTGAAGGACTTTCAGGACAAATATTTCCGTCTAAAGTTCACTTGATCTCGTGAAACGCGAGTTTACGTGCGTGGTCATGGTTCAATTCTTCTTTGATAAAGATGTTTAAAAGAATATGCTTTTTGTGATTCAACCATTTTTTCACAAAGTGGAAACAAACTGGTCTACAATATTGACTATAAAAGGTGCAAATGTGAACTTTTGAAATTCTTATAGTTATAAAAGAACGTCTTAATTTATCCAATGTGAAAAGAATAAAAGCATATCATCGCTTTCCATTTCTCACCCAAAGATTGTTCCACGGATGGCCACAAGGTGACAGCAAAGTCCACTACATTTGAAACCTTGCGTAACGCTTTCCATTGTTTGAATGGGTTTTAAATTTCAGATCATTAGTTGGCACTTATATAAATTATTATATAATAATAATAATTTCCAGGGTCAGGTGAAATAAAATAGGTATTTCTTAGCTGCATACCTTTAGTTATTGGTAATAAACTATTAAATGTATAGGTAGAAGTCCAACAGTAAGTAAGTAAGTAATTTTTATTTATATAGCGCTTTTCCAGAGCAGGGTCACAAAGTGCTTAAACAATCAAAACAATACTCAAAAAAACTCAGAAAATCAAGGAAAAGCCTGAACAAATAAAAACGTCTTAAGATGTTTCTTCCACTCGACAAACCCGGCGCCACTTTTCCCACTTTATTTGGCTACAAGTCATTCTCTATCACACAATGGAGGACAATATTTAAGAAAATATAAGAAAAACCTATACAATCTATCTATCCAGATTATCACATTATTTCATTTCATACTGGTTCTACTTTGTAACATTTATTTGGATTTGTTTCAATTCGACTCTCGTTACATTTTAATTATTTCTTACTGCATTGTAATCAAACAGCAAATCATTAGCATAGATTCATAACTATTATTCAAGCAAAGTTTGTGTCTAACTATGTTAATTGTGATCAAGTAAAGAAAAAAACAACAGTATTTTAAAATGGAAGCTGTGACTACAAACACTTTGAATTCACAGTGGAACCCTTGTCACTGCTGATCAGAGGTATAACACGCACAACTGCACTAGAGAGCCAGAGCCATAACAATAAACGTTTTATCTGAATGATATTGTTTTTGTAATCTCGCAAACCAAACATGGCAATTAACAAGAAATTGCTCTTCTATGAACAACCCAAGTCTGTGTAGCACTTGAAATCAAATTAAGAGACAGACTGATGAGCTTTGCTTGCCCGCATATTTACAATTCTCCATCCCAAGAGCTAGATTAGAAAGTCTTGCGCCCCAAAACACAACAATTTCTTTCCATTCTCTTGATGCAAATCCCGCTCGCCGTTCGTCTTTCTAATGTTCACACTGTCTTACGCAGCCAAACAATTACAACAGTGCATTACCCAACTCACTGACTCTAATTCAATTATCTCTCTGCCCCTGGCTTCATCCAGGCAGATAATGCACACATTAATTAACAGCAGAATCTAATATTGGCTGCTCAGTACTTCCTCCTCATTCCGCTCTCTAAAAATGACACATCAGCCACCTCCGACAGAGCTTTAGTAGTTGATTATAGAATGTTAGAACTTAACCACTGGTGTACTTTTCTCGTTTGGTTTCGCTCGCGTACTAATACATTTAAAATCTCTGTAAATAAGCAGGTTAAACCATTCTTTTTATTCATTAAGCCTGGGAGAATGTATTCTTAAGCATGACTACTAGAAACATAAATGTTGTTCATGTACTGTATGTATTGATGGTTCTAATGAAGGCATTTAAAGTTAACGTTGTTCAGGTCTTACAACAACTGTGTGAGTGTAGCCTGATGCCAAAGGAAGCACCAACAAATTTGACAAATGCTGACCGAGTCACTTTAACCAAGTCCTGAAGGTCCACTGGTTGCTGACGTGATCATCAAGTACCAAAGTCTAGCTCGGAGCTGCAGCTCCTCAGACATCAGTCACCTGGACTGCTCAGTTGTCACAGCCGGCTCGATCGACTGATGGAAAGGACACATGGAAGCTGTGGCTCACTTAGGAAATCCCACTGTCATGGCTACCACTCAGCAGCGGTTAATGAGTCAACCATCATTGAAATCATGGCTGTCATGAATCGTAACACTCACAGGTAGCAGCAAACGCTGCTTTGTTTGATGGCGGAGGAGGGAATGGGGTCAGAGGAGTCTTGCTCAGCACCCGTGTGCCAACCTAATTATCAGTGCAAAGGAAACAGTAATTAACAGCAAGTCTCACCTCGTTAATCACAATAGGGTTCTGCGGCTCTATTTATATCTGATGAATGGCTTCCCTAAGCTCAGCGAGATATTTCCGTTTCTATTTATTGTTTACAGCGTGTTACTGCTGCTGGCAATCGGCTGCCTGTGAACAAAGAAAACACCTGTCTGCCATCATTTAGACAAGTTTGAATTAGACATTAGACTTATGTTTGTGACTATCACAGGACATAAGAAAGTGAATAAACACACCTTCACGTTAAATACAATGCAACAGAACTGATGTCCATCATGCATGAGCAATGTTATTCACCTGCGTTTCATGTCTAGGACCTTTCTTAAAACCAGAAGCGACAGCCACTTGGATTCGTCCCACACGTCCATGTGATGCTACACAATTGTGCCTCGGGAAATCATGTCCTTGTTCATTGTGACAACCTCTGGCTCAACGACCAAAGTGACAGAATAAACAGATAATGATGAAATGCAGCATTTCGTCATCCTCTGTGACAGTGTTTTCTGTCTGCACACTCGATTATGGTCTGTCTTCTCCTTTAAGGAGACATACTGTGGCTACACAGTGGAATCATCTTTGTCTTCGCGCTGGTTCTCTATGTTGTGTAAATATCAGGTCCAGTTCAGCAGAATTAAAGCTCATCATAGTCGCAAAAGTCAGTTTATTATCTTTTGATTGTGAGGAAATTGAAGTTTTGGGTACTACAGTATAATCAGTACTATTTCTAGCTTTTGATTTTCAGAGTAATAAAGGGTTTCATTTACATGGCCAGTTAGCATGTCGGTGCTTAGAGGTCATGATAGGTTGAATCAGAACTCAAGTACCTTGTTAAGTCCAGGCTCTTTCTATGTGTATTTCTACTTAAGCTCTAAATGTCCAACAACAAATTGTATGAAGCTCTGTGGACTAGTGGCGACTGCTGTCTTTCTCTTGTTTGTTTGTTTGCCCTGCAAAAATGATGCATGGAAAGGGAATTCTGGACTACTTTTGTGACTATACTTACTTGTATTGTTATATTTACTTTGAGTGAGTGAGCGGTTAAAGCTATATTGTATCTGTGGTTGTTTGTTGTTTAGGTTGAGGTGCAGTGTGACTGTGCCTCTTCTATCATGGACCATGTTCTTTCAAAACTAATAATCAATGACTTACAAAAGTCACCTACTTGTGTTGCTTTATAGGTTTTCAAACTGCACAATCAATGTGGTGAATACACTTGACACTTATTTAGTTTTCATTTAGAGCTCAGTAAGTTGAAATTGTTGAAGCTAATATTGACAAACAGTGTCGTCCAAAAAAATGCAATGTGATATTCTTCTATCCAAGAACAACTTTTCCTATCTGTTTTCTACATCTTGAATGAATGAATGAGTGAATGAATGAATATTGTTTTTTTCGGGCACGAAAGTTTAGATAATCAACATCACATTTCATCGTAGTTCACATATTACATGCATGTCCCGAAAGGGAAAAGAGGGAGAAGCAGATGCTTATCAAGTCCCGCCCCCATTTACCTCAAAATATTGGTAGAAGTAGCAGTAAAGAAATGAAATCATAGATACAATCATATCTTAAACCAGTGCTTGTTTCACTCTGGCCTAACAGATTATTGTTATGTGTGACAATTTCCACATGTTACAACAGTAGATCACCATTTGTCCGGTCGACAGACAGTTTTTTATCCAGTCCATTTTGTATATGTTGGACGGATGAGAGCCGTTTTTTAATTATAGGTCTCCTTTGTTCTCAGTGCTGATTTTTGCCAAATCTTCACGAATTTTGGCTACGTCCGCTCGCATACATGCCACGATCTTGGAAAGTTTGGAGATGTCAGAGCATAACCACAGCACCCCGAGAAGTTGTGTTGTCCTCCCTCGCGCCGGTTTGCACGGATGCGATCTTCCTTGTTTTCAGAAACAGATTGAAGATGCCACATCCCAGGATGACCATTCCAAGTATCATGAGTGAGAATATGTACCTCAACATCCTCCACATCCAGTGGAGCAAGGCACAAGACTTTCCATTCTCCCCAACTGTCCAGGGTGTAGCCGGACATGAAGGTTTCTCCACATTCCAGCACGGCCTCGCCGAAATCTGCCGCACGTTGCGATGAGTAAGGAGGCATGATGGGAGAGGATCAAAGAGCTAAACGAGCGGCTAAAGATACAGAGGCAGATTAGCTGCGCTTCCCACAACGCCGTCAGCCGCTCATAACCACGCTGGGCCTAAAGATATTGTTTCAGATTAGCGGCTGTGGTACAATACCAAGGCAGCTGCCGTCTGCTACCCATAATACAATAGTAGAGGGAGGATCAGTGCGCACGCTGAAAAACATGTGTTATCATCACAAAGGGATTGTCAGCTTCAAACGCCTTACATCCCTTCGCCATCCCTGAGGATCAAACAGGCTGTTGGCTGGCAGTTATCACAGAGCTCTCTTTTAGTCTAGTCACATTCCTATTCTTCACTTTTCACTTTTCTTCCCTCACTCTTTTCTTTCTTTTAGCCGCTTTGTCCTCCACGGCGGTGCCTAATCTCCAGCGCTGTTATCCTCCGAGCCATCGTTTTACACAAGATCTTGCTGACATGGCTGACGGACAAATAGTCAAGACAATCCTTTTTGTTTGCACTTCTTCTCCGTCTCGCTTTTAGAAGTGATCAACAAAACAGGATCTTATTGAGTAAGCCTTGATGTCTCTCAAAGCCCCACATTGTTTAACAGAATTCTCTGACAACCTCAGAGCCATACTCGGCATCATAAAGAGGCAAACGGATAGTGGCTGCATTGTTCTCCATTGTAACGGATGAACTCTCAAACTCGGCGCGCAGTCCTAAAAAGGCTGCGGCTGAATGCATTGTCGGGTATGAATGTGTCACATTATGAGGCAACAATTACAAGAATTAGATGAGAATTGGATTGAGTAAATAACAGTGATGTCATTCTGGCTCCCAGGACGTTCTTCTGCTCTGCTCTGTGTATTCTCTCCTTCTGAGTCGATTTCCCCTGTTGCACATACAAACTGATATTGAGTCGTGCTGCACTTTGACAGTTTTAACACATTTGCTTGTTTTAATTCTTCTTTTCCATATTGAAAACACACAAACTCATATTCATCAGAGAGTTTGTAATATTTACTTTAATCTCAACACCCTGGTGTTTGCAAGCTCACATAAAAGCCACAGTTTGAGGCACTGGCCGCATTTGTCTCTCTTACTTCTCATGAAATTACTGTAGAAAATGTTAAATTGTAGTTTAAATCTTCACTGTTGTAGGTGTATGATGTATACAAAACATTTTAATAATAATAATAATATGGAGGTGATTGTATGTTTTACACTAAAGTTATTTAAACTAAAGTTTTATTTTTGCAACATTGAGCTGAATAGATTCAAGATTCAAAGTGTTTATTGTCATATACATCGAGAAACACGTTTCCCTATGCAATGAAATTCTTTCTTTGCCGTCCCTCCACAAATATCGGCGTAACAAAAAAATAAAAATAAATATAAATATACATAGCAAAAAAGTCAAGATGAAATAACAATAAAAAAATAAAAATAAAAAAAATAAAAAAAATAATAATAATATAAGAAAGGGAGGGGAACTGTACATGAGATGGATTTAAAGTGACAACAGTGCAGTGTTCAGCTGTTCATGATTCTTATTGCAGTGGGGTAGAAAGAGTTTCTCAGGCGTGTGGTCCTGCATTTTGCACTCCTGTACCTGCGTCCCGAGGGCAGGAGTGTAAACAGTCCATGTTGTGGGTGGGAACTGTCCTTGATGATGGTGGCAGCTATCCTGTGGACTCTGTGGTGGTAGATGCTGTGCAGAGAGGGCAGTGGAGACCTGGTGATCCTCTCCGCTGTCTTAACCACTCTCTGCAGACGTTTGCGGTCCATGGCCGTAGAGCTGCCGTACCACGCAGTGATGCAGTTGGTCAGACTGCTCTCCACGACACAGCTGTAGAAGTTTCTGAGGATCTTTGTCGACATGCCAAACTTCCTCAGCCTCCTCAGAAAGTACAGCCGTTGCTGTGCCTTCTTGACCAGCTGTGTTGTGTTGGTGGCCCACGTTAAGTCCTCAGTGATGTGGACCCCGAGGTACTTAAAGCTGCTCACCCGCTCCACTTCAAGATCCCGGATAAACAGTGGTTGGTGAGGTCTCCTCTCCTTCCTCATGTCCACTATCATCTCCTTTGTCTTGTCTGTGTTGAGGGTGAGGTTGTTGTCCTCACACCAGGAAACCAGACTGTCCACCTCTGTCCTGTAGGCCGCTTCGTTCGCCGCGGTGATGCATCCTATCACTGCGGTGTCGTCAGCAAACTTTAGGACGGTGTTGTCTTTGTGGGAGGCGACACAGTCATGTGTGAACAGGGTGTAGAGGATGGGGCTGAGGACACATCCTTGTGGAGTGCCAACGTTTGTAATGATGCTGGTTGATGTTCTCTTGCCAATCCTGACAGTCTGGGGTCTGCCAGTCAGGAAGTCAAGGAGCCAGTCGCAGAGGGTAGGGTGGATGCCAAGTGTGGACATCTTGTGGGTCAGTTTGTAAGGGATCACTGTGTTGAAGGCGGAGCTGTAGTCCACAAAGAGTATCCTGATATAGGACTCTTTGTTTTCCAGGTGGGAAAGGGAATGGTGGAGGACAGCTGAAATGGCGTCGGTGGTGGACCTGTTGGGTCGATAAGCATACTGCAGGGGGTCCAGTGAGTCTGGGATGCTGCTCTGAATGTGAGCCAGCACCACTCTCTCGAAACACTTCATGATGATTGGAGTGAGCGCTACTGGTCTGTAGTCATTCAGGCAGGTGGGTGGGCTCTTCTTAGGGAGGGGGACGATTGTTGTAGTTTTGAAGCAGGTGGGAACGGTGCTCTGGCTTAGGGAGAGGTTGAATATGGAGGTGAAGACGTCAGCCAGCTCGTTGGCACATGCTTTGAGTGCACGGCCAGGGATGTTGTCTGGTCCTGCTGCCTTGTGGGGGTTGATTTTCTTCAGTACTTTGTGTACCTGTCCTGAAGAGACTTTTGGTGGTGGTGAGGGGGGTACGGCAGTCCAGGTGTGTGTGTTTGTTCCGGTGTTGTTGATTGTGGCCTCAAAGCGTGTGTAGAAAGCGTTGAGGTCGTCTGGCAGGTTGTCCGTAGAACTGATGATGCTGGTGCTGGTCTTGTAGTCTGTGATGTGCTGCAAGCCCCTCCACATCCGCCCAGAGTCAGCAGTGGAGTAGAAGCTGTCCAACTTCTCTCGATACTGTCTCTTTGCTGTTGTGATGGCATGTCTCAGTTGGTACTTGGCAGTTTTGTACTCAGCTTCGTTGCCAGATTTAAAAGCAGTGGAGCGAGCACGTAGCATGCTTCGTACCTGAGTGTTCACCCAGGGCTTCTGGTTGGGGAATGTCCTGACATGTATGGTGGGGACGATGTTGTCAACACACGTGCTGATGTACCCGGTCACATACTCAGCGTAGTCCTGTACGCTGACAGAGGAGTCTTCCAGAGTGGCTGCAGCTTTAAAAACATCCCAGTCTGTCGTAGCAAAACAGTCTTGCAGGATATTTTCGGTTTCTGGGTTCCAGAGTTTGATGTCTTTTATGGCTGGGTTTGATTGTTTTAGTCTTTGTCTGTAGGCAGGGTACATAAACAATGATATGTGGTCAGAGTGTCCAAAGTGGGGGTGGGGTGCAGCCCTGTATCCACCACGAATGTTGCTGTAAACATGGTCCAGAGTGTTCTTTTCACGGGTGGGAATATTCACATGCTGGTGGTATTTGGGGAATACAGTCCGTAAGTTGCACTGGTTAAAGTCTCCAGCAGTGATGAAGACAGCGTCGGGATGAGCCGTCTCCAGGGCATCATAACTAGTCATCATAACTTACAATAATATACATTCCAAGTGATCAGAGAAAATAATCTATCTCTGCCAGGGGCAGACTGGCGTACAGGGGATTTCCCTGGTGGGCCGGTCCATGAGAAATTGAAAAAGAAAGGAAATAAAAAGTCTATCGCAATAGCAAACAGCATTGTCCACCCGGAAAGCTGGTTCAGACGGCTATTGATGTGATTTCCTGAGGCTCTACCTGTGTTCACGGATCACTTTTTATGCTGATATTTGGAAGTTGGTGATGCTTTAGGTAAATATGTTTGTTTAGGAAACATTAGTTTATGCTCTAAAAAGCAAAGCACATGACTATTGTGACTCAAACTGAGTTCGACACTTTTACCTACAGTATATGATGTATTTTTTTATTATAAAAAATATAAAGATAATATCTATCTATCTATCTATATCTAATGTCTATTCACATTGCTTTTACTTTTGCGACTTACCCAATGTTATAATATATACAGTATATATATATATATATATATATATATACGAACCCTTTGAGAGTTAATGGGAGCTAATGTGAAAACCCAACTCTCCTGACTCCCTCACATGTTTCAAATGTTGTTCCTCTCTAAGATGCAGTAAGTCCCTCATCATGATGATGTTTTGAAGCAATTACTATAAAATTATATTTTGTCTGAATCTCAGCAAACGAGAGGTTACGAGAGTGGAGCTCCTTATGACGTAATGGCCGGCTGTAATCACGCCCCGCTTTTTTTTTAAACACACGTCACAGAAAAAAAACCTTTATCTCAGTTTTATTTAATTTTGAGTAAGATCATCAGTCTCTAGATTCTAGACCAGGGCTATTCAACTTAAGGCCTTGGGCCAAACCTGGCATTTTTGGACTGGTCCCACAGCCCATTCACCCATAAACAATGAGTGCGTTAAAAAATATTTTAAAGCTTTAGTTTTGCCGATCTGCGGCACTTTGCATGTTAAGAAGAAGAGCTCTAGTTAAGATAATGCAACATGGCCCTCAGAGCAACTTAAGGTAGAGAAGGTAACAAGAAATAGTGAAAGAAAAATATCTACTTAAATCCAGTTCCTGGTGTCTCGAGGGTTTGACTGGCCCACTGGCAGAGAATCTGGCCCTTAGTAAAATTTGAGTTGTAAAGCCCTGTTCTAGATCAATCTTCAGGTCACATGACGACTCATCAAGACGACCAATGTAAACAAGGTCCAGTAAATAAATTCTGCTTGAATATGAAAATGATTTTTAGAAAACAGTTGCCAAAACCAGATAAGTTTGCATTAAAGTAAAATCATTTATGCGTTATTCATCACGATTTATGTTGAAATAATAGAATTTAAGAAAAAGTAAAATCTTCCAGATACATGTTAAGACAGGCAAGTCACACCTTGAATGTTCTCAGTTCGTCCTGTAGATGTCGTCAGTGAGCCATCCAAAGCTCAGCCTGCCTCCTGCAGTGTGACAGCGCTGCATCGAACTGCTTTGGAGTTGGAGATGGTACAGATGGCTGGCCTGAACGCAACACTTATCCAGACATTTCACTGTTCGCAGAATCATATCAAAGTCAACTCAAAATGGAGGCTGTGCCATCAACTTGAAACAAATTCTAACACTTCCAACAAAATTGTATTGTGAGTGAAGTCGCTGTGGATTTTTTTTTTGGTCAGCGTTCAGCACAGATGTCCCCACTGTGTGTGTTTGCGTTAAATAAAAAACGGTGCTCTCTCACATCCTCTTAAAAATTCATCTCTGGATTTTCGGGGGATAAATGCTGACAATTATAATGTTTTAATCCAGATTTGATCCAGACACATTTATTTAGTTTAGAGCGTGTGAGTAATTCGGGAATTAAATAAAAAAAAGGCCAGAACTAAAACGTAATGTCCTAAATGATGTTCAAAACTACTGTTTGCTTTAATCAAAGGCATATTATTATATTATAAATGTTGTAATAATAAATGAAGTATGTTTCTGTTTTCGTTATAAACAATTGAATTAGGTAGAACATTTGAAGCTGTATTTTATTTATTATATTTTCTCGGCACTCTACTTCGATCAGTGGGGAATATTAAACGCTGTAATGTATTAGAATCTTATCACAAAATAAAACCATGTTAACCACGTGGTTTTGGCAGCTATTGCTGCTTAATTTCGCCTCGATAAAACACGTTTTCTTTATCTCTTTTTTGTCATCCTCAATATGGTCATTGCACTGATGAATTTATATTTATAAGCACATTACACATGTTTAATATGTAATTTGTTAGCATGTTTGATTCCTTTAAAAAAGTACTATTTAAAAAGAGTCATGGTGCAGATGGGAGATGATATTTTTTCAACCCTGATGTTTCTTGATAGACTGCATCGAAATCTAAATGCAATGTGTCTCACACACACTTTTTTCTCTCAACTTACAATTTAATTATAACAAAAATCACTTACTATGTTTTGTAGCATGACATTCTTGTTGTACACAAACTGCTGAAGTACACTACAAACTGTCCCATGTCATCTCAATGAGGTTTTTTTTGTTTTTAAGAATACATCTAAAAGCTTTTAAAGTATCATTTAAATGAAATGATGGAATGAAGCCCATTATTGGCAAATTCTTTAGTTTTTTAATGTCTTTCTAAAATAACTTCAGGTAAAGCTGTTACTCTACTTGTTAAATAGCTATTTCCATCATTTATATACAAAGACTTCGACACTGACACAAGGATTTGTTGCTCGTTAATATGCATTATTATTATATTTATTTCAAGGAGTTTAACTGTTTGGAATCATGTCTTGAGGTTCACTCATTACTCTCTCTCACATTCATTTCTCCTTCCTGAGTAGATGAGACTCCAAAATGTAGCTCAACCAGTCTCTGTATCAGCGCAGTAATACATTTCAGTTGGGTTGTGATTACTGTTTTATTGCAATCACGAGAGATAATTTGTCCAGTATGGTGCTCAGGACAACAGTCGTAGGAGGCAAATGAAAGCGAAAAAGATTGGGGGAATACAAATACAGAAGTGTGAACTCAAATGTGAAAAGGGAGGAAGGAGGTAATAAAAGAGAATTTGAACTTAATGAAGGTGCATTAGTGTTTTTGTGGTGCTTTCATCAGACTCCTTTTCAAACATATTTTTAAACTCCCTTAGATGCAACATCACAGCACCAGTGGATGTGGCTGTCTGCAGAGAAAGTCTTTATTTTAGACTCAAATTGGTCTCTTCTGAAATAATGAATATGTCCTTGAGAAAAACAAAGAGCACCGCACAAACATTCTACTCTTCAACAGAGATGGCAGATAATTGTTTTCAAGTCTGTCACTGCTCTGCAAATGAGTTGGTTCTATTGTAGCTGTCCTTTGTGGACACACACTCATTTTACATTTTTTCTTCTTTGCCTTTGTTTTCTTGTTATGTGGCTTCCAAGTTTACCCTTTCGTCGACACACTCATCAAGACATTGACTTGATTTTCTCTTTTCTGTCAGTGCCACTTTCTTTGTAGCAGCAGTTCTTTTTTTTACATCTTTGGTTTACTGGTTCTTTACTTCCTTTTATTATTTTCCTCAGAAAACACTAACAACAGAAGAAGAATTTTTCTTTTTGTTTTTTGTTCGCATGAAAATGTTTACCTCAGCGTCGTGTGCTCTGTTAAAAAGCAGCTAACGATGCCTCTTTCAGTTTTTGAACTCCAAATGAAAACTTCTCCAGAACTAAAGTAAACCTGGAAGAGCTGTGGTGAATGTGAAAAAACTCAAACACATAAAAGAAAGTTAAGGCATGTTTGAATTGAGATGTATTCATCAAAATACCACAGACACCAGTCCCCTACTCAAATGTCGTTGTTTTGGAAATCCAAAATTACCGTCGATCTTGATAAAACCATTCTTCATTGGACTAGAAGAATCTTTGACACAAATACAACACGTAGTTAGCAGATGTTTGCTGTGTTCATTTCAAACTCAGTGATAGAGATTATGAATGTAATTGAGTAGTATTAATCTATTTGTTAATCATTTTTGATCAACAAGCTTTAAATGTTTCAATGGTGTAAGTGCTGCTGTAACAACTATTTGAATTACATATAATTGTCAAAAATAAGTATTTGCCATGATATTGATTTTTTTTTTACACTTGATAAAACACGGCCACGATGATTCATTTAATATAAAATCAATTCAACCTTCTTGTACACAGGGTTAGTCCAGAGATAACCTCCTCCATGTCACCTTTTCAATCAAAACCTGTGTGTGTATTGTATCTGTTACTCCTGCACTGTAAATTCCTCCTCCTTAGTTCCTTGCACCTAATCTGCTTATTCTTAACAGCAGCGTCCTACAGTCTTACTTTCACATCTTCTTCAGTACCGTAGCAAATGAAAATAAGTTAAAATGGGATTTTTTTTTTTAAAGATTGAAAACACCTAGAAATTCTAGTGGGGGCTTGTGTTGAAAGGAAACATTTTCAGATGTTATTCTCAGTTTTTATAATGACCTAGCAATAAAACAAACAAATTAATTAAATAATAAATAAAACATATATTTACACCCCATGCCCAAAATCAATATGATTGCCCATTGTTGACCTGTTCAAGACTTTTTAAATTCCTCCCCAATATTTCACTTTGCATTCCCGAATAGAGTGAGAAATGATGGTTCTTTGAGAATGAAAGTTTCTGATATAAGGGATTACGATTTGTGAGGGTTTTTTTCGGTGCTTGAATGTCGCTTGAGTAGCTTCCATTCAATTGCCAGTTCAATTCTGTGACCAATAGCAGGTCATCTTTATTGTGTCCCAACACCATTATTTTTTGCTTGCTGTAACGCTGTTGTTTGGTAAGATGTGTGAACAAAGAAGGGGTTCCTGTGACAGACGTCCAGTCTCCATAAAAGACTTGAGCTCCATACATAGTTAGTTGATGTGATCCGTCAAAGATTTTTTACTGATATGGACTTCAGAACCAGCAATTTGATTGTTCAAATAAACCTCTGTTCTGTAAGTCATTTTAAATAGTATATAGTCGTTGTGTCAACTGCGGCTATTAGAAGTCTTTCCTACTTCCTCTTATTCCTTTAATCCTCCGACAGTTCTCTATTCCCTAGGTTCCACTCAGTGGATCCTGCTGTCCCCTGAGAATCCAACTAAACCCTCTGTGACTGGTAATAATGGCTTTCCGACGACGACTATTTAGACTGCAAGTTCCTATTAAATCTCAGTGTGTCATTACAGTTCATATTCTTAATTATGCAGCAAATGTCCTCAAGGGAATATCGTGGAGGCCACTTCTCCACAATCCGTCCATATGGCACTTAATTAAAAGTTTTCTTGTGAATAAATTGCATTCAATTCAATTAAAACTGTAATGTCATAGCAAAATAATGGGCATAGCCTCCTACAACATGCAGCTGAAATCTTTTTTTTTATTGCAATGTTTGCAATGGTAAAAGTACATATCTTCCTTGCAAAATAAGCCCCCCAGTAGAATATATGCAAAAAGCAAATATCACCAAAGCCTCCTACATGCCACTGAGCCCGAGGCAACAACTGCGCTCGAGCACTCAAGCTATTTCTAGATTCTTCTCTTGGAATTCACACCATGACAAATGAACCATTGGAGTTTGGAATTCCTATTTATCTGCCGCGCACAGAGGCACTTGATTTGGGTGTGAAGAATAAAGGAATTTTGTGGACAAAAAAACAGACGACTTAAAGGATAAAAGATAAAAAATAAATAAATAGATTGTGTGTGTATTTTTGCATGCATGTGTGTCTGCAGCGCCACTGTCGTTTGTTCATCTGATCGAGGGCGTTTAGGTAGGCGTGTCCTTATCATCTGGATGCTCTGATCTCACCAAGACAATTTCAAATAAGTGGCATCTGATATTAAACATCCGCCGCCACAAACCAACTCCCACTCATTCCCGCAGGATTATTTCCTAGATGAAAAAAAAACATTTTTTTTATAGAAATGATTTTATTTATTCTTTCCAGTGTGATGCCAAAACAGTGCCGCAGTGACGCTAAAACACACGTGGCAAATAAGAATGAGGCTCAATTGATGCTAACTGCAGATTTATATTCCAGAGTAAAGTATTCCACAGTTTAAATAATGAATTATTATGTCTTGTGTTGCAAAGACACACTTTTTGTGTTACTGTGTTTGTATATATATATATATTTTATATATATATATATATATATTTATATATATATAATTCACACAAGCCTAAAGGTTTAATGAAAAAAGAGAAAACTACATGTGTGATGTTGCATTAAATCACATTCTTATCACACATGTAAACCTGTCATCTTCCCTCTCAAGCGTTAGAGGGAAGATGACAGGTTTCTATTTTCTTTCTTTGAAAATACTGCATTGTCAAGTTTTTGCCCGGGAGATACTGGTGGAATAGGAGAAGTGAGTTACAGTAGAAAAGGTTTAAATATTGAACTGGATAAAATGAAGGTGCAGTACAAGCCTTATACTTAAAAGATAATTTTTTGGGGGGGTTCTGCTTACCTTTGCATCCCTTACAATCAACAAAAAGCAAAACATTTGGAAGCATCCCATTAGTATGTAAAGTTCGTAATTCAAATTATATCAAAATTGGACATATCTGAATTTTCCCTAGACCTGATAGAGTTTTCCTCCCCCCTTAAACCTTCTACAGTATTCTAATTGTTCTAAAGACCTTTCGCTAAGCGGTTTGGGTCACCTTAAGAAAACCTTTTCGATACATTCTTGAAAAGCCGAGCTTGAATTGAAACTTCAACTCTGTCCAGAAGCCTTAAGAGATCGTATTATAAAAGGATTCAAGATTCAAAGGTCTTTATTGACATTATTCATCATGAAAATGCAGTGTAATGAAATCATTAGGCGCTGGGGATTAAAACATAAAAACCAGTGCATGAAACACAAAGAAACGAGGGGAAGTATGAAGTGTCATGCAAAAACTTCAATATACACTAAAGCTAACATGTTATTATGGATCTTCTGCATTAGGAACGTCTGTGCTCAAGGGTCCGCACACTATGGCAACATTGAAAAGCAGTTTTGACGAGACAGTGAAAACACAAGTGATATGTTTGATTTGTTTTTAATTCACAGACCTTGGTGTGAGACTTCATCAGGCGATGGCCCTGGAAACGAGAATGAGTTGATTTCCCTCATTCGCCTGTTAAGCAGTGAAGGGCCCTAAAGCGTAAACAAAGTGTGTTTTTGCTTGTTCTCAACACAGTCTTGGCTCGGTTCTGGCTCGGACTTGGTCTACATGTGTGTGTGTGTGTGTGCGGGTGGGTGTACTTGTATGTGTGTGTGTGTGTGCGGGTGGGTGTACTTGTATGTGTGTGTGTGTGTGCTCACTGAACCCCACTGTAAAGGCCCTCAACACAAAAGCCCTGCAACCAGCAGCCTACAGGTGAATAGTCTGCACCACATCACACACAAACCTCTCAGTGACGCACACACATTGTGAGTAATCACACCGTTGAATGTCAATGCATTGAAAGCTTCCCCTGAATGGCACCCTGTTACCAAGACTGAAAGGTTGAGGGTCAGATCATTTCGTTCCAATCACAACATGCCGACTTTTTTCATTTGCTGTTACACAAACAGGCGTAGGTTGAATGAGAACACTCCAAACCTCGTCATACAATCACATCAGTTCACATTTGAGGTTCATAAAAACATGTTTTCTGTCATCACAGCCATTCACGGAGGTATTAAACCAGCCGTTAAGGCATTTGCGGGGAAGCGAGATGAGATATTGTGTAAGTCATGTAACCCCTTCTTGCCCTTTGCCCTCTGAAATTGTGGGGATTCTGAAAAATACCCATTGAAAGCATTTACATTAAATTGCTTGCGCCGCTAGTAGTTTAATTGATTGAACTCTTCAGCTCCTGCACCAGGGAAAGAAAGGAAGCTCAGACAGAAAAGAACATAGTTTGGATAAAAGTCGGAAGCATAAAACCGGGGGAGGGGGAAAATAAACAAATGCATCTTCCTCTGTGCACAGCAGCTTCCATGTACAATAACTCACCATGGGGGCTCAAATGAAAACATTTGCTGTCAACAGCCAGTTTTCTTGCTCCAAGTCAGTCTAACAGATGTGCACTCACCCGAAGACTTCTGCAGCTGCTGTCTGCTTCTGTGTGTTTCCTCCTGTGCATGTCTGCTAATATGCTTGTGTTTAGCAGCGTTTGTACTGCGTTCACTCAGACCCGAGGAAAAAAGTTCTCTGTTGTCTGTCAATCATCCCATCATACTAGCACTCACCTGAATATTGTTCCGGCTTCCACTATTGGCTTTTTTGCAATTTGTCATCATCCAGTTTAGCCTCTTATTCTGTTTCAAGGCACCTGGGTGACAATAATAATGTCCCCCTGTTTACTCTGGACACTCTGGTTTCCTCCCACAGTTGATTGGGAACTTGGGGAAATTTCTGTAGATATAAATGTGTGTGTAAATAGTTGTATGTTTTTGTGTGCCCTGGGACAGACTGACGTCCTGTCCAGGGTGTCCCTCGCCTCTCACCGGAAGAGCTGGGGTACCGCAAACCCCATAAGGGAACAAGCGGTAGAAAATGAATGAATTAAGTTGTATTTAATAAAAAATAAATACCTAAAAACCCGACTACAAAAAATGGAGCATGAGGTTCCTAAAAATCAGGCAAACCAATTGTTTGTTTTGACTATAAAACCGAATCAAAAATATACACACAGGTATGTGACACAGACAGTTTGTGACTCTTGTGTTTCACAAAATTCATCCCATAATTTGATGCTTTAACTATGAGGGAGAAGTGTCGTAGCTAAAGATACTACTTCATGAGCTCTTTTTTTTTTTTTTTTACAAAACCTTTAACATCCACTTCCATAGGCTTGGCTTCTTTTTCTGGTCTTAAAACAGTTCACCGAGTGTCCTTAGAATTTACATCTTGACACCTTTAAATACCCCATGTTGATGCTGATACATCAAGCCTTTATATTTGTGGTTTGTCTGGAAATATAGTGAATGTGTTGAGCTGCAGGCGTCACATTATCACAAGGCAGCTGCCTGAGAAAATGTACTGCTGTCAACTCACCAGACTGTCTCTGCAAGAACTGTACAACTGTGGAAGTATGGAAAGACACTGTTGCACCGACAGGCAAGCACACACTCACATTTACAAGCATCCTCATGTGTGTTTGCGTGCATATGCATGACTGGCACACACGGACACACACAACTCTTTTCGTCTTGTCTCATTGGCAGCCGTGCGTCCCATCTGCTCTCCAGGGGGGTGGACGGAGAGATAGTTGTCATTGTGGAACATCTCCTCACAGACGCACACTTATTGCGCACACCCCCTACCAAACTCAATCCCTGAACCCTGAAACATTTACTTTTAAGCATCTAACTGCATTCTTCCCTGCTAATTGACTGTCATCGTGGCTCGAGAGATTAGCTTGAGTCCCATCCTCGGCAGATAAAGGATAAAGGCACCGAGGCCAACATGTGCTGGATGAGAGTTTGGCGGGGATGGTGGTGGGCCTAGTGTGGCTAATACTGCCACATCTCCAATTTGTTATTGATATTTACAAGCTGTCTTGTCTCTCTCCACTCGCCACTGCCCCTCCTCTTCTCGTCACTCGGGGGGATTATCGTTAATGGCAGGCTTATGGAGTAAGCGAGCCCCTGTCAAACCCATGTCCCCTCTTTGCCATCTTCCAGATTAGCTGACGCTTTGTGATGGGCTCTCTCTGCAAGACAGAAGAAGGAAAGAACTTTGTCTGCACTTTTCAAAGTGGAAAAGACGGAGCTTGTGGTGATGTTTTTTTTATTTGTGCACTAAGATGATGGTGCATGCTGGGTAGCTTTAACTCCTTGTCTGTTTGTCTGATCCGCATTGATTGAGTGTAAAGACTTTATATGAATCATGGAGCTGTTTTTAAAGAATAATATGACAGGACTGTATCCCCTCAGATTAAAGTTTTACAAGGAATTGTGGCAGTTTTTTAAACATCTTCTTTATGACTGCAGGATACAAAATGCAGCCTGGACTGTTTTTCACGTTCATTTTGCGAACTTTTGTCAATGAGTTGTTTTCATTTGCCAAGAAAGGGAGATATACAATGATGCTACGACTTTATTTACTGTTATTTCAACTCAGATGTTTTCAATTTTGCTAAAACATTCTCATGGGTTTAACACTAATGTGTGTTTAAATCTATAGGCTGGGCCAGTTTACCATTTTCTCTCCCGGATCCACAAAGCAGTTTCATGTGGTCAGGGAGGTAGCATCCATGACCCTAAGCTTAGTGAGCACTCTTCAAATAATAGCTAGAAAGTTCTGGTGCATCATGGGGACTTCTATGAATGAGACCAATCATCAGGGAATGATAAAATCATAAAAAGAAAAGTTAAGCTTTTTTCAGGCTTTATGAACCAGGTTCTGTAAACTTGCATTGTTTCAATAATTCTGAAAAATGTTTCTAAATTGTTTCAATGCATACAAGGCATTGAAACTCGCCTTGAATAGAGATTCAATACGTCTTTGATAGATACAGCTCTCATTGACGCAGAGATTTCTTAGCTTTTATAAACTTCTTCTTTTCTTTTTAAACTGGACCATATATTGGCTAAAATAGGCGTTTGGTTTTTTTGTGGACGTGGAAGCTTTGTGAAAGTTTGAAATGGATTTCAAATGAAAGGAATACAAAGGTTATTTGTATACAAGTATCCTATGGATCAGTTCAGCTTTCATCTTCTTGAATGTGAGTAAAGTGAAGATGGATTCACATGTCAGAGCTTCTGTTTAACTGGTTTCCCATCGTTCATGTTTGGCAAGCTTGGAAGAATGTCCCAAGCTAAGTCCTTCTGCAACGTTGTCTCTGGAGTTGGACAGAGGTGGGAGACGTACAAGTGTCATGAGGACACTAAAAAAAAAAAAAGAAAATCTTTTAAAGATCCTGGCCGAAGCCTCATCTTGGTCAGAGTCTCCTCTCCATCTCATTCATCCCAGTGGTTTCCACCTCCCCCTTCCCTCTCCCATCCTTCCTCTGCTCTGTCATTTCTTCCTCCGTCCTGGCTGTGGGAATGACAGCCATGCTCTCATGGCATCTGTCTGCTGCTCCCCAGCTTGTCTGTGTGTGATCAGCTCCTCTCCAGTTCTCCTCCGCACTTTATCTCCTCGTCTTAGTGCTTCCTTCTTTTTTTTTCCCTTTCCACGGAGTGTCGCTCAGCTCTCTGGCTGCCAACTCACTGTCGCTGTTAACTTGCATACCATCTTATGTATTGCCAAAGCAGATTGTGTTTAGAGGGCAAGCAATTAAGGGGGAGGCAAGCTCAAAACTGTAATGTAATTTTGGCTGCAATATTTACGCTGGAGACGGGGGAGGTGTGGTGGATGGTTTGGGTGAGGAGTCTGGGGGTGGGGGGCAAAAAAGAAAAACAGAGGGAGCTTCAGCAGCTCGGACACTGCGGAGTCAACACCATTGAGAATTATGATTTTGAGCCGCGATTTAGTGGGACAGAATCTGGCACTTTCCTAATTACGAAAGGCCAAATGTCAAGCCTGCTTGCTGTCAGCTTGGTGGCGGGCACTGCTGCTATCTCTCACACTCCCTCCCTTCGTCCCTCTGTTTTTTAGCCACTCTCTCTTTCACATTTCCTTACAAGTTTTTCTGGGCTTTACGGATCTCATTAAAGTCAATAAAAGTGAGATTTTTTTACAGCCCTTCCGTCCTCCTCGCTGTCTGACAGATCCAAACAGAGAGAAGTAGCACAACAACTGATTCTCCGAACACTTGAGAAAAGAAGCACATAATGTGTTCAGCTGAATCATTTGTAAAAGACTTCAAAATTGTTGTATATAATTTCCCTTTTTCTAAGAGCAAGCACTAAATTGTGTGAAGGAAAATAGTCGACAAAGGAAAACTTGTAGGTGAGTGTTCCTCGACAATTTTATCTATTTGGTGATCACAGCATTCTTTTCAAAAGAACGTTTCTGCACCAATTTTTCAATTTCAGCACCAGCTAGGTGTTTGAGTCAAGGTTCCTCGTTATCACAGAGTGAGAAGATTTCAGAAAATTTCTGATATTGCTTACAAGCTGATACAAAGACCTGCCTTCATCCCTTGTCTCAGGAGGTCAGGTCGGGGGGAAATGTTCAACCTCACAGACGCGGTGAATTCGTAAAGGCCTATCAGGGAAATCTTGCCAAGTACATCCAGCACCGAACAGGAACAGACTTGCATCCCATTCACGTGGAGGTGGGAGGTGAGAACGGCCAATGCAAAGTTATGTGAGGAAATAAAAAGGGTGTGTGTAGACGAGAGACGAAGAGACGCCGCTAAAAGCAGTCGAGCTGAGGCTTTCTATTCCACCAACACGGTCATCGGTCATGCTCCCAATTACACCAGTTCAATAGAGGCGTTGAATCACTTTGGCCTGATGTGTTTGTCCTCTCCTGCTTTAGTGTCATCTTCAGATGCACAAACATGCTTTAACACCTACACAGCTTGCAAAAGCTTCAGCACATTATTGTAAAAACCTACCTTCTGCTCCATTATCTCCAGACTCCACAGATGTTGTTGCTGCGTGCCCCATAGAGTTGCGCTGCCTTAGGTATTGATGGAGAGCACCCTTGTGACTTGGCAAAGGGAAGCGGGTGAGGAAGAGGATCGCGGGGGTGGAAACAGCAAGAGGTATGAAATGGTTTAGTGAAGCAGTGGGGGGTCGTTCTTCAGGGCAAGGAGTCAGCTAGAGGGCCGAGTGGGGTGGAAGGAAATGTAGACCTGAAGTAGTTACAGAAGGATCTTTGGAATCCAACACAGTGGCAGTAAGTGTGTTCCTGATTTTTCAGATAATTTAATATTTTTGCATTCCATTTTTTTTTATTAGATCACATTTAAAAGTGACTTTAAAAACATCTATTTTCATAGAAAGTCAGTTCATTGTCAGGATATGAAAAAAAAAATGTATCTGTAGAAAATATATCGATCATTGTCTGAAGCTTGAGCAACAACACTGGTTGTTAGTATAAGTGTCCATTTTGTATTTTGACAGTTGATGTTTCTCAGTACTATTTTGAAACATTGGACATTTCCATGTAAATCACAGAGATTGTTCATCAAATGTTATTATTATTATGTAATTTGTAAGTCTCGTCTCATAAGAGTGGAGCTTTAAATAACTTGTTTTTCTCTTCATAATGCCAAAGCTTGGGACATTTTTTTTTTTACTAGATTTTACTGACACTTGTCAGGTGAAGGAAAAGGTCCTGTATAATAAGTCTCAATAGCCAGTGTCATCCTACATTTGTGGTCGACATTACGGCAGATTCCCTGTGCTTATGGCTGCATTAATGAAACGCACCATATATGATTGCGCGGAGCGTATGTGTTAGTTTAAAGATCCGAATAGCACTATAGATAAGCTTGTGTTTGTTATTCATTGAGATGTGATGTATTCTTCACCTGCTCTTTTGTGAGAATTGTTGCTAATAATCAATAACATTGATTAACTCCACATACATCACATGCCAAAGTATTGAAGGAATAATACATAAATGGTGTTGAAAAGCGGAGGTAGCAATTGTTGGACTCATGAGTATCAAAGCCAACAGTCCGTTGCTTTCATTAGTAATTTATCGTAGACTTAAACAGGGTTTTGATTTTCTTTTATATATTACAAAATAAATTATATTTCTAATTAATCAAGGTCAATCAAGAAGGAGAAATAATAAGATAATTTCAGTCCTTATGCACTCCTTCATCCTTCATTTGACATTTTGAGGACATTTTTTGTATCAGAAAGCACCTTAAATACAGCATCTTATTTGTAGCGGTAGCCATACGCACACACTTTGAGAAGTACACCTTGTAAACGCCAAATACCACTGGCTGACAGCTGGGTGATCATAGATGCCGTCGAGAGGCGAGAAGGGAGAAGTGTGGTGGGGGGATCCCCTACTGGGCATGAAGATGTATACACATCAGAAAGAGCATTGCAGGCCCACCTTTGACACTAAGCCTCCAGAAGCAGGAACTCTTGCTCATCCCTCCTAACACAGACTGGCAGGTGAAGCTAAGCACTCCCTCCTTTCTCCTCCATTTCTCTACCTCTCTGTCTGTCTTCTTCCTTTCTTTCTTTCGTTTATTACTATTTTTGCAATATCCATCTGTTTCATTCTTCCATCCCCCCCCCCCACTTTCCCTCTTCTCCTCTCTCCCTTCCTCCTTTCCTCTCTTCCCCTCGGCGGCTGGGGTTGAACTCATCTGTCAGGATCAGAAAGGGCTGGAGTGACGGCAGACTCCTGTTTCAGCAAGATAAACAGCCAGCACAGATCAAAAAATACTTTCCCTTAAATGCACACAAGCGCACACACACCTACACACAAAAGAGGCACGCACAAAGCGTGCGATCCATCTCTCACAACAGCGATGTCAGATTGAAGGTGTTAGCTCCTTGTCAGCTTAAAAAAAGGTGCCGCATCCAAATTCAGGAGGCACCTGGTTATTTACAAAGTTAATCAGGGAGAATTCTGCTCAACTTGGCTGGGGAGCTCGCTCAGCTCGTGATTGACGGTGACCGAGCCGCACTGCTGATAAAGATCTTTAGAAGAGACAAACACAATTTTTGGACGAGGCATAGAGACATCTGTATTCGCTTGTTGTGAGCGACAAAATATCTGAAAGGGAAAAAACTTCCTTCTCCCTTATAAACTTGCAGACAGGAGCTTCTTCAACACTTGCCAAGATGACGACACTTGCCCAAATGTTCTATTTGATGTTTGAAGCCTGGAGAGCAAGTGGGAGAGCAATGCTGAGGAGGGGGGGGGGGTAAGAGAGGAAAAAGGGGGAGAGTAATGAGAATGAGAGGAGTGGAAAAGAACATTAGCTCGCAAGATGCCAAGTTTACTATCTGCCAGCCTGAGGTGTGCGCAGTCCCGGCTGTTGTGGTGCTTGGTGGTGGGGGAGTAGCAAGACAGGGGAATGGCGAAGAGAGGGGGGGGGGGGGGGTGTCAGGTATGTCTCTTTCCCTACCCAAGCACTCCAAAAACGTAATGCTTGCTGCAGTTGCTGCTCGCCCGGATAACAAATCATTCCCTACAGCGCCTTCTGCTAACCTCGTCATTCCCACTAATAACATTTGGAGATGCTAAGCTTGTAAATTAGCGGATCTGGACCGAGGAGATATTATTTATGCTTGTCTCCCGTCCTGAAAGACTAGTCTTGATGGGTAAATTGTGTTTAATTCTTGCAGGAAGCATTTTTTTTTTCAGTGCCCCAGCGTGAGATGAGATTAATCCCTTGACAACCTTTGCGGGTGCACTTCAAAATTGCTCCCAAATGTCACTGCCGCCACTGGGATTTGTCGGAAGGAGAAGAAATGGGGACACATCCAACGCTCATGATCTCCCCCAGTGCACACACACATTCTTCTTTCTCATCTTTCAGAGGAAAATAAAACCGCATCAACTCACGGCGCTTGCCATCGGCCGCCCACGTCCGCAGACACACACCTTGCACCCTCCTATAGATTATGTTCTTGTTACACTGACACACACATACTGTCGCAAATACAAACTGCATCACTTTGGAGTGAACGGCGACAGCAGATACACATTCTCACGCAGGAGCAGTTGTCCAACACACACACACACACACACACACACACACACACCCCCACACACACACACACACACACACACACACACACACACACACACACACACACACACACACACACACACACACACACACACACACACACACACACACACACACACACACACACACACACCACATTTACAGCTTGTTCCCTAGATTAGCTTTTCTAGTTTGATTGACAATATTGCAGTCCTGAAAATGCTGACTTTAATGACACAGTTGGCATGAAAAAAAAAAACATGTTGTGTTCAAACAAACTTGCACCACAGCGAGTGATTCTGTACACAGGGCAGCGAGCAACAACCGCACTGTTTACTCTGTTGACCCACGAGCCGTGGTGAGCCCCAGTGCTTGTTCTCACTCTTCCTCTCTTCCCTGTCAACCTGCTCACCTGAAAAGGACTCCACACTCACTCCCAACAAGCCAAACATTTTTTCACCCCAGCTGTGCGGAGTGGTCTTGAGTGTGACATTTTTAAACAGATCTTTTGTCAGGTCGGTTTATAATAATTGTCTTTTTTTTACTGTCATGAAACTTTTTACTAAATAATTTTAAAGACATTAGATCTTCTATTGGTAATACTCATTTAAATCAGGCAATAATAGATTCACATATGAAACGTTAAATTGAATGTACAGCTGCTACATTTAATCACGTTAACATTTTCTTGTTCCCGTCTATTTTACATTTTTTTTAAAACTTTTCACTAACTCAACAGTTGCTGAATACATCTCACTGTTTACAGTTTATACTGTATATGACATGTTCACGCACAAAAGAAACCAATGGGAGCCTCAGGAGAACATCTGGTTGTTCGATCACTTCTAAGAAAGATGTTTGTTGCTCTATTTTAATCAGGTCAAGTTCAAGAAACAGTATTTGAGGTGGTTTTTATAAAAATGAACATCATCAAGGACTTTCAATTGTCATTCCATCCACTAGAAATGAAGCGTACTTTGTTTCTGTGACCTAGCGAAGATGATTTAATTCAGAATAAAAGGATAAAAAGAATAATAATTCAGGTAATTAGTTGACACTGCTCGTCTTATTTGAAGTGCAGCACATTCATGCTTTTGTCTTGAATCCTTGTAACACAGGTGAATAAACATGTTTAATGCACTGGAGGATACAGAAGTGCATTTGAAAAAATGCCATTTTACCCATCATTCCAAAAAATAATAATGATAAAAAAAACTCAAGACAATCCTTAAAGGTTTTCTTTTTTAAGGTCAGAAAGTTTCCGTTTTTTTATTTCCTCCTTTGAATTAAAACACTTTTTGATATATTCACCAAAAAGACAAACATAGCTGGGGAGCCCAAATTGCCCAAAGTTGCTTTAAAAGAAATCCACTTAATTCAATTTAATACCTTAAGCCATCTCCATGAAGCTTTGAGGGGCTACTTAACTCTGCTCCCCCACCCCCTCCTGCCTTCCCACTGGGATTTTTTGGACATGTTGACCTGCATGATGAGCTCTGGTACTGGTTCAAACTCCCCGGCAGCTTCCCTAGAGTGACGATCGAGGCAGCAGGGAAATCGCTTTCTTAATGACCCAAAAAGTGGCAGGCATAGCAACTGTCAACATTCATCTCGTCGTCTTCCGACTCCTCTCTGTGTGGTCTTCGCTTCTGCTGTCTCCTGGTTATCATTGACGTCATCCCTTCCTCTCATGTCCCAGCTGTGTAGATCCAAACGCGTGCATGTGTTGTGCATCATCATTATCATCATCACTAAAGATGGCGGATAACCCTTGTTTCCACTGCTTTCACAGCGGCAACAAGGAAGAGAATCACTCGGGAGTTCTTTTTTGCACTGACGTGTGAAGAGTTCAGTGGGCGCTGCCGCTCAACTGAAAACAATAAGCTCTAATGCTCAAAAAATGAATCGTAAAGTGCCTTTACCCAAAGTTCCAGTGACATCTGACCGCCACATTCAGGCTCTAAATGACACGCCAGGCTGTTTTCACGCAACAAATCATCTCCGGTAATTACAGTTATTTGTGGCAACCGCGCCTGCACACCCATTACTCTGCGAATGGGCTGATCTGAGAGAGGAAAAGTGTTCAATGCAAGACAACAATGTTGGCTTGTCAACTATTCTCCTCCCGTTACTTCAATAGCAGAAAGTTCACCTCTGACCTCCGCTCCAAGAGGATTTGTTGACTTCCTGTCTGTTGGTTTGCAGCCAGCTCAATTTCTGCAAGAACATGTTGACTTATTTTTGGCAGGACTTTGATGAAATATGTTACATGACGAGGGGGGGAATCAGGGGTTTTAAATTTGTTTTTGCCACGTTGACAAGATGTCATTTAAAAGACTGTAATCCATAATCTGAATAGCAGACTAGAGTGTGTGTGTGTGTGTGTGTGTGTGTCACATTTGCTGTAGTTATGCTTATTTATCATAACATTGTGCAAATTAACATCTTCGTGCCCAAGTGGTTTATCTATTATTTTCTTTCTAATGGACTCGAAAGGGAGAGCAAATCATTTTGAATAAACTGTGATAACATTTTGTTCAAATACAAATCGACTTGCAGGTGACAAAATACATGTGCTTTATTAAAATATAGTATTTTTGATTTTTATAAACAGAATGACAAATAAAAAACTGATTCTCACACTTGTCACTGCACAGAACTGTATACTGTCATTTATTTAAACACAGTATTTAATCGATAATTCCAACTGTAATTTCATTACAATGTTTTATTGTCTTATGTCCTGTTTTTTAAATCACAAAACTATGTAATCTAAATCAGTTTCATATCAACACCATATACTGTTTAATTTCATTACGTCTCACCAATAAGAATTTTTAATCCATGATCACCTCATGGTGATTAAAGCACTTTTTAAATCTGTTTCCCAACTTGAAACAAGGCAAATTCATTTTGCAGCTCAGACCTTGATGTTTTTGTAATGCTTCATTAGCAGAATTAAACCTCAGCTTCATGCTTGATCTTTGTAAACGCAGCCCTCAACTTCCTCCCACATGCCTCCTGCTCCGTCCTCTGCTATTGAGCCTCGCGCCTGTGTTTATGGAGGAGCGTTTTGTGGTCGGAGTGGTGGTTCACTCGTCCCCAAGGTCTTGTAAAGAAACTTACAGCAACCAGGACACACACATTTGTCGAGCAGCACCGTGTCTAGAGTCCAGATTTATGTGCCGTAAGCTACGGGACATCAGGAAGTCGAGCTATGCGACTTTGGATTGTGCAATGAACAACGAAGGCCAATTGTAACACAGGAGCCAAGGTCTCAAGCAGGGAGGTTTCCACATTTGTATGATTTATTTGTACTGTTTTGTAGTGTCATCTTACCACCCCATGGCCAAAGCCAAATATTTGCTGGGGAAATCCTTTTTTCAAAGTTTTTAAAATGCAATTAAATTAAAATTTAAACAGAGTGAAGATTCAGAGGTTGTTAAAGGTATATTATTCTATAAAAAATGACACCAGTTCAAAATAAAAAGGATACTATAAAATGTCTGAGGTGAATTTTATTTTCTATACTGTTGGTTAAGAAACTATCTAGCATTATACATATTTCTTAAAACCTCTGGTTCCCAATTAAATAATTAATAACTAAGTAATTAAAGTTTTTAAAATAACCATTAAACAATTTAAACAACATTAAGGCATGAGGTGAACTTCTCTGGCCAGAATAAGGGGAAGAGAATGACATTTTAAGTCAAAGTACTTTCTCCAGTCTTGACAATATGTAGCAAAACATGTTTTTTTTTAATGTATTTCTCTTATGCCTCTCATAAATAAAATATAGTGAAACTCACTGACTGATGTAAGAGGAGCAGTAGCTCTAGTCTCTGATGACAAAGCTTGTTATGTGTCAGGATGACTCGGCCGTTTTGCTGTCATTCAGAGACAGAACATAATGGTTTTGCTTCTGCTCTAAATGCAGACAGAAGTTCTGGACAGGAGTAATCGGTGAGGTTGTTCTGGAGTGACTTGCTGCTGCCGACCCTCTGGTATGCAGAACTAACACCTGATCAAAGCGATAATAAACAAGACACTTCCTTGAGCTGATCGTAGCACATTTCCCTCGTTCTGATCCGTGCATTGAAAAGCCTCCGCGTACCCACTGAACATTTCTTCTACATTAAGAATTCAATTAAAGACGGTAGGAAATTTCAAAGCAGGCATTGTGACGGGGATGGGATTGGGATTTCAATAATCATTGAGGCTCCGAGAGCGAACAATAGGGGACAGTATAGGGACCAGTTGTTACACACACAAACCCGTTCACTGGTATCCCTCTGATGGGTAACACATGCCGGTTAAACAATCACTCCAATCCCCCCTTATCTTCAGGAGTTATGGGCCTAAATCTACTCATAATACACAGCTCAGCGAGGGTGTAATCCCCGGGAACATCGGCATAAATCCACACTATATCCTCTACATGCAGACGAGTGGTCAGAGCCAGGCCCATTATGGTCGTGCTGAGAAAGAAGAGGAGGTGGAGGTTAAGAGAGGAGCGTTAATGGGCCGTCTATGAATTCATATTAACGCCCGAGCCATTAGGACACCTCCATCCAGGAAATCCTTCTGACCTCCGCGCTTCGGCAGCTGTTCACAACTCTAAACCGACAATCCCTTTGCAATCTTCCTCTCTCTTTTTCCTCTGTTATTTCTTTACCATATTGTGGCTGGATTGGCCTGGATTTGTCCCAATCTCAAAAGTCTTAACAATTCCGCACAGGCCCAGGGGTATGGAGACGAAGCCAGCTGGTCATAATCACCCGCAATAAGATAGGACACAAAAGCAGCCGAGGACAAATATGCGCCGACAACTGAGAGGGCAGTTCGTCTTTCGCGCAACCTCTGCCACCTCCTCTGAAAATAAATGTAAGCGGCAAACAAACAAATCAAGTTGAGATTGAAACTCGTGGGGCCGGCTGCAGCGCGCCCGCTGGCATCTGCCTGGCTTCCACACATGCCAGCAAAGTCCTTGTCATATAGAACAGACAAACCCAAAAGAAAAGAGAGGAATAAGTGAGCTTTTAAATCTTGGAGCGAAATTAAGCAACGCGGCAATCTAATTAAATTGCAAACTTGCAAACTGTCTGCCTTTCTCCGGCCTGAGTGAGCAGCCTTTGCTTAGATATGAGGGGGGTTAGCAGAGGCCTCCGGGTTCTGTTGCTTCTTGGCGTGTCGACAGTTTCCTGGCCTGAAGGGGTCAGCAGTGGGCTGTCTGAGAAACTGGCAGCCACTGGGGCTCTTTTTTGGTGGCGGGGTATCTCCTGGCTTCTTGGCATGGACAGGACACTGACAGTTTCCAAATAGCGATGTTCCTGCCAGCCTCTGCTGAGCTCTTACACATTACGTACAGGAACAACCCGAGGCACCAAAGGCCCGGTGCTACAAAGCCCCTGATGGGATTCACGAGGAGAAAACACTGCCTTATTTATTTAGAGTGTCGAGCCGGTAATGTTTCACAACTCTCAATACTCCAAACAATTATTTATCTCAACACGAGGGATTTAGTGGAGGAATCTTGGATTATATAAAGCTTTAATAAACAGGCGGAGGAAAACATTATAGCATTATCTCGTCTTAGTAGTGCTGCAGGAAACTTCCAGTGGGCTTCCAACAGAACACACATCAGGTACAATATCATTTAGTTTTTTTTCCAATTTGCTTAATATTTTAACAATTTAATACTACATTTAAGAGTCATAATGTGTAATAAGTATGATCTGACATAAACAAACTCCACGTTCTTGTGTGGGCCTTTGATTTAAATAAAAAAAAATCAAAAATCAAAAGACAAAGTAAAAATAAATTATGATGATGAATATGAATTATTTATACATTTATTTTTACCTCTTAACTCTCCAGACGTCTTCTTCTCCTTAAACTAAAGAAATTAAACTTCCTTAAATGCTGGTTATTTTTACATTTTAATTTAAATATCAGCAATAACATTACAAAAATATTCCTTTAGTAATGATGTTGCAAATATTAATCCAAAAACAATTTAACTAAACTTGTGTACGTTTGTTTTATTCAATAATTTATTGGTGCTTGGTTCTGTTTTTCTCTGTATGTCCACACTCCTGTGTGTGTGTTCCTGTGTTTTGCTCACAATACTTACTAATATTCATGTTCTCTTACATCTTAAACAATTTCTTAACCTTCAACATGTTTTAGAAAATCAAACTTTATTTAATCACGTCTTATTGCTCACAGTGCAACAGACTAAACGAAGGTAAACCTCTAAAAGTTACGAGTGAAGGCAGTTGGAAAACTCACGCAGAACCACACATGTTCGCCCACACACCAGTGGAGAAGTACTGAACATACTGTCGCTAGTTTCCCTCTTTCGTTGACCATAATGGCGGATCACTAGTTAGCAACAAATTCACTAGCAATTCTAGCCGGATAAAACCTCATGTTTACTGTAGATTTGTGATAGGATTCAAAACAATAAAGGTAATTGTGTGCTTTTCAATGATGATAAATAACTGTAGGATCCACATGGTCGTTACAAAATAAACCATGATTTAGATCATTTTCATGACTTAAAATAAACATCTAGTGTATTTTTATTACAGATTATCTTCCAGCGTTACCTTTCTGTTCCCATATAAACCCAGCGCCTCTTATTTGTCTCACTTGTGTCCTGCTTCCTCGTCTCTGCCGTCCCGTTCTAATCCCTGTGTTCATAAACCCTCTTATACTCCTCACTTGTCCCTCTCGCTTCCTCGCGTCTCCACGTTCCCGAGCCGATTCCCTCGTCTCCGAGCTTCCAGCTTGTTGTATTCCCTGTCTCTCTTCTCATCCGTTTATCATTGGCCCTTGTTCCGTTAATCCCCGAGGGTTTTGTTTATTTGTGTTGGAGCTGCTTTTACAGCTTGAGACTGACCCCACCTATTTTCTCACCCGTCATCCGAACAGCAGGACTGCTTTGCAGCGACTCCTCCAATTAACATTGCATTAGCATAATATTTGCATGTGTGCATTAGGGTGTTGATGGGGAGAGAAAATAACACTTTCTTACAGGCTTTTCTTTCTGCTCATGCCTCAAAATGAAATATAAGTCTCAGCCGGTGACGTTAACGCGCCCACGAGCTGCTTTATCTCACTCAGCTTCTACTAACTTCATGTTTTCAAGTTTGCTGTGAGAAGTTGCCTGAGTTTACCTCCCACTCATCTGATGATCTGATTCGTTTGTCATGTCACTGTTAGCTAAACGTAAATGTCATAATATCTTGAGACAGTAATACTTTAACTGGACTGGGAAATATCAAAGTTTGTTCATTCATTAGCGAAAAACTTTATCATACAGCACTGTGTTATTATGACTACATAGAAGCAGGTGAGATGGAATAACAAGACAAGTCATTTTTATGACTCTTAAACTGGACCAGTTTGCATGTGACATATGTGATGATTGCCAGCAGGAGATGCTTTGGTAGACGTTTTATATTTTTTATAAGCGTTGAAATCTCTGTTTGAATAATGGTTTCTATGTTGAAAAATTCAATTATTGTAATTGTAATTTAGATTTGAATTTGTTTCTATTGAATCATTCAATTTATTAATTTTCTAAATTAATTAATCTCATTTTACACATAGAGTTTGATATTGTTATTCCCTGGAGAGAGAGAGGCTGTTTATAAAGCTTGTTCTGTAAAGATGTGGGAATTTTGTGGGGCTTTATTCATAGGACAAGCTTTACTGAGAGACTCTCATCATTCAAACGCGTGTTGTGGAAGCTCTGACTCTCAGAAGATGTTTCTCTGAACTACACTAACATTGTGGACCGGGCTTCTACAAACAGCCTATAAGGTTGATTTGATGGTCATCATTTTGAGTATCATCCCAGCTGAAACCACTGATTGAACGTGGAATGTAAAATACGTTTTTAAGACCCCAGATGCCGAAAAGTTGAAAGTTTATACATCGCATGATTTGCTGAAAGTTCAAGTAGCGCAGTACTCTTTGGTTTTATCTGCTGGCTCTAATATACCAGCATTTAATATTTAATTTAAAAGGCTTTTTGGGGATGTGGAATTATTGGAATTATAATTTTTAAACTCAATGTGTAAAAAAATTCGCTGAATTCAATTGACTTTAAAAAACAAATTCAACATTTCAATATACAAATTACCATTTGAAAACTCAACCATTCAACATTCTGATGGCACTGATCCTTCCATAAGATGCCGCTGGAAGCCATTTTGTCACGTTGCATTTTTGTCACTCTGATTTCTCTGGTTGTGGGGTTTCTCCCACTTCACCTTGACGTCACCTTGGCACCCGTGTGAAAACCTAGTTCTGCAACCTTCACTGCATGTCGGCTTCATGTGAAGGTGTGGGATGTGAGACGAAAGCGGATTTGGACCCTAAGTGTGAGGCTCAGTAGTTGTACGCTTTCTTTCGACAGCTTTGGGGTCACGTTGCATTTGCATGGCGGCTCAGCTAGTAGATTATGAGGTCAAAGGGCAACTAGAGGATACTCTGGATTTGGAAAAAAAACTTTCATATTTTTGTGTTGAGTTTGTAATTGAAATGGTGTTTTGTTGTTTGCTGTCTTGTCTTTCAAAACATGAAGTAAATGTACTAATCTAATCTTAATTGCTGTTAATTTGCTGTGTGCAAACGTGAGGTTAAATCATCCGCTCACAACCTACTTTCTGTCCCTTTGCATGTTGAAAGCTTATGTGCCTTGTTGAAGTCATCCCAGAACCAAACACTCGCTGTTACAATAGAAGTTTTCCATTTCATTTCAAAGGTCAGCAATTTGAATGAAATAGTTTGATATAACTGTGCGACAATTGTAGCTAAACCCAGACGTGTCTCTTCCTCCTTCCACTCAGTTTTGAAATGATTCAAGTCTACTGTGTAACAATAAAACAACACAAGGTCGATGCACTTCAAAAACACATTGAGACTCAATTGACAAAGATCAGCCTCACTTTTCTATGGCTAGCCTTAATTCAGATCAGAACAATGATGAGCTTTCTGTCTTGTCTGAGTTTCTCTTCCTCTCATTATAGAAGTGTGGGCCCGTCAGAGCCATCGTGAGCCATCTTCCATCTGAAGCTTTCAGAGGTATTCAACTTCAATTGGTTTTTCTCAGCGAACAACACAGCATGAGGATGGAGGGAGGAGTGGAACCACATCACTGTCCAGAGTCAGAGTCATTGTCAGGTTACGGTTCAAAAGGAAAACTTTCTGAACGGAGGGCAAACTTCAGACGAGAGCCTCGAGTCTCAACACAAGTGAAATGATTAAGAATGCAAGTGAGTCATTGACAGAGCAGCGCAAAAACAATCAAATTAGGGAGAAGACAGTTGAAGGCAGACAAATGTCTCTATTTTTGTCAGTAAGACGGAGATCGGGGGGCAAAAGTAGGCCAGCTGCTGCCGCCCTGGAAGACGCTGGTGAGCGTTTCATGTGTGAGTGGCGTCTGAGCGCAGGGGCGACAAGTCAGGCTGCGAGCCAGCTTTTTTTCCCCCGTCTTGATTGCCGATCAGCCCGCAGGTCGAGCTTCTCCGTCGTGTGCCACGCCTGTCCCTCACACACACTGCTGCTCTCAGATCTGTCACATTAGGCTGTCCGTCAAGAAGCTGCCGGCACTTTACAATTGTCTCCAGTGCTTTTTGGTAACTGAGAACCTTCTTCTGATTGAGTACACTAAGTGGTGGAGATGATTTTCTGACAAGGTGAGAGCAAATTAAGCTTTATGTGTTATTTAAAAACCTCTTTTTTCCTTGATGTCAACTCTCCTGACTCACTCACATGTTTCAAATGTTGAGGTCTTCCTCTCCAAGATGCAGTAAGTCTCTCATCATGACCATGATCGGAAGTTATTACTTGATAAAGTTCTCCCCCGTCTGAAATCTCAGCGAACGAGAGGTTACGAGAGTGAAGTCCATTATGATGTATAATGGTCTTCACTCCTTGCTGCCAGCTAATAAAATCATATCACATGATCATGGCGTTGTGACGAACCCTGACCCTTAACCTTTCACAGCAGAGTGGCCATGGTTATGGTACACAAGATCTGATCGCCACAAAAATGTATTTTCAGTGGTCGGGGCTTAAGCACATTTACTAATGTAAATATTTAAATGAAAAGAGAGTTTTGTACAAACAGACACATACTGATGAGAACAATACTAAAACACACTAAAATCAAAAAAAAAAAAAAAAGCTGCCCTTTAACATTGTGGGACTTATTTCCCCACGTTCAATCTCAATCAAAAGAAAACACCTTTTATCATTATAACTTTAATTCATTTTTTATTTACATAACATTATATAATATGTTTTCTTCTTATGGAAAATTAAAGTGATAGTTCACCCAAAATTCAAACTAATTTTCTAATCACACTAATGTCGACTAAGGATTGAGATTATTCTCAGTTCCTTTTTAGAGTTATGGGCGAAATGTACATCCATTTTAATGAACCTACCCAGTATAAGAACTTCCTCCAAAAAGACGCTTTAAAACATCTATACACCTCCGTGGTGCTCGCCTGAAATGTCCATCGTGTATTAAAGCCTCGATGAGAAGAATTGTTCTTGAAAATAATTAAACAAGTCTTAATTTTATGCTTGTTTGTGGCAGACGTTTAATGAATAACAGCAATGTTATCCCCGGTAAATGAAAATTCTTACCTGGAGTACTTTCGGTGTTATTCTTTATATGTCAATAATTTGTTCATCATATGTTATTTTATTAATTCTTTCTACCACCATTGTTTGAAGTAAAATAATTTGCTTGGTCCACACAAGAGCGTTAAACTGATCTCAAACTCTATACTCTAAACCCAATTTCCGGAAGAAGTTCTACGGGGGGATTAATAAATTCAATCTATCTCTAAAAAATAAAAATAATTAAATGAAGACGACACATTCTGGCATGCTCTAGTAGAATCCTACTCATGAGAGCCACCTCAAAAATCGTCTGTGGGTGACTCCCTGCAGGTGACTCTGGAGTGCGTTTCTATACGTTATCTGGGAGGCCTCTTGGCCCGGCTGCTCTCCTGCACTCAGCTCTGGAGCGGCTCTTGTCTCTGTGTAATCCCTCCTCTTCATGAATACATTAACGCTGGAGCCTTAAACTCAGCTTAGCTGGCGGCTCAGCGTCACAGCACATCCTATTACCGACTTTAAATCATTAATGTGACATCGTTTTCACTCAGTTCCCAAACACCCACGGTCGAAAGAAACAACACATTTCAACTCATAGTCCCACCATCGACCAGATGCGCGTCTGATGGGGAAGACTTTCCTTTTTCAGTCTCCCTCCAAGATTTCTGCAGTCGGCGTGCAGAAAAGTTCTTTCATGGAATGTTTGCCCACCGTAATAGTTTTTTTGTCTTTGTCTGTGCGATTGTTGTGAAAATAGCCGGTGGGTAATGGTGATTTAAGCTGAGCTAACTCCTACAGAACACCTCGGGCTGCCAGTGTTTAATCTGTGCGTCTAGCCGTTCCTGGCTTCCTGCTGACAATAAAGGAAACTCTGAATCCCCTCTCTGACTCCTCAACTATTCACACATAAACCTTTTCTCAGGTTTTTACCTCCAGGCGGCCACTGAAAAATTCACAATGCCCAGAGAACAACTAAGTCCTTCACTTACCGTAGGAGTCGTGGATCTGCACCCATCGCTGCTCTTTATTGCATCAAAAGAGCTTTTTCTCTTTTTGTGCGCGGCTACGCTAATTAGCCAACCGTGTGAAATCCTCTCCTTAGAGTGCCTTCCACTGTTTTCATATGCAGCGTGTTGGACTTGGTGCTGGTTTGTGGAACATATGGTCACAGACGAGGACAACGTTTCCACGGGCACGTTGAGTGGTGATTTGTGTTTTTAACCCTTGAAAGTGGAGCGGTGAACGTCATCAAATTCGCATCAATTCAAGATTAGCCCGTAAATTGGTTGACAGCCGCTCCAGCATCTGGCGTGGTTCGCTTTGAAGAAGATCAACAAGGCTGCGAAGAAGTACACACACTTACAGTACTACCGTGTTTTCCTTTCCCCGATTCCATCGCACACTCACTGCCTTCTTACCTCTTTGTCATGTTAGCTTAATTAGGTTATCAGGCTTCTAATTCAGCTCCACGCCCTCCCGCTGGCTCACCCAGAAGGTAGAGCATCCAAGATTAAAAATGACCTCAGCAACACTGTAGCATTTAAATTAGACCTTCACGATAAACATCATTGAAATAAATTTCTCTGAATTCTGGGATGAACCCAAACAACTGGCCAGGCTTTGAACATCTGTTTTGTTAGCAATAAAATAATAAAGAAAACTATCTTGGAATCCAGGTGGTTCCACTGTGGTCACTAGTGTTTGTATTTCACTTCATTCTGCTAGTTTGTCGGCGGTAACAAAATGGTTATAGATTCATCCTTCTTGTGGTCAAATAGCAAATAAATGTACTGGGTCAAATGTTATTTTCCACTGCCACTATAGGAAATGTGAACGGTTAGTGTTAAGAGATATACAAATAAAAAAATGGATTTAAATTCATATTATAAGTGGCTAGAAAAAAAGAGAGAACTGCAGACACTGTCAAGTTGCATCAGAGTATGAGACTAAAAATCCAATAAAGATAAAAACCAGAGTGTGTCCAGAAAGCTCATTTTCCCTGTAAATTATTTTAAATGTATATGTATTTATTAAAAGTAACTTAATATGTTGCTCAACAGGAGTTCAATGTAGTGTTTAGAAGCCTCTGAAATGATCAAGGATTTAGTCTGTTCCAGGTTTGGAGATTTTTGAAATATCCTCCCAAAATGTTCCTTTGTTTAAAATAAATAAATAAATAATAATGCATGGATACAAACAGACTTTTTTGCCTTAAATTCTTGAAGATAGGATGAAGAATTGAGCTACACACTTATATCCATTGTTGTAATAATAACTACATAGTTACTATGAATAATCAAAATAACATTAAGTTATTTAATTGATTGTGTTATATCGCTGTCTTCACAAGCCATAAGAAAAATCCTATTGATATCAATAAAGTCCTTGAATCCTCGAACAATTAGGTCGAGTTATAATTCATACCACAGATATCCTCTTTTAACTCATTGAATTGAGTTAAATATTTTTTAGAACCTAAAATAAATAAATATTTATAAATATTATAATATTTACTGTAATTTTCAAATATTTAGATGTCTACATTCTACATTGTAATTCAGGATGGAATGCCAGTGTCTTGACAATACATAATAATACATATTTTAATTTTTGTAATAAAAACAAAATTAATAAATGAACGAAAAATGGTAAAATGTGTTTTGAATTGGGAACATTTATTCCGATATCATTTGTGTTTTGATTCTTTAAATTTTAATTGAATGTGTTTCCTGCATGAATGTAAATGAATTTATTTTGTAATGAATAATTCATTCAACTATTCTTAATCCTCTTATGATTAAGAAATAAATAAAGGCCACGCAAATGAGATAAAGCTTAAATGAGCCACAACGACAGGCCAAGCAGTTGAACAGAAATTTCTATTGCCATTAAGAAAGGCGGAAACATTAAAAGAAGGATTTCGTTCAATTTAATTTATGATCTTGAAATGTAAAATCAAATCAGTAATGAACGTGTAGCTTATTTGATTTAAAGCTTAAAAAACTGTCTTCATTAATTGTACGATAAGCTAATGAACTTTATAACATGATAAGTTGCATTCACTTGATAGAAACTAAATGTTCAAATAAACTATTGAACCTTGTTTGCAGATTTCTTAGACACTTAATTAAAAATGTGTTTTCCTCACTGTCGGCCCTGTTGGTGTGTGTGTTTCAGTGTGTAGCTGTGAACATGTGCGCGGCGGTGAAAGAAGTGACCAGCACCAACAAGTTTTTACCGAACACATTGCTGTCTTTATTAGAGCCTTGGCTGGCAGTAATACTGAAAAAAGTGAACTTGGAACAGATGGTGGTGGCAGCTCATGGCTTGTTTTTTTCTTTATTTCATCAATGTTTTTCTTCATATTTTTTTGTGTGAGTTCTGCGACTCCAACTTTTCTGTGGCATGAATAACATCAATAAAAGAGACAGAGAGAGAGAGAGAGAGAAAAGAAATATACAACTTATATTACATTGTGTTATGAACAAAATATAAATCTATAACTCTATGTTATATTTACATAATTATCTTTCTTGATTTTTCAAGTTGAGATGTTAAGATATTTATTTAATAATTCTCACTTTGTTTTGAGCTCCACTCATGACTCTGATTGTCTTAAATAATATTATTATCATTGTCTGGATATAAGGGGACAGACCTAGCCAGCAGGGGCGATTGACGTCAACACATGTCCTTCAAATGGAACCCGTCTGTCCAGCATGCTTGGTGAGTCATGTGGTGGTGACGGGGCAACTTTACAGCAAAATGAACAGGCTCATTATGTGGCAAACATCACACCTGAAGAGTAGTCATGGCTCCTGAAGCATCACGTGGAGCTCAAACAAAGCAAACTGCTCCTGATAAGTTGAACGATATTCACGGTCGTCTCCCTCACACACACTAAGGAACGCACATCTCTCACACACACACACACACACAGTGGAACATCCTGGGTGGATCACCGGAAACACTGCTTTCCGAACACAATAAAAACAAAACTGTTGTCAGATATGTACAAAAACAAAGACAGCATATGATTTGGTTGGTGTCATAATCTCTTCACTTACAATATGTGTGTGTGTGTGTGTGTATGTGTGTGTGTGTTCGCACCAATGATATTCCACTGTGCCAGCAAGACGACCGAAGTAGTAAACAGGTTTTTATAAAGGAAAATAAAATAATAAACTTCACATTTAAATGATAATAATTACAAAAAGCAAAAAACGATAAATCATGTTCTTCTGTTCATCTGACCACACAGAGTCTGAGTGCTTCATCAGAAATGGGTGTACGGACACATAGAAATGTCTTCAGCTCGGAGAATGGCCGCTTCAAGTCCAGCTCGCTGACCTAGCTCCACTCGCCAGCTCTCCAGAGGAGTTCAACTTATCCAACAAATCAAAAGAGGGGACAAATTAATATGGGAAACTATCTACCATCTAGAATAATGTTTTATTGTTTCATAAAAACTCGATATAGAGGAAGAAAATAAAATAAATTATACTTTACATAACTTACTAAACTTAGGAGAACTTCTTATATTTATGTTAATATCAGACTAGAGGCAGTTTAAAGAAAAAATACAGTTTTTAAATACAAACACTGACTGGCTGAATGAGTCTGCTCCGCCCTCTAGGGGTCAGCAGTCTAACAGGGGTTGAGTGTAACGGGCTACATCCACACGCTTTCCTTCTGGAAATGTTGTGATCAGGGTGTCATTTAGGAAAGAAAGTAGAGTTAAAATATGTGTACATTTCCGGGGGGACCAAGATTAGTTTAGCAATGCAGGGTTTGAAACAATACTTGGAGAAAATATGTCTCGTTGTTCTACTGTTTCTTTGCAAAGGGAGCAGCCAAACTAAAGAGGCCAGACCCCATAAACATTCTCCAGGTCCACTGACAGAGGCGAGCTCTACAGTGTATCCTGGGCCCACCCTGGGGTCTCCCCCCAGTGGAACTACTGACTGGCAGATGATGAGTTAAAAACATAAAGAGTGAGCGTAACACTCGTTGTGGATGTAGCCTTTGAGAATATGTCAGTGTTGATCTCAACGAAAATGTAAAAAAAACAACGCAAAGTGAACCTGTCGTTTTGAGACAGAGCAGATATGGATAAGGTGGATTGTCTCACAACACAGTGCTTAAGTTTCTGCTCCGTGACCAACAGCCCGTCAAAGTGGGACGGTCCGGTCCGGGTCTCTCCCGGCCGGACCGTACCGCCGGGCTCTCTTAAAAAAGGGATGACAGCAGAAGGGCAGGTGATCACAATTTTTTTTTAGCGAGGTCTGTTTTTTTTTATCTTTTTTTGGAGGAAAAACTTCTTTTTGTTAAAAATAAACACGTCTGACGTCCTCCAGGTGCTTTACAACAGAAAGAGAAAAAGAAAATGTCTCTTTTTCCTATTATTATTATTATTATTATTCAAACTCGTAGCACAAAAACAACAAATCACATTCACAAGCCACTTATTGGCACCGTGTACCTGAGTGAGAATATCATAGAACCAAGAACAAAAAAAGCAGTTTTTAGTTTAAAAGTGTCTCTTGATAATAAACAGGTCCGCCATCTTAAAGTGTCGTCTGCCCGTCAGCGTGCGACGGGTCAACTCCTTCTCCTGTACTTCTCAAATGTTCACACCGTCTCACTTCTACCCTCGCTGTCGTTTGGGAATGGATGCAGTCCTTCCTCCCAAACCTTTTGTAACAGTCAGTATGATTGACAGGTCCTGTGCTTCGTTTGATTGGTCCGATGCTGGTATCAGGACTCCACTGGGGGAGGAGTTCTGCTCTGCTTTCAGAGTCTTCAAGACAAAAAAGGAAGGGGTGTCCAGGGATTGGCAAAAGTCGCGTCCTGATGGGTGTCTTTTTGGGCGGCACGGCCTCCAACCTGCCGTGCTAAGGTTTAGAGTTGTTGCGTAATTCTACTGGGCGATGTGATTCTCGTTGTCGCTGACGTAATCGGCCTCTTCGTCCTCGTAGTCGAAGTCGTCGTACACGTCGCCGTTGCTGTCGTCTAACCGCAGGTCCTCCTCCTTGATGCGGGGCTCCTCCCCCTTCAGACCAGGCATGTTGGAGGTGTGGTGGTGGTTGGCGTTGGGCTCGGGGCTGCTGGACATGCTTGAGTGCTCGGAGGGCATCTGAGGGGACGGCATTCCTGCCATGGACAGAGCGCTGGGGTAGACGACGCCCGCTGAGGATAAGGGCAGCTGACCTTGTTGCCTGTTGCACAGAAGAGGTCAAGTTAGCCGCAGAACCATCAGAGAGCTTCTGAATTCAACGTAGAAATACTTTTGGAGCAGAGGTTTAAGAGGTTTGAATGGACTTAAATGATATTTTATCTTATTAAATATCATTGACTGACAGCGTATTTGGGGTATGAAATAAATAACCTTTTAATAATGCAAACACATAATTCATCCATTCTTTAATGAAGGGGAAAAAAACCAAACACATATTAAAATTTTGGATTAAAGTTTGGACATTCCTTCAAGTGGCTTTATATCAAATCTTAATTTAGCAGTAGATGTGGTAATCTCGCATCAATAAAAAACTTAAAGAGTTACAAAAAGAGTTAAAAAATATATATATACAATCTGATCAATATACCTTTATAATAAACCTTCTTTCATAGTATTTTTCTTAGTCGATGAAATCAAGCACCACTTAATGTGTTGACTTTACATCATTAAACGAATGATATATATATTTTATTTATTAACTTATTTATGAACTATTTTAGGTCCTCCGAGAAGCCACTGACCCCACGCTGAAGTATTGTCTCATTTCCTGCCGACGGGACCTCATGATGGCTTTGTACTCGCCAATGCGCAGCTTTTTGCCGTCCACCAAGCAGGTACGTTTGGGCCGCGGCTTGTACTTGTAGTCGGGGTATTTCTCGAGGTGCTGCTTGCTGAGGCGAGCCTGCTCCTCGTAGTACGGCTGCTTCTCCAGGTTGGTCATGGCCTTCCAGCGGGATCCTGGAAACGAGAACATTTGTAAAAAAAATGTTGCTGAACAGAATTGACAAAAACAGGTAAGAAAAACCTTTAAGATTAAAACAGTAAAAATGGTTAATTTCTGTACTGTCTAATGCCATTCATTCAAATAATAATAATAAGGTCTAACCATCATATTTAGACCCAGATGTAGAAGCCGTTCAACCATGCCTGATAAAGCAATTATTTAAATTCTATTCCAGTTATGCTTGATCAAAAGTCCAGACACAGCTGCATAGTTTGCTTCATTGATGGTCCAGAGTGAGTCCAGTGTGTGTGTTCATGGAAGATGGCATTTGATCAACAATACACAGAGTATTTTGTGTGTAGCTATACATGAATTAAGCAGTACTTTGTAACATTTTGAACTTGTTAATTTGATATTTTCTGTTATAATTGTTTATAATATAATTATAAATGATATTTTATTTTAAATATGTACTTATGTGTTTTCTTTCATATGAGGTACTTACGCCTTAGAAAGGCGCTTTATAAATGACTATTACTTACTTATCAAATTTACCAAAATGAACAATTGACATTGCAGTTGCAATTTTCCAACACTAGAGGGAGCAGAAATAATGTTTTCAACATTACGCATTGCTGTTTTAAAAAATGAAGCGTTTTTTTGTTCAAACGAACAATGATATCTTTATTTTAAGAGGCTTCCTCAAAAAATATTAATTCAGACCTTCGTCTGCTCACATGCCAGTTGTTGTGATTGGTGTCAGTAAATAAAAACTAAAGTGAATTAACTCAAACTGCCCCTTAAAAATAAGCGATTAGAGACCTGATATGGGAAATGCTAACAAAGCAACTTTTATTAAGTAGAAATATAAATGAATTAAAAATAAAATAATCTACATTAAAACATATCACTCATGCTCAGATCAATGACAATGTGAACAAATGATTGCAAGTTTGATCTCTGACACTTGCATTCTCACGTGGCAAATAAAACCCCACAGCATGAAGAAAACCTCCTGTGATCCATGTTGACGGTCCTTACATTACAGTGCGAGAGAAGGAAGAAGCGCAGGAGGGTAATGAGCAGAGCGACGAGGACGACAGGTACTCATCTAAACTAATGAGGACTTCATTTAACCTGCTGTCATCTCTGCTCACTCCCTGCTCAGAGAATTCCCAAATCAGTGTGTGTGTGTGTGAGTGTAATGGGAAGCATGTTTTCCCTCGTGTGCTTCATATCTGGTCTGAATTTGCACTTGACTACTGTATGTTTAATGGGTAAAAGCTGTCAGCACTTGGCCGCTCTATTCTGCGATCTGTTAGCAATTGAGAGAGAAAAATAGCAAGACGGGGAGGGAGGCTTATTAAAACCAGATTTCCCTGTGTTATAAAACGCTTAGGAGCTCTTTAAAATGTCAAGGCCGATCCCGGCGGTCCGGGGGAAATGTCAGGCAGGCTCGCGCTGCTTGTTTAATGCATAATGAATTATATCATCATTTATCGGAGGCGCACTCTCCCCAGACGTTCATTAACACCGAGGACGGCGTGCTGGCGTGCAGACGCAAGACAAGAGCGCGTCACCCTCCCTCCGGATGGATCACAGACAGACACGTGTATGTTTACCCAGGATCTTGCTGATGTTGGAGTTGTGCATGTCGGGGAAGGCCTGCAGGATCTTTCTCCGCTCGTCCTTGGCCCAGACCATGAAGGCGTTCATCGGCCGTTTGATGTGCGGCTCGGTGCTGCCGCGACCCCGAGTCTCACGGAATATTCTGGAGTCGGACACGCTGGGGGAGCCTGAAGAAGGGAGGAAAGATGTGTTTGCACATTTAGCAGTTTAATGATGACATTTTTTCTCTTCATATGTGCTCGTGGCGATGGATGAACTGTCAGTATCTCGTCTGATCCCATCTCGGATCACTTGTCTGTACCGGAACACAACAGTTTCATTCATCGTTTCTCTGATTCCATCTTTCTAGTGGGTTCAGAGTTTGCCCCATGGTCTCGTTGCGGCTCGATATGGCATAAAGAGCAGCCTTTGCAGGCGACTGATCAATATTTGGATGTCTACTGTCTGATTACCATGAACTCACGGATGAGACTATTCAAATTCAGCTGATTTCCTAACAGAGAGAGAGACTTTGTTTTGCTACAAAAATCAGCAAGATCTTCTCAATCCATGGAGTTAAAGCTTTGTATTTTCAACTTTTTAAGCTCCGCCATAGAAGACAGTGTGATTCACATTCTGAGGTAAAAAGGTTCTTGTTGATGCTGAGAGACCCTGAATAAATGACGAAAGACTTTTCCCTGACTCTCAGAACACCTGGTGATGTCTCCTGACGCCACCTTGTTGACAAACACCTGCCTGTGTGTTACTGACCAGGAACATAAATGAAAGAGTGGAAACAAAGATCACCACAGTTCCATCAAGGAAAGCTGGAGGATGACGTGTTTGTCTGTGTGCACCGGCCGACTAATCACGTCCGGCGACGCCTCCATCTGTCAAATAGAAATGTCTGCACCATCCTGACTGCATCTCCTTACCGTCAGAGTCTCCGCTCATGGTGAAGTCCAGCATGGCGTGGTTGAACTTGTCCTCCGCCTGCTGCTTCAGCTGCTGACTCAGACTCTCCAGGGCCGCTTTGTCCTGAACAACACACAGTCGAAAAGTTAGTCAGCCTCCGCACGTCACGAGGTTACAACACTTAAGCAGTCATTTGGGTTAAAATGTGTCTTTGAAAAGTGTTTTTGGCCCTGAAATATACACTTATGACACTTCAAATCACTTCAGCAAAGTGGTACATAGTTAGTCTCTTATTTTCAACAAATATAAATACATTCCAATGAAAACAGTCAAGCTAGTTTCAACATTTTCTTTTTTTTAAATAATAAGTTGATAGCAGTTGTCACTTACCAAAAAACATATTTTTTCTTAATGGCAGATTGATTTAAATTGATCAATTACTTCACCACTGGGATCATTGTGATATATATTTAAACTTAATAGATTGAATACATAAATACAATCAAATAAATGCAAACATAAAAAGACATAAATAAGGATTTAAAAAGTTGCCAACAAACATTAATTAAGCATGAAAGAGAGATATATGTCGTAGCATCGTATGGCAGAAGGATCATCTTAGAACTTACCGTTCTGCACTAATAATAAGAATTAAAATGATGAACAATGAATCACAGCAGTTGCTGTCTTTAACTTGAATTGTATTTTTTGTGAATTGTGTGTATTTTCTTGTGTGTATCTGTGAGCTCAACTTTTGTGTGTTTACTTTACATGATTGAAACCCACATTGTTTCACGTCTAACTTTCCAGAGATGGAACGCTGAAGCCCAACTTCGCAGCAGCCCTCTCCTCCAGCACACGTGCGCGCTCATGTGCACGAGCACGCGGCCACTGCTGGCAGCCACCTGCGCTCGTGGAGTGCCGCGGCTCGCCTCTCTTACAGAGGCCCCCGAGGGTCGACGCATTAGTGAGGCAGAGATCGGGCCGGCACGAGAGCGGGGCCACGCCGCTCGCCCCCCTGGGTATTTATTACAACCAATAAAAGGCTGATTTACTGAGCATTTACATGCTTAATGCAAGCAGCCGGTGCGGCCGCCGCTCCAGCGGCACCGTGCGCGCGCACACACACCGCAGCGTTTTACAGTTTAATTACACGATGATGAGCTGCAGCCAAAACACTGTCGTCTTTTAAAACAACCTTCCGCAAAGTGTCCCCCTCCATTTACATGTGAACCCTGGCAAGCTGGAGAGGGGTGAGGATGATAATGAAATCCATTTTCTCTGTTTTGAGCAGTTTAATTGTTAGAGATCATTTCAGCAGCAGTTTGGAATGAATAAAGCAGAAAGCCAGATGCTGTTCGGTGGCACAATATTTATCACGAGCGTTTCGTGTTGGCTGGAGTGATGTGCACGGTTTGGATTTAGCCAGGAATTCAACTTCCTATATGTGTCATGTGCAGACACACAGCAAACACACCTGGGACATATTCCTAAACATCATCATCTGGAAACTCTCACCAGTTTTTAAACTTCCTATCCGGACGCTGGCACCAAAACTAAGACTTCTTTGAAGCTGAAAAGTATTTAGTTTGTCTTCTTTTGCCATTTTGTTTTGTTTCATTTGCAGTTTTAATTTGATTTTTGGCTGTGCCTTATTCCACATTCATTCCCTTGACATCGTCTATATACAGAGATTTATCTGGATTATTTGTCCACATTCTTGTTGACCTTTCTTAACAAATAAAATAATATTACATCTTTCTTTCAATTATTTATCGTTTATTTCAATCTCGTCAGCTGACATGAATTAACACAAACTTTCTTTTGTATTCTTACAAGTTTAAAGGGACACAGAGAGCGACCTTCTCTTTTTCACCAAACAAAATATTTACTAAAAAGGTTTTTCTTTGTTGGTGTTAATGTTACCGTCTTTGTCAATGTTGTCAATTATGTTGTTGTGTTTTCTTTTTTTTCGTTGTTGTTGTCCATGTGAAGATATGATGCTATCCAATTTTTTGTTTTTCATATATACATATGTTGTATTTTTATTATCTTTTATTGTTTTTGTGTTGTCTCTCCAAATAAATAAACTACACAAAAAGGTTTAGAACCATTTTAAAGTAGTAAAAAGTCAATTAACAATGTTATCTTCGAACAAAAACAATCATAGACTCTCGAGTGCACGAAAAGTTATTACTTTTTTTGTTTCATCTTCTCTGACAAGTGGGAAAATGGGGCAGAAAAATGTCTGCCATGTTCGATGCTCCAGATTAAAAGAGCGAGATGAACAGGGAGACGGAGTGGATGACAGCCTAGTCTGACATTAAGCCTCGGCGCGGTACATGAGAAAAGTGGATTGAATGGCTGACACCGGAGCCAAGACACAAAGTAGCGACAAAACTAATCCTCCGAGTGTGTCAGGAGATGACTCTGTTGTATCCTGCGAGCGCCGGCTTCACACTCGCACCGCCAGAGAAGGGGCAGAAGAAACAGAAGCTGAGAAAGAGCAGCTCTGAGGAGACACACTTAGTATCTACGGAATCACTGTTTTACATGGATATGTCAGTTAATTGATCATTTATTCAAAGATTGTGACACTAAATATTCATCTTGTGGTTTGTTCTGTAAGACAGGAACAGTAGTTTTACACCACTGAGCAGACAAATATTGAAATAAAAAAACAAAACACTTAGATAAGAATGTGAAATATGCTGCAGACCTTCAGCCTCATCATTAAACTGATGAAAGATGTTGAAGGGGATTTTCTGACTCTTGTTCAGTGGCTGAATTTCAGGATAAATTGAGATGAAAGTGACGGCTGGAGCTGTGAATGTCAACGGTGCAGATGCTTCGAGCGCACTCTTGTGTGTGTTTGCATGTGCGTGTGTGTCCTTGTACCAGCTGACTCCTGATGTGTTTAACAAATAACCACAATTTAGCCACGCTGCCGAGGAGCCGGCGCCGTCACTTCACATTATCGTCCCTGCGATGCCCCTCTCTGCCGCACACACACACACACACACACACACACACACACACACAAACACACGCACTCGACCCTGCAGCGCGCCTCACAGACACACTCATTACCTCCGCTTTTTACCTTATCTGGCCCTGTTTAGCTGCAGCACATTCAGACGAGCGCTAGGCGCAGCAGTTTACCTCCTACTTGGCACAAGCGGCACAAGGCAGCAGACATTATTACACACTGGCAGAGAGATGATTTATTGGGAGGAAAGGTTTGAATAAATACCGGAGGACAGGTGAAATTGGTTGTTATCTTTATGGCTGTTAAGTCATCATCTGTCGTTTTGAGAAAGGAGAATTCATTCAATAGCATACGTTGTGATTTAAAGGCTTAAATCATTGTGACAAAGATTTAAAGTTTGAAACTGTTTCAGCTTAAGAGTTGTCATGTTTATTGATCCTGAGGGAAGGAAGTGCGAAGATGTGGTCAGCCCCAGGTTTAGTTTATTGTCTACATAAAGCGTAAGTAGGTACATTTTTTAATAATAAAAATGTTTAGCAATGGATTGGCTCATTTATTATTCCTAAACATTTGGAGAAACTCGTTTGTAAAAAACCTCTGCCATCAACTTAAATAGCAACTTTCTGATGTTGTTTGATGAAACTTAAAACACTTTAACCTCAGAGGAAACTACAGTAAACATTTGCAGAGGTCACTGCAGGAAAAAAAACATTTCTCATCTCACCTTGTCGGAGCGTCCATTGTTGAGGCTGAGGTTGCTGACGGCGGCCACCTTGGCGTCCAGCACCTGCTGCTCCCTCTTCAGCTGCTCCTTCATTTGGCGAGCCTCGGCGAAGGCCTTGGTCACGGCCTCGTGGTCGTTCAGGTACGCGCCCGAGGACAGCGAGGACAGCAAGTCTGCTAAGATCGACAAATGGGGACGGGAAAAAAAAAGGGAGAGAGAAAGGCATTTAATTTGGTTGGACCACAGAAGGAACACTTTGACTCGACTATGTTCACATCTAACAGGGAAATAATTCATACGTGCAGAAGGATTTTAAATGAAAATACGTTTAATTAAGTTCAATAATAGAATTAATTCTAAAAAATGTGTTTTTTAAAACATTAACATTAAGTGAATTATTATAAAACAAAAAAGGATAAAGTTCATTCAGGAAAAACACATCCAATATTACACATTTAAATATTAAATATGAATTATTTATTAAATATAAAGCTTCACTCCCTTTTATAATTACTTTTTTATAAAAATAGAGTTTCATTGTGAAGTGTGGTTGAAATTGTTGAATGATGAAGAAAATACATAACACACTTGACAGGTCATTGAAAACACACTCTGAACACTTGCTTTAAAGAGCGTCCTGTTCATTGAGCCCGTGCCCCCGGCTAGCCTTGCTACAAGCAGCCCGCCGACTCCTCACCTGCCTACAGCCTGAACGCTGACAAACAGCAAGCTCGACGACACACCAAAGTGTGTGTTTGTCTGTTAGATTTAAGGATGCTAACATCTGTCCGAGGCCACATCTCTCTCCTCCTGATCATTTGATGAAGCATTTGACCTGATGTGAGGATGTTTTTTGTGCCTTTATCGCGCCATCATTCGGGTGAGCTCTCAACAAAGAGCCACTGCTGGTTTATAGGGCCTTTATCTGCGCTAATCCCGACTGTTAATGCCATCTCAGGCCAGATTACCAGCTTCAGATTGGTAATGACAGAGCCGTGAACTCTTTGAGAAGTCATAACCGCAAAATCTGGACGTGAGCGGGTCCAAAAAAAAAAGAAAAAAAGAGGGGGGAGGAGGTGAGAAGAGACGGTGATGGAATCGGGTGGCAGTCAATTTTAATCTGGGCTCAAACGAGAGAAGGGGAGGAGGGGGCAGACGGATATTCTCATGAATGTGTGTGTCACACTTAAACTGACAGCGATGCCAACGATTCAGACATGTGAATGTGACCCAGATAGTTGTGTGTGTTTGTGTGTGTGTGTGTGTGTGTGTCTTACTCTCTCAGGATAGACACACACTTTTTGACTCGTTGCACTACATCTCAGGTGTTAGTTTGGGTCACAGGGTGTTTTCGTGACAGGGAGTAAATCAAGTCATGTGATTGTGAATGTCGGACTCTGACAGCTCTCCACTTTCAAGCGAGAACACGCCGGCGGTCTCAACAACAAACCTCCTTATATGATGGAAATAACAAGACAACATCCTCTCTGAGGCTATATTTGACCACGTCAGCACATCTGTCTTTTTTGAGTGACATTTGACAGTTTTAAAGACACTTTCTTGCTTTTTAGAGGGATTCAAATGGGGGGAGGCTCTGCCTTAAAAATGAATAAACTTGGAAGTAGCAGTCTGTTTCATTCAGTGCCATCTAGTGGTGTTTCCGCTAATAACAGAAGAACAAGAAAATAGTATTTTTGCCCTCACGTTTTAATATCACAAAGAAGCTCATTCTTGTAATGAACGTCAGTGAATAAATCAATATCAATATATATCAATTATGTATTTGTTTAGTAAAATTATTCATATAACGTCATAAAAAAATGAAATGAATAAGACATTTGGAATTAATACCCATAATATGATATGATGAACCAGTTGAAAAACATTCAGAATAAAAAAATGAATTCATATAATGTCATTTATTGACATTAGTAGTTTCACTCCCTAAACATGAATCCAAGAACCTTTTGAAATAAGGTTGTGTTTTTTAAATAGATTTGCACATCTGACCCGTCTCTCCTATACTTATTTGTCTTTCATTTCCCTCCCATCACAACTTGTAACGGGAACGCAAACACAACCTCTCGTTCATAATAACAAATGAGTCGTTGACCGTGTGGCAACAGATGGCACCTGGGCCACAAACAACAGCAGAAACACACTCTGCTCTCGACACACACACATGTTCAGGGGGGGATCATATACTAACTTTAAACACTGTAATCCATTTTTCGGAACAAAAAACATCTGGGACCACAAATCCACTAATCTGATATTAAATCCGCCGATTTGTTGAAAAACAGTGAGATTAGCCAAGAAGTCAGAGGGAAAAAAAATGACTGCTGATTGCATAGGAGGATTGTGTTTGTGTGCCCATGAGTCTTTGTGTGTGTGTGTGTGTGCGTGCTGTCATTGTGTCATTAATGCTGGATGTTTGCGCTGTCCTGGCTCATGTAAGAGGCTTGTCTAATCTCATTGGTGATACCTCCTGTCTGTCATACGCTCCTCTCTTTATTATTCCCCCGCTTCATGGCTTGGGAAAAGAGTGTTAATCTTCATCCCCCTCTCTCTCTCTCACACACACACACACACACACACACACACACACACACACACACACACACACACACACACACACACACACACACACACACACACACACACACACACACACACACACACACACACACACACACACACACACACACACACACACACACACACACACACACTCGTTCACTCTCTCTCCTGTCTCTTTCTCTCACTAATAAACACGTAACAATGAAGCAGCCCGCAGGCAAATAACGACATGGAAAAAAGGAGCACAAACACACTAATTATAGCCTCTTACATATGTGTAATATTTGAACTATCATCGTTGCGTGAAAAATGGATTAAGAGGACAAAGTAGTGATTCATTTGTGTCAAATTTAATGTACATGTGGTCCAGGGTGATTATGTCTCCACCAACAATTGCATCTGCATTTCTATTCCTGTCGTAGTCGTGCAACGAAGCTACTCTATCATCGACCATTTGAAACCGTTAAAACACAAGCGTCCAATTTCAATGCCTGCGGGACAAATACAGCCCAAAATGAGGCCCTCAAGAAAAAAAACAAAAATCAAAACTCAACTGATAAACTGTTTGAAAGCAGATGCAGTGAAAGTCAAAGTGTTGCTGGTTTTCACTTGATTAAAAAAATACAGAGAGGATACAATAACCCCATGGATACTACGATTATGATAAAAAAATTGTAATTAACAAGCAATAATTGTAAGTTGGACTGAGGGAAAGATTTTTTTCGGCCCGTGACCCAGATTGTGGGATTAAGTTTGACACCAATGCTTTAGAACCTTTTTATAACTGCTTTAGAAAGTTTGTTTCATTGCATCTTTAGCAACTTTTCTGCTCGGTAGAAAGGAGTTAAAAAAAAAAGAATTTAAGTCCACCTACCTATTGAGCTGACTCTGCCCTGGGATCCTCCGATGCTGGAGGGGACACCGCCGTGCTTCATGGACCCCTGACTCAGCTTGTTGGCAGCAGCAGCACCCGGGACCTGTGGGGAAGTTGGGGGGGAGTTGGGTGACTTGCTCTCGGATGCCTTAGGCTTGGCCGACAGGTTCAGTGGCTGTGCACCCTCACTGTCCTGCAAAAACCAAAACAGCACAGTTTCGCCTGCTGTGACCAGCGTTGGAATTTGGAAGCGGGAGGCGCCGAGACCCAAGTCCCTCGCCTTGGCCCGCGGAGATTTTTCGATTAGTTAAAAAAAAAAACAAGGGCCCATGCATGGCGGCCAAGAGCGGGACAGGTGATACGGTGCATGCCACTGGCCCTGATACGGAACAACAATCGAAGATTACGAACAAAAAACGGGATCACTTTGGTGCAAAGCCACTGACATTCACATGCAAACGGGAGGACACATGCACATGCGCAGTATGCCAGCTGCCTGCCCTGGAACTCCTCTCAACACCTCTGGACATCAAGGGACTCGAGACTGCGACTCCTTCAAGTATCAAAAAGGAACGGATGGGAGCGCGGCTGTCACTACAATGTGCACTTGCTTCATTAGAAGCTACGGACCTTCACCGCCATCGTCACCGTGTGTGAAGGGAACAAAAACAATCAATAGCACTTTTTCTCCCCAGGTTCATCTCTCAGGTGAAAAAAAAGAAAACATCTCTAGCTATGTTTTTATTTATTTAAACTTTATGTCCTCCAATATCAGCCAAACTTCAAATATAATTGACCTCTTGTCACCACATGCTGTTGCATTGTAGGGGGATTGGGGTCTTTTCCTAGGCTTCTCTCCAGTTGGAGCAGTCTTTCTCCTTTGAGTCTCTCCTGAATGTCTTATCTCGCAGGAAGAGAAAACTCATGATCTCGTTCTTTGGGTCACAAACTTGGTGACCATAGACGAGAGTAGGAACATAGAGTAACTAGTGTACTTGAATGAATGTTCTCCGAGCAAAAAAGCTAATTTAACAGTGGCATCTCTGATCTCATGAACCAGGTGGACCAGCGTGAGGCTTTAGCTGTTCTTATCACATCTATTGTCATGGCAACATCACTCCTGCTGATGAATGAATCCAATAGGACCAAGTTTCCCATAGTCACATGATAGGAAGAGAATTAGCTCACAGAGGGTCCAAATGTACAAAGATCACTGCCACTATTTACACTATCACGATCAAAAAAGAGAAAGCTGTGTTGAGCATCTCCTGTCATGAACCTGGAGTAGTTAACCCACAATATTTTTTTAATTTGTCATTAGCCTAATTGCTTACTGCTAACTGCTTCAGACTCACAGAACACCCTGGAAATCCAAGTGTGTGTGCGTATGAACTCATTATAGCCGTCTTCCCCAGATTTCTCGCTCCTTGAGTCTTCCTAAGCCTTATGAGCCCCTCACAACTCAATTAAGCCTTTCCAATTAAGGCCGTACATGGGCGCCATGCTCTGTGTGTGTGCGTGAGAGTGAGATCAAGTCTGTGTGCGATGAGGCCTAACAGGATTGTACTCCATTAGGAGGGAATTTCTAAATAGAAGGGGACCCCCAAAGATGCCTTCAGTGAGACAATGGGCCATAGAATAAGAGAAGAGAGTGGGATCTTCTCAATCCTGACCCATATTACATCGACTTTGGCTTGAATATTTATTACAAATAGATAATGCCTCTTGTACAGTGGATGGGGGAATTTGCTCCCCGCGCCAAGACAAATCCTATGGTGGGAATATGGCCAAGGAGTATAATGCCAGTGAGGAGGAATTAGTTTAGACATTGTAGCTGAGAGGCTTGGACCGACTTGTTCATCTGTGTGCCACTGCAAGACATTGTTCATCGAGCTCTAAATCTCACAGCAGAGACAAGTGTGTGTGAGGCCTCTAAAGCCTCTCGGAATCTCGAATTAATACAATTGCTTTTGTGTCTCTCTTGGCTGATGCAAGTGTCTCCAGCATTGGAAAACATGCGGAGTGACAGCGAGAGCCAGAGGGACGGGGACGGAGAGGGAGGGCCGCGATGATCAGAGTGTTTTACCACTCTGGATGTGACAGCAGGATCTTATCAATGAAGTAGGCAGCTTGATGAACAGCCTGCGTGAGAGTGTGTGTTTGTCCTGAGCAGGTGTGTCACAGCCTTTGTCGGCTTTCCGAGGCTTCTCCCTGTCAGACGTCTTCCCTTTCTTCGGCACCCTCTAGCACTTAGTGGCTGTCTGGATATTAATTATATTGTTGTTCTTAATTCTGTCTGACATACAAAACACATGATAACATGGACCACTGGCTCCATCACATCCACTCTCCCCGTAATAACATGCTCGTTTCACATCACACTAATTTGTATTTGGAGGGAATAGTTCCTCTCGGCGTCCCGTTCGGTCTCCTCTCTTGGCCGAAGTGAGGGTCGACACGATCCTGAGATTGACTCGGTTACCTGTGTGGTGTGCGTGTGTGTTCTGCATGTCAGCGAACTGGCTGCATATGGTGCTCGGTCTCTTTACGGCAGGTGTGTATGCATGCCTGCCTTCATCTAAACATCCGATCTTGCATTCGAGAAAGCTTCACATGTGCTGCACTGATTTGTGCTTGTGTGTGTGTTATGTGTGAACCTGGGCTGTGCCTGGCACAGTGCCTTGCTCAACACCTGTGTGGCTTCTGTGTGTGTTGGTTGTTGCGTGCGTGCGAGCGTGCACGTCTGTGTCTCACCCGAGGGTAAAGCACTTAAGCGGTGTGTGCCTGAGTCCAAACAGCTGTGAGCAGAGGCGGACAGCGGGTCTCTAAATGGCTTGAGACCAGTGAGAGAGCCCACAGGGTCTGCACACCTCTAAAATATACATGTCACTCATCCTGCGAGAGGGAGAGAGAGAGAGCACAGTGGTCAGTCCGAAGAAAAGACAAAAAGAATGAGATTATCTCATCCAATATTTGTCCCTCCGTGTTCCCAAATATTGCCACCACATGGTGCATTACAGCCAAAACTCCACTCTGGCCTGGCCAGCCGTCCCAACTCCACAGGGACTTGTTTGGGATCCATGAGGATCCCCTCCCCGGACCGAAGCTCCCGCTGGACCACAAGGCCCATTATTGCTCCTCACTTCCTTTCAGCTCAACTCGATATATATGCTAATGTCCGTGTGATTCCGGGGTTGATGGACAAGGAGGCAGGGGTCCACACTCCAGGGTCAACCGCAAACATAAACTTGTGTTTAGAGATGTGAAACAATCAATAAAAGTTTGACTCTTGAGAGACTCCGTGGGGTGAGAGTCTGTTGTCCCACTTCAACTTCTGCTCAGCTTGTCAGGGGGTCCGGCCCAGGAGCACAGGAGTCTGGGCTTGTGTACAAGTGTGTGAAGGAGGCCAGCGTCCCAAAACTTGACCACATATTCATTGGTTTTTGCTCCGTTGGACACAAGGTTTCATGTCGCCTCTATTGGGCAGCCAGCCGAGAAAAAGGCACAAACACCAATAAATCCAAAATCCACTGAGACGTTGGAAACTTGTCTGGAAAGTTTGCAACTCTCGTTTTGAAAAAAAAAAAAAGGTTTTGTCAGGAAGTGGCAGGAGAGTTTGGATGCACACCACATCATGCAAACACTGAAACAACACAATGTGTCACAACACTAGGCTGGATTACAATGGATGAAAACATTATCAGGTTGTTGAAATTTCACAAGCAAGAACCACTTGAACTGAATCATGCACGATTCTCCCTGTCTTACCTTGGTCTTGTTTGGTGGTGGGGACGTGCGGGTCTTGTCACTCTGTTGGTGTGTGTTGGTGGGCGGGGAGTGTGTGCCCATGTTGCCCTGTGGGGGCAGACCCCCTCCATGCTTGGCCCCGGGGGACACCTGCATGGCGGCCAACTGAGCTGCATACAACTGCTGCAAGGTCAGACAGACAGGTAGAGGGAGACGGCCGCCGCAAAGTTGACAGGAGGCGAAAGAAGAAAAGGAGGAGAGAAAGAGGACAACATGAATAAATGAATACTTGAGAGCACACAAACAAAAAAGAAGATGCAGGCTAAAAAGCTCTAGAAGAAGAGGCCATTAGTGGGCCAGACTTTGTGTGACAGGGAGAGATGGAGAGGGACATCTTCTCTGTCAACCCCCCTCTCTCTCCACCTCCACCCCATGGGACATGTGCTAACAGCTTCTCTGGCGGTCCCAGAGATGGCTGTTGTCCCCTCCAGGTGCAACGTGGGAGCGGAGGAAAACATTCGGACTATCGAGGTCAGTCCAGAGAGCTGAGGTCACTCACAAGGTGAAACAAAGTGATGTTAGCGAGGGAAAAGAGAGCGAGAAATGTTTGGCAAGTGAAGCCAACAGGGCATTTGGCTGATGTTCTTCTGATGATAAGAATTGAATAGCTACTCAAACAACCATCATTTCTAATTATTTGTTTTCTCCGCTGCTGCAGGGACAGCAGAGCGTTCTCATTTCTGTCTTAAATTAATTTCCAATTAGAGGCATTCTGCTGCGTGTTTCTACACAGTATCACTTATACCAATCTTCGGCCAGATGCTGGAACCAAGAACAAAATCACAAAGGGAAGTAGTACCCATAAGCCTTCCTTCTCTGCTGCAGAATTCTATCCGCTGACTTTTATGTGGGCTAATACAAATCTCCAAGATGCCATTTTTCCTTCCTCGGAATTGTTCCTCTCTCCTCTGAAGAGCGGCCCAGCGCTTGTTTAGCGGGCAGTGACAGATGTGTTGCTTTTTGAATAGTTATAATTGTTATTATTTATTTCTGGTCTGGGGGGGGGGGGTTTCTGGAAGCAAACCATCTTTTTTTTTCTTTAGTTCAACTTCTGTCCTTCTGTTGATGCTTGGCTGCCGGCCACCGGCGTCAAACAAAGGCTGGCTTATGCAAATGGCCAAGGAAGAGATGCCGTCTTTGCTATTTCTCTCCCTCTGTTCACTTGTAACTCCCTCTATCAGTCCTGACAGCCACATTAGCTCCAGAATAAAGACATTCTTCGTCTTTATGTATCGCTATAACGACATTAAAAACAGCGGCACATCGATGCAGGAAGAAGTTACTTAAGGGGGAAAGTCAGATTTGAATATAGAATAATCCCTGTCAATCACATGCAACAACAAGTCTTAACTTTAGGCATGTCCTGCACTTAAAGGAATGTTGGACCAGAAAGTTCAATGAACTATACCAAAATGTTGATTTACTGATTTAACTTAAAATGTCTTTATAAGCCCGTCATCGTTTGTCTAATATCGGAAGAATTGTATTTCATGGTCTTTCAACTCTTCCTAAATTTATAAAATAAAAATATGTTCCAATCAATTTTTTTGAACATCCAATGTCCACCTATTACTCTCTCTCATATTCATTTCCACTTCCTTAGTAAATGAGATGAGCCAAACCAGCCTCTGTATGGTTCCAGAATTATTTTTCACTTGGCTTCTGGTAACTGTATTCATTATTCTGTGCGACTCTACACTCAACTATGATGAGTAACTTAAAGAATTCTTAAAATAAAGACTGAGCATTCTGGTTAAACTCTAGTTAACTCTCAAATACATATAAATATGGTTTGGTCTGTAACTTGGAGTTAGATATGTGAGACCCTCGTATGATAGAGTTCAGACAGACAATTTCAAATTCAATGTGCAAACTGCCGACTAGCAATACTCCCTGTTTTAATAGAAGGAAGAACTATTTTCTAAATTCCCCTTCGGACAGAAGATCAAGTGTGGTCAGACAATGTGGATCGGTCAAATTACTGTAAAATGAATTAGATTTCAATTAGACTGGACAGTAAAACTGCTACCTCTGCAGCCACTCATATTTGTAGATTACGAACAATGACGAGCAGACAGAGCTGTAGCTGGTGTAGGACCCAGTGGGAGATTAGTCATGCAACAAGCCACACAGATGAAGAGATCGCTGATATCAGTTGAGCCTCTGCTTACTCGATTGTCCTCCATTAGCTGCACTGAAGCTGCAGGAAGAAGGGGTTGCCCCTGTACCCACACTAGCCAGCCATTCCTTGACCAAAGAGAGACCCAAGGATGTGCATGCTGCAGCATGTGTGTATCCTGCCATATTCGGACCAGTGGTTCAAAGGCCTCTTTATTTGCTGAGTGAATTGTATTCCATCACAAGGCCAGCTCCTGTCACTCAAAGGCTGCTCAATGGGCCGACGAGCAGCGACGCACGCAAATACACACACATGCTCAGACACACTCAGTACAGAGGGCAGAGGCACTGTGGAGCATGCCCAGAGCATCGCCACAGCGACATGCATGTCAACAAACAGGAAGTGACAGCACTGAGCCTCCTGGGGTGACTTGAGGAGCACACACACACACAAACACACAGCTCAATGAGTGCAGGGGGCAAATGCAATTGTTGGTGGACGAGACGAAGGAATTTCAAATGTCAGTCACCATGCAGGCGTGTTGTCTTGTGTAAGTTTGTCACTGTGACGTTTACTTAATGTCAAATGCTTTTCAGTGACTGTTTCTGAAGTGTGTACGTGTGTCACTATCATCTAATCTTCAAGATTGGAGATACATGTGGGAGCAGCCACCTAAAAAGGTGCCTGAGAGGCTCTACTTATTGTCTCTCCTGAATGACTGAGCTCCTCAATCTTAGGGAGAACAAGGCACCCTGTAGAGGATTCTTCTAACATAGATTTGGCGACCATAGATTAGAGCAGGAACTAAGATGGACCGGTAATTTCAGAGCTTTGTCTTTTGGCTCAGCTCTTTCTCCACCTGTGTGAAGAGGAAGAAATGTACAGGTTGGAGGAGAGAAGATTGGAGCCACTAATTGTTATCAGCCCTGTGCCCATGTGAAGGAAAACCAACAAGAAGAGCTCACAACTGAGTGTTTTAAAAGAGCATGCAATAGGTCCAGTCCATGTGACATGTGTGAAAGCCGAGTCTTGTCGTCACGTTTATTCATTATTGATTCCACACTGCTATCACTAAAAAGCGTTTCCTTGCAACTCAATAAATTCAATCAGATATCAACACTGAAGCAAAATGACTTTTTTTTCCCATCCCAGATAAGCTTGTGTGGAGTGCTACATTGATTTCTAGATCACCTCGGACGAGCAGTTGTTTCCCTCTTGTTTTTGTGCCCATTATCCCCCGCCCCTCTTTTCCTGCCTGTCCGTTGTTGGTCCATCCATCCCTCCGGTGTACACTGTGGTAATCCAGGACAATATGTTCCAACATCTGCCTCTCCATATGATGCCTAAACCCACGCTGTTGACCCTCTTAAAACCGCACACATTTTCTCCTCCACACTTTACCTCTTTCCTCTCCATTTCCTCTGTTGATCCTTTTAACTGATCATCCTTCTAGGTTTCATCACTTCTTTACGGCAAATCTCTCCTTCAATCGTAACGGCGTCTCTCACTCACAGTCCATTTGTGTGATAATATCAATATTATTAAGGGTCAATTCAGAGCCAGATTAACATGCTCTAATGCACAATGTCTCACTCATCCCCGCAGATTAAGATGCTAAATGCCAAACTTGCACACGCGAAAGCTCGGGCAGCCTTGAAAAACATGAAGCTTTCAATGGCTGTGAAAGCTTCACTTTAGTGACAGAGGTATCATACGTAGAAAGGGCTTTAGATCATTAGAAGATTAGTATTATTTCTAAGAACTGCACTTCACTTAAAAGTGCTGCTGTTGAGATATTAAAAAAAAAGTTCCTTCTTTCTATGTTTACACTTTGATCCATGAGAGCAGCAGACCATTATCTCTGTCTGACGTCAAGCTTCACTTTTATTCCGATTGAGACGAAGACGCTAATTAACTAAAGACACGAGAGGATTAGATGTCACTTATATGTTTGCTGAGCTTTTTTTTATCGCTTATCTGAGTGGACATCAATGTGATCTGTGATACTGCTAGTGTGCTCACACTTAATCCACTGCTGGTCGTGGACAGCCAGGATTTTGAATGTACAGTCAAGACAGCCTGCATTTTAGATGGTGGACTGTGTGACCTCTGGGCTTCTACAAAAACAAGGCTTTTATCACTTCAAATTGGCAACGGTTGTACCAAGTGCCACTTCCAACTGCCTGTTTCTTATTCGAGCTGGGCGAGGCATCTTGTGAGGTTGTCTCTTCATACAGAACTGTGAGACACGTATCCATATGTGTTTCAGGAAAACCTTTTTCTATTATTTTCAAAGCCACTGTGTTGCCTTGGCAACCTATTAAGGCCTTAGCAAACTGCTACGTTCCCTCTCGGCCCCCCCAAAAAAATGACCCCCATCTCAAATGCAGGAGCGAGTGACAATCCCAAAGGAAATCCCACCACGCTGAGATGTTTGTCCTTGTGTTAGCCCACTGCAAATCTGTTCCTTCTCCGACAGAGCCTTAATCCCAACTTACTTATTTGTATGTGGGTGGGGGTGTGTGTTTGAGGGGATGATTGTAACAAAATCTGCACTTGTTGTCCCTGCTGTTGGGGACAAACATTCAATTTCAAGGTGGACAAAGCCAGATTTGGACTCATGGGAACATATGGACAGCTAGATTGAATTGCTGATAAGAAAAGCGTGGACATTATCCTCACAGAGTATCAAGCAAGTCTAAATCTAATCAGTGACAATGAAAAGTCTGTTCGCTGTGATAGAATTACATAGCTATCCCCTCCTCCGTTTACACCAAATCATATGGGACAGAAAGTTTTAGCTGACAGGTGCAATTGTTTTGCACTCACTTTGACACTAAACCCATATTTACCCACAATGCCAGGATTTTCCACTGCCATATGCAGCTGTTCTGGTTTCTCCAGTCTATTGCAGATATGCCTCTTATTTGAGAACAACTTCATCAGCGTTTTGATAGAAAGTGGAAGGTTGCCCACTAGTAGATGATAAGATGTGGTTCTCACCTGAAGTTGCAGGGGTCCCAGTCCTGGTGCGGCGGCGGCAGCGGCAGCCATTGTCGTGGGGATGAGTTGCAGCGGGTAAGGGTCACCTTTAAAAAAAAACAGCGGTTTCGCATTAGATGTTAGGAATTGTAATCTCGGCCACTAACATGGCGCTGTTCGCCCAGCCTTTCCTCTTTATGGCCCCCGTCAGCCCACCGTTGTCTGTCGCGTACCCTGGCCTCATCTACCACCTCCCACCTCCGCCACCTGAGTCTCTCTCTGCAGCTGTTAAAACCATCCTTTGTGTGAACTTGCAGTGGGGCCTTAATGAAAAGCCTGATTGTGCCCTCCCTCCTTAATACCCCTTGACAAAGAGCAGCAAGGTGAGGGGATTCTGATAAAGCTGGCCCTCGCGCCATAATTAAGGGCCGCCACTGCTGATCGCAGCTTTCTAATTTTTTCGACCTCAACTCAGTTTTGTTGAGTGCTGCTTTCACTCGCTTCTTTTCCTTGTTTTCTCTTTTTTTCTTCTTCAACCTAGTCTCCATGTGTCTTGTCTTGAGACAGGGCTGTTAAATTGAGCTGTGGATGGACAGCCAGTGTGAAGGGCGTGTGTGACCAGGTGCAGGGGAGTTGATGTTGTAATTACTCAGAAAGGTACGAGAGCCATGATTGTTGAGGGGCACAGTGATGGTCTTCTATTCATGTTAATAATTGATTGTGTTTATGTAGATTGCAAAGTTCAACGAGGGGGATTTCATAGGCCCTCTGCCCAAAATACACTGTCTGGAGGTTTTTATTGTGCTGCCATGTTGACCTTTGGGAACATTCCCAGGGGCTTAACCTACGGTTTCTCACTTGAACTTCTCAGCAGAGCGGTTAGCGTCTTGGCTTTATCTGAACTTCTGTTCAATCAAGTGTCCGAGCTTGGCAATAACCAGACTTTCCTCTCGGCATATTTTCCCATACATCTCTGCAGGCAGACATTCTTGTTTCCAGCGAAGAACAGAAGGGACAACATTTTTCTGTGTATTCTAGAAGATTGCTCTTTTCTTCTTGTTCCCTCAGACAAACGTTTGACGAGTGGATATTTATGACCCTCCTGGGGGTCAGTGTGACAAGAAGCTAGAAGGACAGATGAAAGCAAACATTTTGCACTTGGCATAGAGACAGCTTGAAGGGTCTCACTGTTACATGGAAGGAATTTAATATCTCATTAAATGACGGGTGAGATGTTAAAGTAAAGTGAGAGGAAATGTGATTCCTAGCTGTGACCTCTGAATCCACTCATAGCTGAACATATAATGCACATTCTAGCGGCAAGAGACGGAGAGATAAAAGGACAATCAAGCCGCAATATGAAAATGCTTTGACTATATTTGTCATAAACCTGCCAGGTATCCTTTTTTATATACCTCTTCTAATGTCTTGATATCAATAAAGCCTCTCCGGAAATAATGTTGCACATGTACTATTTAGAGCTCCGGTATGGATTTACATTGGCTCATTACAACTTTGAAAGTTGCCAGAGAGTTTTCTCAGGGGCAGAAAAGCTTGGCACAAAGTTCTGGTCCAGTAGGAGTTGGCGGAGGCAGTGAAAAGACAGGCCCACTACTTGATGGGGCTATTTAGGTGGGCAGTGGGTGTGGGTGAAGATGGCACTAATTAAAATGGACTGGACTTGTTTGGGAAGCTGTGAAACTGGAAAGAAGGCTGGCGGTGAAATTAAAACAAAAGGGGGGGAGGTGGTCTGTCGTGCACAAGTATATGTATCGCTGCGGCAGTATTCACATATCGACGATTGTGTCAATATTTGTCATTTTTCATGCTTGCAATATCACAAACCAAGTTTGGCTCGCCTGGACATTTATGATTGTGTGTGTGCGTGCACGCCATGTAAGTGTGGGCTATGTTGGAAGCATGTTCTGGCAGTGTCTCGTGTTAATGTGAGGAGAACCTGGGGCAGGTCACATTAGCACCCTCGCTCCCTCCCTGATTTTCAAACCCCCCCGTGGAGCATTTATTCTCAGCATCTACTGGCAAACGCCCATCTCTCTTACTCCTTCCTTCTCTCTTTCCCTGTCTCACTAACTCTCTCATGGTAAACAACACATTGCCACACAGCCGGAGCGTGATAGCCAAAAAAGCAACAACCCAAAAAAAAAAAAAAAAAAAAAAAATCTACCCGTACGCCTGGTTTCTGTCGCTATTATGCATCAAAAAATAGACAAGGAGATATGGCCAAATGGAGCGAGCAAAAAAGGAAGGATGGTGTGTAAACAGGAAGCATATATTTTGACTTTCTTATATTAGCAGATATTGTTGTAGTGATGAGCTTATCTTTTGGGAAACAATCCGTCTGCCTGTGTGAGAAACTTGTCCGATCTGGCCTGCCATGACGTGAATTCCTTTTAAAAATGATACTTACTGCAGCCGGGCTTGTAGTTGAACCCGGGGGGCATCAGGAAACCCTGCTGGGCGGCGGCCGCCGCCAGAGTCCTCTGGTCTGGAGGAAAGACTGGTATCATCAGTGGGGGCAGCTGGCCCTGGACCTGCTGAGAAAGCAGTGAGGAACGATGGGGGGAAAGGGATGAAGTCAAGAAAGGTGGTGGGATTGACAAAGAATGAAGAGAGAAGGCAAAAAAAGACAATCAGTATTGGTTCATTGATCAGTTGCCTAAACCTTTATAAAGATTTTTAAACCTATGCTAATACTTTTGAACCCTGATATTACACCTTCAATAGAAGGTTCTGCCTCCCTCTTACCAATACCTCAACCGCAGTCGTCCGACAACAACACACTCAAAGACTTAGCTCTCTCTACCCGCACGTCGGCAAAGAGCCACGCGACTTCACAAGGATTCCAGGATTTATAAAGGAGGAGCAGAAAAAAGCTTCTCCGATGGGTGGCTTTGGCAGAAGAGACAGGAGATGGAGATAGAGAAGGAGCGAGAGAGAGGGGGAGACAGACAGAGAGAGAAGTACGGGACAGATGGTTGCACTAAACAGCGATCTGCCAAAACTAACACACAAAGACTTGTGTGTGATGGACTGACTGACAGTTTGAGAGGAAGGATGGGGATAGATGATGGGAGGAAGCAAGGGGAGGAGAGGGAGAGTGGGAAAAAGGTGAGCAAGGGAGCTAAACAAGTCATCTTATCTCCTGGAAAGTCTGCTGACTTAAAAAAGGATGATGCCCAAAGTGTCTGCACAAATCTGTCAGTTTCACACATTTTGTTAACCTTAGAAGAAGTGAAGAAAAGTACTTTATAAAGCATTTTCCGTATTTATAAACTGACTTGTCAAACACTTTCTCGCACGCTCAGCTCAGAAATAGATGGATCGGTACAAGCTCCTTTAAAAGCTCAATTTCAACTTGCAAAATCACTCCATGTATGACCTTCGACATGAGTGTGAAGTTAGAAGAGACTTGCAACAGGACCTTCAGAAACTCAACAATTATTTTTCAAGGACAGACGTCTTATTACAGGGAACCACAATTGGATGGACGAGGAAATATCGTCATCTCTCTTTACAAGGTTGGACAATGCAAAATAGAAAAATAAAAAACAGCATGAACTAGGTGCTCCATGTTAACAATTTTAACTCTATTCTAAACTTCGCTTCAAATTTTGACTCGTACTTTTCTGCTTCAGATAACAATCAACCTGATTATGGTAGAATGGTGTAAGTTTTTGTTTTTTTGCCTGGTGGTAAAAGGGGGTCGGATTCTGATGTCTCTGTGCCCCTTGTCTGTGCTCTTGGCAATAGATATCATGGCCTACCATTTAATCTATTTGCCTTCTTGGCCAAAGTACAACAGATGGTTTGGCCAAAACCGGCTAAATCTCGATGCCCGCTCATGACCCTGGACCATGGTAAAGGTTGTAAAATGTCTATACTACTTAATGAGTAAACATCATTGACCAGGGGAAATCTTTTTCCATCAATTCCGAGTGTAAACTGTTGTCTCGACATCCGTTTTAAGATGCACTATTGGCTTCCTTATTTATTTTCATTGAGTGACAAGGACGCAGAAGAGGAAGATTTAGTGTGATGGACACAGCTGCTTAATAACTGTGATGCACCATCGCCTGCTTCTAGTGTTGTGACGATATGGTTACTGGAAGTGGATAAGACGGCGTCTTCGTACGGACGCACATATATCTGGTAAATACCTGTCCATGTGTGTGTGTGAACGTGTGTGTCATCCCTCCCCCGACTGCTGTCCCTGTGTGTCGGCTCGCGGCAGCCGGCAGCACTGTAATCAAACTATCAGCGCTCTGGGGAATTGTGCTCTCTTCAAGCGGCTTCCTCTCTTACACCAAAAACAATAATTACTCCAGCATTTTGGTTAACCATAAACCTTGTGCTTGCCTGCGTGTTGTGATCAGAAGGGAAAGGCGTTCCAGTGCGATGCTCGGACAGGACCCCCGCAGGGACGAATCACAGACAGAACAGTTCCGCTTTGCCTTTCAGGCCTAATTGGACATATGCTGGAGTGGAGCTGGCTGGAAATACTGTAATGTGCCGTAGGGAGAGGAGAGAGGTGGAGAATTTGGCTGGCTGAAAATAAGGGCCATACGATATGCAATTTAAGATAATAAGTATACATTTAAACATTACATTTCTGCTCTCAGATTAAGTTGGTGCTTGAGCTGGAACACCTTGGTTGCAAAAATTGATTGTGGGTCGGTGCAGAAGAAGGTGCGACCACATCCCACACACACATCCTCTGGATAGCTATCTGCGTTTATGACTTTATTTTTTTAAAGAGGCTCAATGATTTTATTTGTTCCTGCCCAAAAGTGTTGTTCAAATGACATTTTTGAGCATCAATGTGGTAAAACTGCAAAGCTGAGATATGTATTCTTATGGCTGCACCCATGTACATTTTGTTTTGTGATATTAATGAATTCCAATTTAGGTAAAACTCAATTTACTGCAAGTTACATCCATCCACTCGATTCATTTTAATTTTCTTCACAAGTGCAATACTACATAAAGTCAAGGTGCTTTAAACTTTGGTTGTAAACTTCAAAGTCCAGTTTCCTAATTTAAGTCCAACCATTCGCTAGAGCTGGTATTCACATGTATTTCTCTTTATAGGTTTACTCCAATTTAGCTGCGCTCAAGACGCAGTAACCTGTAACCCTGCCCCACTGACACTAAACTCATTTAGTCATTGCAATAATTCCAGGATATCAAGGGTCACCAGAATTTGAGCCTTTTGTCCAACAATCGCTATATTGGAGAATGTTTTACTCTATTGTGAATCACTTCACCAGAAGATCTTATTTATTTTGGGAATGCTTTTGAATTGACCCTTGTACATCTACAGGTGCTTTTTGTCTTTTTGTTTCACTCCATGGATAAAGAAAAAGCCTTCACACAGTCTTGACATCTATCAGCTTGTGCTGTGTAGCTGAGGAAGATCAAGGAAACTGAAAGAGAAAGGACAGAGAGACAAATGGAAAATCATTTTCTCCCATATGTTGCTGTTGTAGTAGTTTGAGTGTGTGTAACACCTGCTGAGCCGTGTACTGACACACAACTGCACAGACCTACACTGGCTGAAAACCAACCCAAGAGGCTGGGAACATGTGTCTGGCAGTAGCATTCAGCCTCGGAAAACAATGACCTATGACCTCAGCGCAATAAACAATTCTTCACAGTGGCACAATGACCTAATGTCTTGTGATTACCTACAGTTAGCGGCATGATGTGGTCTTAGTGAGACAGAACGTAAGAGACTTGTGGAGGAAAACAAAACAAAAGAGGAGCTTATGCGAGAAAGTGTGCGAGCATCTATCAGACGATCTCCAGATCTCACATAAAGGAAAAGGCACATCTGAAACAGCAGGCACTTTGGGGAAAACACACGCGCACACTTCAGCTCCTCTTCCACATCAATGTGAACATGAAAACCTACAACATCACACTGCGCCTACTGTAGACCGCCGACGTAGTGAGTCCTTTCTTTCTTTTTTTTTTCATCTAAAAACCTTCTCCTCTGCGTCCAAAAGGAGAAAATACAAACAAAACTCTCTAATCAGCAAGTGAGAAACAAAGATGGAAGAAGAATAAATTAAAGTTTTAATTTCCTGGAGAACTTTCACAGGGGTGAGACGCAAGTTCACCTTGGCGAGAGAAATTTTCTCAGGAAATAAACAGCAGACAGAGAAAGACGGATGAACGAGGGAAGGAGGAAGAGAGAGGGGAGCTGGATAATTGGCAGCAAGTCGAAGCTGCGTTCACCACGCGCCAGGCGGCACAGCTTGAACTTAAAGCTCCGCTGCGGCATAATGAAGATGTGGCCGCTAATTAACATATGGGGTGCGAAACAGGTTGGTTGGCATGCCGTGTGCTAAAAACTCCAAGGTAAAGTTATTATTGGGGAGTAATTAGCTCTATGAAGTTAATGCGCCGAACAATAGCTGCCAGCGCCGCACAATATGGCTCACATCTGAGCGCGCGAAAAATAGCTCCCGCTAAAGTGCAAGTCCCACAGCTAAAAATCTGTTGGCGACCATATGCTCGAAAAATTAATGCAAGACCTGCATGACCTAGCACTGAAGAGGGGACCGGCGAGCGACAGAACCATAAATTAATTTGCGCTATAAAAGCTTTTAATATTTGGAACTTTCTTCGGCTTCCTGAAAAGCGGGTGTTTGTGAGGCGGAGAGAGAGAGAGTCTCGGCGGAGAACGGCTGGTTGCAGTCCAGTTTACGAGTGTGTGCACATTAACACATAAAGTGTGTATGCGAAACACCAATTACATCGGTTGCTGTGTAATGGGAGTGATTAAACAATTACACAGGCAATTGGGTTAGCTCCTCAGTACAGAGGTGCGCTGTGATTACGTGTGGAGCGCTGATGTATGTGTGTACAAAAACTACATTGATGCCTTCCTTTGTGTTCTCACAAGAATGAAGAGGAATTCTCTTACACTCGTGTGCATACTCGGGTTCTGCTTGATCGTCAAGCTTTATCTGAATCCGAAGAGAAACAAACTCTTCATTGTTGCTTTGTATTTTTGTGGTAACAGCCTTGCGTTCAAGCCAAGGCTAAACTTGTGACTGAGTCAGGTACGGCTGATGATTCCACTGAGAGTTAAGAGATTTAGTGATGTAGCAGAGGCGTTTTTCCCTGTGTGAAAATGAATCTTTCAGCCAAATATTTTGGAATTAAACACATTTGGCTCTTGGTTTAAACTGCTGCTATAAAAAAAAATATCATTTCCATTAAAGTGATCCTAAACTGACACATTTTGCTTTAAATTGTACTGAAGTTACTGACTGAAAACAATTGTCTGTAACCAACAAAAAGTTGCAAATCTGTTTAAAGCTGCACTAGATTGAGCTTATTTTCATGGTTAGTTTCTGTGCATCGTCACAGAGAAGATCAGAACCAAACATGTGGAACATCAGAACCTAACATGTGACTGCATCAGGTATGAATCTAGCGAGTGTGTGTATGTGTCTGATTGAGTTACAGACCTGGGTAAACGTTAATGGAGAGCTTGTTAGCTGCTGTCGCCATGGCGTCTGGCCTCCTAAACCAGTCAAAGCATCAGGTGGTCTTGCCCATTTACCGCTTTTTCCCCCCTCTCCCACCTCAAGAGACAGTTTGAAGCAAGAAGCTCAGTGTGGAGGTTTAGGCGCACAACTGTTGTGTGTGTTTCACTTGAATGAGTTTGGATTCATTAGTGCGGACAGACTCATCCCTGTTTCAAACATATAGTGTGTGTGTGTGTGTGTGTGTGTGTGTGTGTGTGTGTGTGTGTGTGTGTGTGTGTGTGTGTGTGTGCCCTCTATTCTATGAAAATGTGTTCTCAAGGTAAAGCCCTGAGCCGCTTCGCAGGTGAACTCCTTTCATCCCCGACGCGCTTCCCCACTCGGCGGCCACGGTCGTCCTCAGCATCACCGAGGGGAGCCTCTCATAGACGAGTCATTTAATTAGAAAGAGAGGGAGACAAGAGGGAAAGCGAAGAGAAGTTTGAGGGAATGTGTTCCCATCTTGTAGCTTAACAAGAAGGCTCCTAGCAGGGGGGGCTGCAAGACATGTGTGTTCAAGTGTGTGCGTGAGTGTGGCAGGTATACATATTTATTTAGTTTTCCGCCACTCAACAGACCCTCTTGTAGGTATCCATTTTGTCTGAGATTTTTTTTCCAGCTTCTTATTTACAGTTGACTAAACTGTGTAATTTAAACTCAATGTTTTCAATGTTGCAGATTATTTATTTATACTAATGCTATGAGGAGCTGTATTGCTAACAAGCAGGCGTTACACCTTAACCAGATTGACTGACTTATCAATGGCAGATGGCCTTATAAAGGTAATAACGTTGTTATTATTTCATCATATCATATCATTTATTTCAATACACTCAGCAACCCCTGTCTTGAAATATAAATAAAATGTAGATAATTTACTGTACACTAATACACTATTTTAAAAATAGTCTTCTTGTATCTATCTCCTAACAGATCTGCTTATTTTTCTGTATTCTGAACTCTATCATTCTTTGTTAACATGTAAAACACTTGAACAATTTCACCTCGTCAATTTTGGCCCTCTTTGAAATAAAGTGTGGCGAACCCCTTATTGAGGCGATTTAATAGAAGTAAGTAGAGCTACCTCAATAGCAAGTTAGGGACGGTGTAGCACCTACTGTAGACCCACTGCTGTAGAGTTGAATTCCATTACATTCAAAGTAAAAGTGCCTTTACATTTATGAGTTTACAACACGCAAACTTTTGAGTTGAGACCCTCCTTACTTCCCGATCATGTGATACTTTATGAGTTATGCTTGTTTAAATATAATATAAACACACTTTTGTGTAAAGATAAAGTGACTACCCTCCTGACATTGAGTTACTAATGTGTGTTTTGTGTGTTAAAGTAAAGTCATTAGCTACAGTTTCCAGTGCCGTAAATAAACCAGCCGGACATTCCTCCTCCGCTCCGAGAGCATCCGAGGCCCTGGTACTGGGCACAGATCGTATTGCTTAATTTGGGTACCGGGTCGAGAGGAGACTGAAAAATATGAAACCGGATGCGGGGACAATAAATAATTTGTCCTCCTTTCAAAAAGGGATGTGTGTCACTCTCCTCTCTTTTTCATGAGCTTGATTATTCGTTTCATTTCATCACCTCTTCCAAGTGGACGGTTGAAAGCATTCTTCACAGGCCTTTGGGGGTTTGGGCCGAACAAAGCCAAGGACGCACACACACTCGCACACATAGATACAAGAAGGGACAGCTGAACTCAGCCTCGTTAGGGGGAAACGCAATCACAAGGGGCTTATCATACAGTCACAAAACACACACACACACACTCACACACCCCAACATATTGAACCTGGTGCCCTCGCTCTGGCAGGCCATTGTATTGTGGGATTGTGCGGACAATCTCTTCATGAATGATTAAGCAGTGCGTTTCTAGACCAAGTCTTTGATGATGAGTGTGTGTTTGATCGTCAGGCAGAGTGTGCTGCTCGCAATATGTGTGTGAAGCCATAGATTTACTACGTCTGCGCATACTTTGATGTGCATACGTGTGTGTTGTCCTCTCGCCCCTGTTGTCGCGGCCCTCGGCCTGCCCACAGCTGCCCCTTGCTTGTGAGAAACTATTGTTGGGCTGCTTCAATGGAGAGACGCTTGTTTGGGAAAAGGTTGCAAAGTCATGGGAAAAGCGAGCTTTGTCTCGGCGGGGTCGTGAGGGAGTGAATCATGAGCGGACGTGTTTATAGCTTAACACACACAGCTGCGGCAAACAGCGTACGCACAGGCTGAGAAGCGCACGCTGGAGAACAGAAACTTAGAATGTTCTCTCTTTCTTGTTTTTCACGATTGTCGAAAACAAAAGCGAACAATTCCTAATTTAACTAAACACAGCTGTTTTGCACAAAAACTTGGACACACACAAACACACGTCCCACCCACATGATATCACAAGGTCTCTTATCACATCAACTGTGTATGGCTAAACTCTTCAGGGAGAGGGAATGTGTGTGTGTGTGTGTGAGAGAGCGCACACTGTGTTGGACAGGGAGGTTTTTTTGTGTGATACAAAGCCCGCCATTCTTAGCTCAAAATTCTGTGTCATCTGCCTTTACAAAGGCCCGGGCTATTCCTTCCAAGCCACCTGGACTAGCATAGAGACTCCAGTGTCACCCTTTCTAGAGACTTCCACACATCCCGCATTAATATATACCCGCATTTATACCCGCATTAATTTCACTTAATAGTTCATTGTATTAAAAGTCACTTGGGACTTGTAGCTGTTCTAAACGTCTGTCTGTGAGATTAATAAAGTATCTATGTAGCGATCAATCCATCTAAAGCCGCCATTGAGGCTTCTGTTGCACGTTTGTTTGTTTCTCTGTTCTCTTTAGTGCATCGGAGATGAAAAGCTGCAGATGAACTCTTCTGGGTTTGAGGTACTTAGCAAGAAACAGATGATCAAGTATGGAATCTTGGTCTCTCCTTTTAAAGTGAGGACATTATGTGATGAACTTATTTACAAGAAAATCATCAGTGGCTCTTTTTCAGGGGACAAAGAAATGTGTTAAAGCCTTTTATTTCATAAAGATGGCACGTCATCTGATGGAGAGAGAAAAATAACCTTTTGTCTTCAGTACAAATGAGGGACTCTGTAATGCCGGCTACATTTAGATAGTACTGCAACAGTCAAGCTTGTCAGCTTACTCAAACTATTATATAACTTTATAAATAATATTAACTTCTATCATTGTCAGGATGAGGGACTTACTGCATCTTGGAGAGGAAGAATTTAACTTTTGAAACATGTGAGTGAGTCAGGAGAGTTGAGTTTCACGTTAGTTGCTTTTTAAGGGATTGACAAATCAGAGCAAACCTCAAGTGCAAGTGCATTTGAAACAATAAAAATAGTCATGTGTCCTAAAACCAAAAAATTACAATCCACCTGTAAACATGTTTGATTGGCAAGTGTTGAAACAATCACAGTTTGCACAAAATAACTACACAATCAACAATTCAACACACACTCAAACTTTGATTTCTGCTATGAATCATTTTCCTGGCGCAAGTTTTCTGATTTGTCTGACCACGGTTGTGTGATTACGCTTGCTGGAGGAGGGTCTGCCTCATAATGCACGACAAATCATTCATGTTGCACTGCAGACTCACAAACTTGCACAAAGAGTCCCTCACCTGGATTTGCTGCTGCAGGAGGTTGATTTTGTGTTGCTGCTGCAGGAGCTGCTGCTGTTGCCGTGCAATCTGAGGAAAGAATGCAAAATATGTTAATAGAATGTTCAGAATGTGTGTTTTCATGAGTGTGGGAAGGGCCTCTGGGAAATGCAACACATCTGCAGGTCTCAGAGGCCCCGGTTGGGCGACAGAGGGTCGATGCCCTGCTGTAAAATATTAAAGAGCTCGTCTCATCTGTGCTCAGCTTACAGTCAAATGGTCAATGTTGCCACGGCGACATACTTATAGAGACAGAGTAGCGATAAATCCATGGAATCGTCCTTTTTTTTTTACATTCCGAACAAGATGCAGATTAAAAACAGTAATCTGTGTGACACCAATACATCTGGAAACTCATGTGCTTGTTCCTCGTCTCCTGGGATTATCATGAAACACTTCATTCAAAGTCATTTCCTCTTTTTTTCATTGATATTGGAATCCACTCATCCATTTTGTCTAATCTTGCGATAATGACTTATGCGACTCGCGCAGTAGTCATTGTTCTTTTGTTATAATTGTTGCGAGAAAACACACAACAAAAGAGGACATGCTGAAGATGCTCGGCAATCTTTGTTTGCTCACGGTGCTGACTCCAGTGTAGTTCACGCTGTTTGTTGATGGAAAGGCAGCCAAAGACACTTGTGCGTCTGACCGTGTGAACATTGCTCAAAATTTCTTTTATTTTTGTTTGTACAAGTCAGTTAAAGGAACACTAGACATGTCCTTTTATTAATCTATAATTAACCGGAAATCAATCAATACATTATATTTAAGATCCCCAAACAATACTAAATGTTGATATGCAAAGCGAGTGCATTGCAAAATGAGGGACGATTCTAGAATTGAAAAACCTGAACAACTGTTGGCTCAAGTCAAACAAAAAACAACATAAAATAATTAAAACACTGTTTGTTCCTCTTAGTTATTGTTGAACACTAAAGCAGATTTCTTTCAACTTACAAAGAGGAAGTACGTCTTTTATTCTTTTATATTTTTATTTTTTATTAAAAAATGACTTATCTAACAGATGCAATCTTGATTTTGCTGTATCCACACACAAATGGATGATAATTGTAAAAGCTGGAAACGTTTTCTTTACCTGGTCTTGCTGCTGTTTAGCCAGTTCCATCTGTTGCCGCTGCTTCTCCATCTGTGAGGCGGCCAATTTCTTTTGCTCCTCGTGCGCCGCCAGGAGCTGCTCCCTCAGGCTGCTCAACTGGCCGATCATGCCCATAAGCTGGCGCTCTTTCTCCGCCAAACTGTCTGGGGTACCTAGAGCGAGAGAGGGGACTGGTGAGGGTCAAAGGTGAGGCTGCTGTGCTTTGAAGAAAATCTGGAGTGAAGTTACGCTGCTAACATTCTGTCATCCGTTGGAGAGAAACTTTTCTGTGTGTGTTTTGGACACAAGCTCGGCGGCTTGCGAGTGTTGGTGGCGTGGAGAAACTGAGAAAGTTAAAAGCTGTTCAGGACGAGCTGTGTCAGACTTCTCCAAGATTTTCTAGTTTTCAAGACTGTAAACAAGATGCTCCGAGTGCTGGTGGGAGTTGGTCAGTATTCAGTCACACTCTGCCCCTGCGCTATAGTCTGTGCTGTCGTGTCGCCTGATCATGTTTGGAAAGCAAAAATTCAGATTTTCTCTTGTCTTTGTCATCCATCTTTTATGGATAGAGGATTTCCCACCAGTACACATAGCCAAGAATCATTTGGAAGGCATTTTCTTACCAAAGAAAATCAGTTCATATATTGAAATACATGTTATTTATCAAAGCAGATTTCTAAGAGAAATTGTTGGGGATCATTGTCCTTCCTACTACTCAGTGGCAGCACAAACACAAACCTTGTCTTTGCATCATCAACACGAAGCACGAGGTTTGTTATTTAGTCTTTTATTCTTGAAGGCTCAGTCTATTCTAATAATTTACCTTTCAATTCAATATCAGTTTTACTTTCATTGGGAGTCTCTGTTTAATTATTGACATCGATAATATATGTCCCTTATCTTAACATGCTTACATTATCTTAACTTGGTTTAGATGGTTGCGGTTTTATAAAACATTGTTTTGTTGTTGGGACTAAAATAAAGACGTCAAGAATTCCTTCTCCCCAGAAGCTATTTTGGAGGAATATCAATGTGTTACTGAATCTGCTGAGAGACCCGATCCCGGGTCTACCCTTGGGCCTCCACCCAGTAGCCAGGAACACCTTAGTTAAAAGAACCGAATCACTTGATAGGTTTGCTTAAAAAAAAAATTACATTTAATTTGTATGTCAAGCTATTTTGTGTGTGTGCTTAAGTGTTAAATTCATTTAACCTTTTACAACCTAGAATTCATATTAGATATAGAGTCGTTGAACTCGAGGGGACAAAAATGTCTTCTTCTCTGTGAGAGTTTAACGGCTGTCCAGAGGCCACTCAGGATTGCGGGGTCAGAGGTCAGAAGCATGAAGCTGAAAAGCATAAATGTGAGCAACAACAAAGCGGCGTAAATCTCTCCGTGGCTTGTTGGTGCGGCTAATATATGACCGGGTTGGGGGATCTGGACAGTGGGGGGGGTCGAGTTTGGGAAAAGAGATTCGTGCTCGGGAGACGTAAAACCAGATGTTGCCTTATTGCTTTGGTGATTCAGACCACATCTATCACTGCTGCTACGGGCGTCACTGATAAGAGAGAAGAACTGGCGCGGATGAGATTTGTCATATACGCCGAAGCAACAAAGCCGGGCCAAGTTTCGTATGTTTGACAAACAGAGTTAAGCCTCCGCCAGGTTTAAAAATTTACATAGCTCGCTGTGTCTATATTTATTTCACTAGCGCTCATTTTGGGTACATTGGAGGATCGGCGGGAGAGAAGAGCGCCGGAGAGAGAGGAAGCAGGAGAGGAGGAGAGAAGGAAAGTATGTCTGGTCTGTGTTTACCCTGCAGTCAGCCAACCTTCTGCTCACATTTAGCATTGTCTGACCCTTGACCCCTTAGATCCTGACATACCAGCTCCATTACCATTGCGCGGGGACACACACTCACGCACACACTTATGTACACAAACACACCTCCACACAAGGCCTAAATCATTCAACAGGATGTAGTTAGAGGGAGGCACACGGAGGCACAATCAGTGTGTGTGTTTGTGCGAGCGCTCATGTCTGGTCATTTGCAGCAGGCTTCGTGGCTTCGTCGCCCGTGTGTGTGTGCACGCATGCGGGTGCACGCACGAGTGTGTGCGAGTGGACTACAATCCCCCATTGTTCTTCAGCTGCTACCTTTAACAGGGCCACATTCCTGCACCAGTCAAACCAGATGAGGAAGAGAGGAAGGGGGTAACGAAAGGGAGAAGGGGGCTAGAGGTAGTCTAAAGGGGGATGTGAAGAAGTCCAAGAATGGAGGAGGTTAAGACTACGAGCCACAGTTCCTGACCTGGCCTTTGACCACTCGGGAAGGTGAGAGCCATCCATTTGTCCTCTCGGTTGGTAGCCGCCACCTCTCCCGCTGCCCACCGACACCCGGGCCCCCCTTCTCCAGCCCTTTCTCCTTCTCCTCACTTCCCCCTGAGCTCCTTCAACCCGCCAACAATGAACAATAAAGGCAACTGTCGGGTGCACTGGCCACTGGAAAAATAAACACGCCGCTGTCCTAACTCACAGACCCACCTTTGTCAGGCCAGAAAAACAGAGAAACATGTGTGTGTGAGAGCCAGCTAGCGCATGTGTGTGTGTGCATAGCCAAAGCTGACCAAGACAAGAAAGAGCCCTGTGTTGAAAACTGTTCAAGTCGTGGTGAAGGGAGCGCAGAGGAAGGAGGTGAAGTTAAAGTAAGATGGGGGTTGTAAAGGTGAAATGATGGATCAAAGGAGTCTTTATTATTTCCCTCCGAGCACACGTTACACACACGCCATTGCACCCCCACTCAGTGGGTCACTAACAAACAGTGTTTTTTTAGTGATTGATGTGTCGATATAAGCGGCAGACGTCAACATGCTTACTCTACACTGCTTCCACTCTTCTTTACGGACTGAACCGGAATATATTTCCACTCAATCAGCTTCTGGTAGAGAAAGCAATGGAGTTGCTGATAGAAAACAGGTGTGTTAATGGCTTCAGTCTGAAATTACTTTTTATTTTTGACCGTGTTTTTAAAGAACAGGCACATGTTTACAGTAGCAAATATGTAACAAAACACTTCCCTCGCCCACATAATAACTGTCTGGTTACACGTTCTTGATGTATCCTCTAGATTCTCATCCGTGTTCTTCTGAATATGTCGCGCAAAAGCTTTAACTTTCGCAAGTTATCCGTGAGCATGTGGACAATAAAGTCCTTCTCAAAGTGGACTAAATCACGTACTAACACACAATTTCATTTGAGCCAGACTCTTGAGACACCTGCTTAGTAAGTTTTCCTCGCAAGCTGTTCTCAACCCTCCCTTCAGCTGTGGATGTTTTGTCAGCAAACTCCAGCTCCTGCGCGATCCCAGATTTACTTTTCTCTCCCACTCTCATTTACACTCTTAGTATTTCCATGGCCGCGCCATAAATCAGCGCGCGTCTGCTCGTTTCCTCAGCCCGATGCGAGGCAGGCAGGCGGATCGATAAGTGGTTTCCTCTGTCGGTTTACACACATTCCTCCCGAGGCTGATTGCCGCCTGCCGAAACCCATCCGATCCACGGACTCCCTCTCTCTCTCGCACACATGGTAATTAACCAATTTGTAACAATGTAATACTTGTCACCGTGTTTCTGCCGCTAATTAATGACCCCTGCTACATTGATAACTCCCCGTAGGAAGAGGGAGGAGAGCCAAGTCTGGAGCCGAGAAAAGGTGCCGCTGAACACTTGAAGGAAACGCTGGGTTCTTGTGGCGGGAGCGAACGGTAAAGTTACAGCCGAAGGAATGAGAATGAAAGTAATGACTCCGGGTCGTTAAGTAACTAATAATTACAGTAAGTGGGTGGATTACACTCAACCTTAAGTGTTTACAGTACAGATGTTTCCAGTTACTCTGGTTTATGTCATTAGCTTGGCTGCGGGGGGGAAGCCGGTGAAATGGGAAACTGAACAGCGTTAACGTCACACGCGTAAGTACCTGTGCTCACGATCCCAGCCTACTTGTTTATTCTGCTGGTGCTTTTGCTACAACAATGATCGCTATAAGCTCCGGATTCATGTTTGTTCTCAGCTCATTTATTTGATGACTCAGAGACACTCGATGGTCCTTGTGAGGTAAAGAAATACTTCAAGAATACAGTGTGTGTCATGGACATGTGCGAGATGAGTCATCAGAAGGAACACATCCGATATCCAACGCCCACTTATACAATAAGACAAAAGTATCGACACTATTTCATCAACTACTGCTGTAGAAAGATGTTTAATCTTCTACTTCTTGAAAGGAATCTGTGGTCTCTGGATACCCTAAACAACTCTGAGAGTAGGGAAGACTTGGGACAAGCTGGAGAAACATTGTGTCTCAGTTGCTAGATAGATGCCTGCACATACATATCTGGAGCTTCTCTGGTGTGCCTCTCTATCAGCCATCATGAGTGTTTCAATAAGCCACATAAAGCCTTTCACCAACATTGCCTCTCAATAATGCAGCGGCAGGTGACGGCTCCAAATCACTTTGTAGCCCTCAAAAAGCTCTTCAGTGGAACTCCGATGGGGGGGAAAAAGTCAAGCGACAGTAAATGGCAGCGCAGCAAATGTAAATGATGCTCTGTACATTTCTGGCTTTTATCCTAATAAGATACATTGTTATGTAAGACAAGTGTTTGACTCTTAAATGGATTCAATGAGGCAGACACACTGATTTACGAACACACACACGACATTTCTGCCCAGCTGTTGATGTACCAAGCGGGATGTCACTACGCAGAAATGTCAACACAGCAGGCAGCTGGGAAAAAGCAGGTTTGATCAATACCATTCCCCCCCGCTCTCCCTGCTACTCCGAAAACCCCTTTGATTACATTTTCCTCCACTTCCTAATGAAGCTCCGTCACTGAAACAGAAGCATCCCTCTGTTGTGGTGCGGAAAGATGGGCATTCTGTCACTTCTCCAGGCTTTGTGGTTTCCATTCCGGTCAACGTGCTTGAGTGATTGATGCAAAGTTGAATCAAATTGTGATGGACTGCTCTTATAGTTCTGTGTCAAAGTCTGCTACTTGTCAACCCAGACTCATACATCTTTCTATTTTTTTTAGTTGATTTAAACCCCAGACCTTTCCTCTCTCTACCCTCAGCTGGATTCTTCTAATGCTTCTTGTTAAAGTGTGAATGAACACTTTCAAGATACATATATGTACATACATACATACGTATATACATTTAGTCCAGTGATGTCGCATCAAGCCATAACTGAACCAATTGGATATTTTCAATGAGGTTCTAATCTGAGTCTCTCCTGGATGACATTATTATTATTATTATATTATAATAATATTATATTATTATAACTATTAAAAAACATGTTAGAAATTTAAAGAATAATTGTATTTTGCCAATGTTAATTACATTTGTTTTGATTTCTTTGACCATTATCACTATTACTTATTCCTTAAAATCCATGCCACACTATTAACTGCTGAGACATCACATAAAACATTATGGCATTGTTAGTCTCTTTTCTAATAAAGCTATTTTTCTTTGGAAGGACACCAGTTTATTGAGTTACAGAAAAGAATGATCATATGACGGCCTAGACCAGTGCTTACTTTTTCTTGTCTCTGTTTTAGAAATGTTCCCAACCCTTAGTCTGCATGAGGATGAGTAGAAAGTGTATGTAATATGAATTTTGGTTGAACTATGACTTTACAAATCAACTCCTCAATGGGATCAACAGCCACAAAAAAAGCTCTTTAAAGTGACGTCAGGACTGGGCCCCAGAGAAGCTTCCACATATCTGATGACCTGAACAGTATATATAAAATAATGAAATTGATTGTTTTCTTTGAAGAAAATGCGATATTTCACTTCTTTTTTTTCTTTTTTTTTAATATGACATCTCAAACTCAAATTCTTATAACTGTAGACCTTGGTTGTAATATCTGAATTATAATCAGACTATGTTAGTTCAGTTAAGTGATTGTCTTGTTTCACTTCGATCAGATGTTGAAGCATACCTTTGATTTCTCCAATGTGCCCTGAGCCCATGGCCAAAAGTTTATCCTTCCAATCCTTTGACAGCAGCCTCTCAATGCTGGGGGGCTCTGTTTTTGGAAAAATAGGGGACAGGGGGGAGAGAGAGAGAGAGAGAGAGAGAGAGAGAGAGAGAGAGAGAGAGAGAGAGAGCGGGAGACAGAGAGAGGGAGAGAAGGGATTCAGTCGGTTGGCCAACACGACAATAAAGCTCATTTAAAGTCCATTTGCTGTAATAAAGGCAGCGGCAGCTCAGCCTAATGGCCGCATCAGCAGGAGAGAGAGGGAGCAAGGGAGAGAAAGGTGGAAAGAGAGAAGCTGATAATCGAAAGAAGGGGGGGATCTGAGGAACAAAAACAAGTGAGCAAAAAGAGTGAGAGAGCGAGAGAGCCAACGCAAGATAAAGAGAAAGACAAGTGGAGCGGAGAGGGAGAGAAAGAGGGAGGCTTTTTCCCTCTCACCTGCTGCTAGAGAATCATTAGCCCTGTGGGCCCTGAGACAAAGAGGGCCTTAATGCACCCGCCACAATGGACACATTATCAGCCAGCGCTTTGTTTTCAACACACATGTGCACACACACACGCACCAGCAGGATCGCTAATTACTATCCTGACTGTGGTTTACGCATGTTTGCGCGCACGCTCGGTGGGACAAATGGAAATGTCACACAAGAGGGCACGTCGAGATGCGAGAGTCCACATGTATGGATGGACTCTGGTGTCGCTCACACTGCACTGTTATGGACTCGGACAAAAAAGGAAGTAGTCATCAGACAAAGACAGCGAAGAGAGTCTTTCATTTACTGGCAGGCATCTGCAGACGAGGCCCGACTGAAGGAGAGGTTTTACTCTCTGAGTGCGGAGATTAACCCCGTCAGCCAACGCAAACACACTCACTCGGATGCACAAACACCCGCAGAACAAACATGCACAACACATACACTTGAAGGCAACCATTGCATTATACACACTGGTGACTGCTGACGGCAGCTGGAAAGTTTGTTTGTCACTGGATTATTATTTTTCTTAGCATTAAGTGGAATGACAGGAGTGATTTCAGCAAGAGAACGACTTAATCTGGCTGGTTGGAGACAGCCTGCCTGTAAACACACACGGTCAGATGGAAAAACTCTAATACCTTCCATGGAGAGCGAAGTTGTCCTGCGCGGAGAACAGCTTAGCTTCTTCATACAGACCCTGGCAAACTAACCCAACTACTCCTGTCATCGTTTCAAATGCCTCTTTTCCTCCTTCTGCCTCTCTCGTCCGCACAGACACGGAACATCTTTGTCAACGCTCTTGTCCCGACTGAGGTGGTTTCACATCTACCAGTGCAAATAGTCTTCCATTTGCTGTAGTCGTATACGGTTTTCCAGCGGATTATTCAAGTTGTTTTGATGTTTAAAGAGGTATTCCGTGTTCTCCTGAAAATGTCATCGATTAATAGAAGTCTTTGGATCGCACGTATTTTGAGATTAAAAAAGAGCAATTACAATTTCACTGAAAGTCAACTGTTTTATAGGGTTTTAGCAACACAAATAGAAAAAAAACAACAAATACAACTAACTTAATAGGCCACAAGTATTTATCAGCTAAGTTAACTATGAATGGATTTAAAGTTTAACCATGTTTTATACTTGGTTTTTAACGATATTTGAGTCCTTGATTCCTTTTGTATCAGTGCTGAAGATCAAACTTTATTCTGCAATCTCCACTGAGGCTGTTCTGATACTGGATTGTCTTTGCGTAGGTGATGGAGGGTGAGAAGACGCAGCAGAAGAAAGTGAAATTGAACCTCCTTAAGTGCAATAATATTATATTCCTTTGGTTTCGTGAGACAGCATTTGTATGAAATTCTACAGTCGGTTTACCTTCAAAACAAACATACAAACAATCAATGCTGAACTTTAACCGGCTCACATCACGCTCCTTTCTTTTCTTGCTTTATTTTCTGGAATACTGCATCCCTCCCATGCCCTGTCCTCGCATCTATTTTCCGCACAGTTATTCAACAACCAAGTTTCACTGTCCCTGAGATGCCCTCCGTGCTTTCTGTCAGCAGCGCCTGTAGCCTCGGGGGAACAGGTTAGCAGACAAGTGGGATGAAGGTAGGGTTGATGAAGGAGGGGACTGGAGGGAGCTTGCGTAGAAAGAGGGAGAAGATCGGAATAAAGCTCCTGTGTTATTTTTCCCGTGACAGCTGTCTCACCATCACCCCAACAGGTGCTATTAGCCCCTGGCGCTCCCTTTCTCTCTCTCTCCTTCTCTTGGAGTCCCTCACTCCCTCCGCCCCCCCCTCTTTTCCTCAACAATGACAGAGGCTTTTAAGCCAAAGAGCTTTGACAAGTGAGAGGGAACAACAAATGGCAGCGTCGCCTGCTCCCTCTCCACTGCACTCCCTCTTCTGTCTCCATCTCCTAGTTATTATTTTTATTTATTAACAGGGCTGCAGCCATTGTCCCAAGTGACAGGCCAGGGCCACTTTAACTATTAATAAAAGCCAAGAGGCTTTTTCATTGTGCTGCGCAAGGCACTACAGGAAGATGCTGGCGAGGAGACGAGTGTGGAGCTGCTGAGAGCATCCCAAGACGTTGATTGATGTCGTGGACCACGAGTGTCCCGGACACGGAGACAGTCACCTTTACATCGTTTTACTGCCACCGTCTCTGTCACGCATGCTAGCAGTCATCGTGACGGGAAGGTGCCGCCCAGCCGTACCGAGAAGTAATGTTTTATAGATCTTTTTCCTGGATCTGGAGGTCATATCTTGTGTTTGATAGACTGTTTGAAGGGTTTGAGTAGCACATCATTTGAACTCTGACACAGTGACCACACGGAGTTCATTGATATTATCCTTCTTCCTCTGATAAAATATATTTCATCTATAAATCAGACAGGTTTTCCCTCTTTCTGCAACCTTTGAAACTTACAACAAAGTGAAATAAAGATGTTGGTGGGAGCAATGTGCCTCTTCTGTTTATTTGCATCGGAAAAGGAAGTGTTTACAACTGAAACTTATCACTTCATCTGATGTCATTTTTTTTTTACCTCTCGTGATCATTATTCTTTAGATAAAATTTCATTTTGAAATGTGTTTTAGATGTTTCTATTTGGGCATTTACTATATAATCATTACAAGAATAAAGCATTTTTATTTTGTTAATATGATTAATTTTTACAACTTAAAACGCACTAAGGCTGTGCATACATCTCCAAAGTAGCTATTTCTGTATAAATGAATTAAAAACAACACACAATCAGTTTTTCAGAAAGGGATGCAAAGTTTTCTTTAAAGGATGAGTTTTATTTTTGAGTTATTTTGGTGAATAGACTGATAAAAGTACAAGTATATCATGCAGAAATAAATATATATTGATTGTATTAAACCTAATCTAAAGTCTTTTACGAAAGAACACACTTATGTTCTAAGAGAACAACAAACCTTTGTTCTAAATAAAAAGGTTGACAGTTGTCCACTGACACCTTCAAAACATTAACCAAATTTACACTGTTGTCGCGTTGATGTGAAATGACACACCAATTCTGTTCTTCCCTTTTTGCCCAACAATAAATGAATTCAGTCTCTCTGGAAACAAAGCGGCGTTTGTGGCCAAGCGGTATAAAAAAGTTTCCGTGAACATTATAGGAGCTACTCCCTGTTTTCGTCTGACGTACGAGGGTGTTGAATGTGTGTGTTCTTTGAGTTTTGTGCCCAAGCTTGGGTGTGGGCTGCATACTTTCAGGGTGGGGCCTCTCCGAGTCCAGCGTGCCCGCCTTCCCTCTTTCGACATAAATGAAGGGAACACAGGAGTGCTGGAATAAGTGGAGCACGTGCAGAAGTGAGAGAAGCTTAAACGCTGCTCTGGTCTACGCTGTGACTGCGTAGATTCAAGAGAATGAATCGGAGACGCGGAGACCACTGACAGTAACTCTGGAATTGTCAGCTATTATTTTGGCTCATTGGCTCAAACGGAGTCAAGCTGCTGCCCTGCTGCCGAGCCAAAACAACCCGGTCCACCTGCTGAGCGAGGCAGAGTGTGTGTGTGTGTGTGTGTTTGAGTGAGCCCTCATCCTGCTCTGGATCCACATGAGCTTTTGAGTCAGAAGCTGCAGGACAGAACAGGGAAGCGTGAGATTCGAGGAAACAATAACGCTGCTGCTCATTCGCCGTTCACTTTCTCCCTGAGTCACCACCAGCGGCCGACTCTAGTTTTCCTATTATCTCATATTTGTGCAGCCTGAGACCTCAAGAGGAAAAGGGAGGAGGTGGGGGAGGGGCACAAGTGGAAAAGGAGATGAAGAAAAGCGGAGGAGAGGAAAAGAGAGCGACCAGGGTCCTCGGGAGCGCAACAAAGAGGCCTCTGTGCCAGCGCCAGACCCAGGCGGGCTCCGAGGATGGAAGGGGAGAGAGGGGGGGAAGGGTGGCGGAGGAGGGCCCACAGGAAAAAGACTTGGCCCGGGACCCCGGAGTCAGCCCTCATACACCCGAAAAAACAAGCTCCACATTGACCTAAGTCTTGGCAGCGGTAAGGAGGATCCATCGCCTCCTCACGTTCCTTCGCTTAACATCAACACAGACTTTCACCAGACGAGACAGATTATGCTCACATACAAATGCCAGATTAGATTACCAGCAGGTTAAGGAAGACCCCCATCTTTACTTCCCTAATGTATACATACACACTTAAGTGGGTTATCAAGATACTGAAGCCGATTGTTCGATATGCTCTCAGAGAAGAAACATCCAATAGACCTCTCTAGGCATAATGACAGTCAATTGTCGTATAACACAACTCTTGATTCATTATATATTTAAATCACTTATCGTTTCACCTTTTCTCCTTCTTTTATATCTATTTTTTTTTAAGTTTAAAAAAATACAGTACTTAGTATTTTAGACTTAATAACATAATCAGTTAAGATGAATATTTATTATAAAAAAAAATTAAATTCACTCATCAGGATTTATTATGATTTTTTTTCTGTTTCCATTTTCCATTTTTTCTCTTTCCATTTTGAGTTAAATAAAGCTTTTTGTTTTTTAAGTAAATTTCCATTTCATTATGCACAATATAATTTTGACCAATATTTAAGCTCATCTAAAATGCAAATAGTAATCCTTTAAGATGATCTGTGTGGTGTTTGTGCGTCAATGATTTAAAGAAGCTGAGGAATGTTTGGTTATTATCTCTTCATTAACGTAGGTGTTGTGGTGTGTCGTCACGTATTCACGCAGTCTGTCTCGTCCCCGTTGAGCGCCAGCCGAGCCAACACGCTCCATTACGAAATGATGATGTTGATATTTTGATGATCAATTCATGTGTGGTTGAGCTGGGCCATGTGTCTGGACACATTTTCATAGATTCCTTCTCAAGACGGTCCAATGGCTCCGGAGCACATGCCAAGATTATGGGCAGCTTCTTGTTTCAAAAAAGAAATACAAACAGCGGCACTGTACGGCAGATCGAGAGAGAAGCTTGAGAGAGACGTTTCAAAAAGCTTTTTGTCCGAGTCCACCTCGCACCGCCACCTCCACAAGGTTAGCGGCTAAAAGTACCAATTACTGGCCTGTTGTTGGGGAGAACGGCACTTGGCAACAGTTGCCACAGAGGCCGGGCCGGCGTGTAAACACCAAAATCCCTCCTCTTCTCCTCGTCGTTCACCTCCTGATATGTCTGTCCCAGAGCGCCGGTCCATCTCTGGGGCAGGCGATGCAGTGGAGGAACACAGAAAGAACATGTTTGACGTCCGCCGTGACTTCTCATTCAGAAGTGGCTCCAACTCCAGTGATGAATAAAACAAGCCTGCTTGAGGGACACCAGCCAGTCTTTGGCACACAAATGAGACTTCTGACAGTTTGTCACCTCACAAAGTTTCTGTGGCAAGCACAGATTCTTAGCTTGATTTACTCTGTCAGTTTGTATTTCAATATATGAACAAAATAAGCAGTATATTGTCAAAAGAATCACATTATGATACTTGTTTATATCCCTTTTGGTCAGATAACAATTTTGTTTATTCATAGAGTAAAACCATAGGACTGTCTAGAAACAATGAAACTCAACTCTGTGACCAGTCAAAGAGATTTGTACTTTCGAACACTGTATACTAGTCTATAGTATATATAGATAAAGTGCGGTAAACATTGTGGGAGCAGGTGAAACCGTCTCTATTATTAGGAACCACAACATGTCTTCATTTAGTGTTCTAAGAAAAGTGGGTGTCGAGCGGACAGTTTTTAGGCTGTCAGTCACCAAATTAATAAATTGAAAATCTATTTATCTGAATAGAGAGTTCTGCCCTTCACTCCACTGCCTTTCCCTAACAGATGGTGTTGTGGGTGCTTATGTCCAATTTGATTTGAACCAAACCCTCAGCCAATTTTTGTACTGGCATGAAATCGCAGCGAGCCAGATCCACACACTGGCAGTCAGAAATAGCAGCGGAGAGGGCGCGACACTGTGAAAGAACGATGAAGGGCAAAATCTGGAACGACATTTTGAGAAAGTCGCAGAAAAACTTTGTTCGTTGTCTCCTCGTCACTTCCTGCTCTTCGGTTTCTTAAATTGTGCCATCTCTGAGATGTTGATTCGATCTATGTTCGCATGAATCTTTCTTTTTTGCTGGTCATTTCATTTATAATTCCTCTCTAAATAATGGCACTTTTCTATTACACAGTTCCAGCCCTACTCGACCCGAAACAACTCTGTCATAGTATGACCGACTCTGCTACCTACTTGCAGTGGGCAGAGCTCTCATTACATAGTACTTTAAACCTTATTTTGGAAACTGATACTCCTTCTTGCAGTGTTTCATGTGTTGGGAATTGCGCTGATGAATATTTAGTGTCGTTAAACTATACTTTTTTTCAGCTGGCTTAGCCCCTCTCCCTTCATAGATAATCAAAAGTCTTCCAGAATCCTTAAAACACAACATAAAAAAACGTATTGCAATTAATTTTCAATTAATCTTCAGGTTTATTGTCCCCCTAAGACACAAGATCCAATCCCTGTCACCTCATCAACTGCATGCTTTTCTTCTATTCTGCTTTAAGAAATAATTTATCTTCAAATACACACACACACAATTCTATCACTTAGCCTTTTGATCTCGATCGTTGAAGAATGTGATAACATCAAGACTTATTATTTGTGCCATCGATCCTTATTAAAGCTGATTTATGGAGCCCCATTTTTATTTTTAGTGCTGCGTAAGTCACAAACTGAGGGAGCGAGTGTCAACCAGGCATCTGATAACCGCTTCAAACTGCCAGCTAATTGCCTGCTCCACCAAAATACACCGGTAAGAATTGTTGTAAATTTCCAGGGTTGATATAACTTCTATTGATGACCCAACAATAGCAACACAGGTTCAACCAGTTCCAATCGACGGCTCTCTATGAGGTCTCAGAATCTCAGTCGGAGTGAAGAGGTTTAAGTATGGTCAACACGGCCTGTCAACAGGGTCTTGATAAACTAGGCCAAGGCATTGGTGTGTATTGGCTTGTGTTTGCGTTCGCAGATGCTGGGGCTGCCGTAATGGAAAATGACACTTGCAATCTGTCTCGTGGCAATAACCCCTCTCAGCGACACAAGCACACACTCAATGTCTCCTGTCACAGCAGTGGCCCGCGGGCCGTCCTTGTCACTGCACAGCTTTATTGCATCACTTTAACGTGACAACAAAAGAAGACATTGTGTGTCGGACCGGCTGTGTGAGTGGAGGGGGAATGGACCCACGCATTATCTCCGGCAGAGGCACTAACACACAGCTGCAATTTCACTTGGGAGTCGTGACATTTTTCGTCTGCTTGTCACAGAGATGACAAGACAGTACTGACACTGCTTTGCATGTCGTATTCAAACCTCCATGTGTGTGAAGACTGTTATTCCGATCATGTTTTTGGCTGATGGTGTAACATTTGATTGACAGTTGGCTCGGCCTCAGAGAGCCTTTGCATCGCCGGACAGATCCTCGTCTTCCAGTTATCGCTGTTGACAAGCACAACAAGACACGTCCTCCTCTGTCTATGTGTTTCCCATATCTGTCTTCCTTTGCCTTTCTTGTCAATGTGTGAACGATCTGCACATTGATCCAGCTCAAGCAGAGCTTTGTACCGTCTTAAGAATAGCCCACATTGTCCCGCTCAAAGATAGGACATGTGAGGACCAGTGGACCAATGGCAACAACAGTCCAAACAGCACCGGAATTCTCTGCTGACAAACATGAGTGCCCTTGTGTGTGGGAAAGGGCTGCAACTTCTCTCCGTGCCAAGATCACATTGTTGAAACATTTTTTTCTTTTAAATGGTTGATGAGATTTGTGTCGCCGAAATATCCGTCACAATAACATCTGTTGCCCTTAAATGATAGTGTGGTTTACAGAACAAGTTGTTTGGAATTTTTCTAATTGCTCTAATGCATTTTTTGACATCCGGTAATTCACCCGGGTCATGCCTGGGTTAGAGTTTCTGTTATAGTTCAGCACACAGACACAGAAGGTGTCATGAGAAATGTGTTTTCTGGACATGGATTAAAACATCATACCTCTATTTACTGCGAAATATTACTGAAATATAACAAACTCAGAACTACGGCATAAGACTTTCATCTATATCTATAAGTTTGTCGATAAAATGAGTCAGTTATTCGGAACTAAACCTCTGTTGTTTTTACAAACCTGTTGTGATTGCAGTGATGCTTTTGGAAGGACACAACTGTAGATTTGATCTGGTTAATTCAACTCTATTTATTTGAAAGAGCGGATTGTGCGTTAATTTGTCTCACTCCGAATACCGCCCTCTCATTTCCTCATCGCAACGAATAACAAGAATTTGATGCAATTAGTCTAATAATAAATGCTGCTCACTCGTGTCAAGGCTCTATGCCCAACATTCCTGTTGGTCTCAGACACCCACCTCCCTCTGACAAGACACACATGACTTCTTGAGTGGACTAATTGTCTTAACTAGGTTTGGATCGGCAGAGACTTCAGTGGGGTGGAACAGCCATTGCTGTAACCTAGTTAGCCTGATCAGGCAGGCTAACTAAACCGCCGAAAGGCCGTGATCTTTTGGGGACAGAATGTGCCGGGGCCCTGGGGGGGGGGGTTGGGGCGCAAGAATTGAGGGACTAAAAACAAGGTTAAACATTCAATGTGAGTTCAATGTGAGGGGTTGTGTTGAGGGTGTTTGTTATTGAGTGAAGGAATGTGTCAGCAAAACCAACATGAGCTCACAAACAAGAGTACAGTGTCTTGGAATAGGCGGCTCCTTGAAGCAGCATCACAAGACCGCTCAGTAAAAGGACGGAAAACAAACATGGGGGGGGGGGGGGGGACAGGACCAGCAAAGAAAAATAGTCTGGTAGCAGAAGTAACCTGCACCCACATTTAATTACACACAGTGGATCACTGATACAGAGTTAATCATCAGCAGAGATTCTAAATTTAAACAACTGCCAGGCGGGTCTGCGAGCGTAGGATGGAAAGTCTGTGCCAAAAACATGGTGACAAACATCGACGCACAGAAATGTGTTGCTTCAGTTAGGACTGAGGGATAATGTGGAGAGGTGCGTCTGAGGAATTTGAGAAGACGCTAACATGCTGATGAACAATATTAAATCAACTATGCACATGTCAATAATAGACGATATTAATAAAAGTAGCTGTGTCTCCTCTGGCACTTTTAAATCTCATTGTTGGTAACTACTGAACATTCACCATCAGTGTAGATTCTGTGGTAATGAGATTTGGTCAGGTGACTTTAGCTGTAGGTTATTTATATACGACTTTACTGCTGTAAAGTTGTTCTACTGTTGGGATAAATAACAATATTAAGATCTTTTTCATTGCCCTTGGGCAAATTACCCAGAAGTCTGTTATTATTCAAAGCTTTTTAAATAAGTTAAACAAAGTGTTGTTTACATGAAACTAATCAAACCAGTGGCAATAGCAAATTTATTTTACTTCCTCAATTTGTTGTTGAACATGTGGTACAACGAAAGTACATTTGTTTGAATAAATATATTAAAAAGAAGAAAATAACTGAAGAGTTCAATTTAAGGACTGATAATTATACGATAATTATATATATATTTTCCACGTTTCTTGATAATAACCACTTAAGTTCTTGACATGGAACTGACAAAAACAATGCTTTTAGGCATTCCTAGTTTGATTAGATTGTTTCTATGGCAGATATACAACTACTAACTCGTTTTTGTGGGAGGAAATTGGAGCCTAAACCCACAAGAGAACATAAAGAACATGCCAACTACACTGGGAGAGGACAAGAGTTCTCTATTTGAGCAACAGAGCGACTATATATTTCCACACATGGACAAACATATAAAAGTAATCAGCCTGGTAGAGACGGCTCATCTCCTCGATTAGTATTAACGACCTTGGAAGTACCATGTCATGGAGACGACACTAATGTTTTGGAGAGGCAACAGCGACACACACCTGCGTTACAAACAAGAGTGGCGTGCAGCAGCTGATTTGCTTTGTCGCTCCTACAATGAGCCAAGATGCACCGTGGTTGTGTGCGTGGAACATCCCGCCGTGTTCAAGTGTGTGTCGTGCACGGCGCATCTGTGTGTGTGTGTGTGTGTGTGTGTCTGCATGTAGGTGACAGCTCCTGCCCAAAACTGACTGGCATCTGGCGGTGGCAGTTGTTTTAACAGCTGAGCTGACAACATTAATCCGAACGCACCCAAATCAAAAGGAGCCAACACCTGTTCACTGCTCCTGAGCCCAGACGAGAAGGATGAGGAGGGAGGAGGCTTGGGGGAGGAAGATGGGAGGAAGGAGCCAAAGGTGGGAGAGAGCGGGAGGAAGCAGGCGGAGAGGGCGACAGGGACAATGAGGAGGATCTGCTAGAATGTATGGAAGGTGGCAAACAAGCGAGTGATGATAAGGAAGGATGGAGACTCAGGGGGGACAAGCGAGACCAGATGAGACGAGGCAGGCTGCCAGGCAACACACATACACTACACATTCTCCCTGGAGCGCAGCGGAAAGGGGCAGTGGGCCAAATGAGCAGGGCGGAGTGGAAATCAGAGGGGAGAGGTGATTGGATAGAGGGGTCCCACTGGGGGACAGACAGAGGGACAGCTGTAGAGGGGAGGGTGGAGGAGATCAGGCAGGAGCATAACAATCAATCCAGTGGAGCTCCGACATGAGTGGCTGCTGATGAGCGCTGGCCAAGCAGTGGCTGAGGAGGAGATCGCTGCACCGGCAGGCTGGCAGAGAGGGAGGGGGGTGCCGGAGGTTCTCCCAACATCTGGCTTGAATAAGGGTGGGCTGCGCTGTGTGACCCCTCGGGGCTGACATCACAGACACCAGCACTTCATTTAGAGGGCCCGCCCCATGACCCGCCGGCCAGAGGTTAATTGATAAAGACCTTGTGGCTTCAAAGGCTGACACACAGAGCTGGAGGAGGATGGACTGATTTACACTCAGCTTTGTTGCTGCTCACTCACACTGAACTTACTCAAAAATACCAGCCTTGAACAAGCGTTAACGTCCAACCCCAGACCGCGGCTCAGTGTAACACCCCACCTCATCCATGTCAGACATGAAGCCTCAAGTGGGTGGTGGAGACTGAGAAGATGCTTTCCAGCATGTTGCTGCTAAGACGAGAAATTGAACTAAGCAGCTTGTAGGATTACACCAGAATGTGTAGATTCTGCAGTATGTAACTAAAAAAAACATTTACTTCACATGTGGGATACAGGACAAATATATTTCTCCATTGCTAAAGATGCTTGCAAGAAGACTCGTCCTGTTGAAGTATATAAACAAAACATTCTGAAGTTAACCTATCTTGCTTAATCTGCATCTCAATAATGCCAACACTATAATTCAAAAATGTGCCATGGGACTGTCTTTACCCCCCAGGAGAAGGACAAACAGCAGTCAATTAAAGTTAGAGTGGGAGGAAATATCTTTAAAACAAGATTGACAATGCTCACATTTAGCGTCACAGTAGCGCCATTGATGACAAACCATAAGTGGACCATCAAAAAAAAATCTGCTGAAGAATGTTTGAGGTTAGGAGTGTCCAAAGTCTGCACGTGGGACATTTGCGACAGTGTGTTTCAACTTCTTAGACAAGATCACTATAATATTTCTGAAGTTACCAATTGTAGACTAATCTAAACAACAAAGGTAAGTGAGCGCTGACAATAAATACGCTGAAGAAGAATGCTGTCCATAAGATGCATGTGACCCCACAGGAAGTGCAAACTCATAAACATTCTTTGTCCTATCAGATAGCAACACACACACATGGCGTCGCAAACAACAGTCAAAGTGTGACCAGGTCATAATAGCTCATCTATGAAAGCGCAGCCTGATTCATGAACCTCCAGCTTTTGTCCTTAACTTAATGCCGCACCGGGGGGGGCAATAACACACACACCGACACACACCATCAGGAAAACCACAGGACCCTCTCCCTCTGCTCAAAGCCCCTTTATGCTCCACTATTAGACAAAAGCTGAGGCACTGCCCCCCCCCCCCCCACCAAAAAAACACACAAGAATACCATTCATCTGCTTAATATCGCTCATCTGGGCTGCTAAGAAAAGCATAAAGGAGTTTCATCCCCATCGATTGTCAGCGAAAAGAATTCCACAAGAAGAAAAAGCAAAACAATTGAAGAAGAAAGAAACTTGAATGCGTCTTTCATCAGCACAACAATATGCGTTAACACAATAAGACTCGGGTTTGCCCCGTTATGTCCTCGGTTTCTCATTCTGCAGAAAGAATTGACTCGGAATGGAAAAATGCCTGTGATGATCCCTCCCCCCTCGCCTGACACAATGACTCCGCCAGGAAAGAATCGCAACTGGATTGATGTGTTAAAAGCTTGTTTTCTTACAAAAGTTCTGATCGAGTTCGACACGTCTTTGAATTCCTCAGCATGGGTGGATTTAGCGAAGAAAGACAACATATGCGTCATGTAAATCTTCTCAGTAAACAGTTAAAGTCTCATAAGTATGATGTCGACGTCGCTTCTGAGAAGATTCTCCCGGAAAGTCTTTAATTGGCAAACACCCTTACTTTCTCTCTTCCTTGTTGGAGAACTCCACAAGAAGACGTCTCCCAATTTCAGCCTCCCCCCCCATTCCGTTTCATTCACTTTTTTTCCCAGAGAAAGAAGAATGATGCAGGCAAACAATGGTAGTGGGAGTCCTGGTGCACTTCATGTTAATTTATACATCTAACTAATTACCGACAAAGGCTGGAAATCACATAAAGACGTTCCCTCGCTCCCACGCTAGGGCTGTGAACCTGCTGCTGCCGTTGTGATTTCTCTGTTTGTGAATCTCAAACCCTCAGGGATGCGTTTCATGTTGCAGGTCTGCGTGATGACTTTTATTTGCTATTGTCATAGGTGGAGTGTGTATTGGATGTAGCCCCCAGATAGTGAGGCAGGATTAGGGTAATTGAACGAGGTGGTGTACAGAAGTGGGGGTCTGAGGGAGAGATCCCTTCACTTCTCCAGTTTTTTTTTCTTCACCCCATTCTTCTCTCTCTCCATCTTCTTGGCAGTATGTATCCGCCCTTCCTATTGTCACCCCATTGGAGTGTACGGAGGCGTAAGGGAGCTCTGGTCACTGTGTGCTTGTCTGGCACAATGGCCTTGCCTAAGTGCTGTCCTATAAAATGCCTCAGTGCGCTCTAAAAGCAAACCCCTTGGATCTCTTTATGCCTTGAGAAAAAACCAAAGTGTGCACATAGTAGAGTGTGTGCTTCATGTTTTTGTATGGGAGACATCTGTCGTGGACTTTTCAATATGGAATCCATTGCCTCGCCATACAGAGCCACATAAATGCCTCGCAGGCTGACCTCAAGGTTCCCAGCCGGGTTGTTAACCTGCACGTACAGCTTCTGTATTTTGGTTTGATCAAAAGCAATAAAGTGTGGGGGCCAAGGTCCGACCATGGAGGTAAACTCTGACCCCAAAGACAACATGGACATAATTAATGAACCTAACCTAAAAACTCACAGTAAAAATGATACTCAGATTTAAAGCGTCATGACAAGACTTCTAGTGATGTCTTCAGAATTAAATTTACGGTCATCAATAAAGCATCGGGCCAAGGTCTGACATCGGGGTCGCCCCGTTGTCTTGTAAATTTAACAATAAAGATGAATATTTGAACATTAACAACGGTAGAGAGCAAGGAGAGTAGCACAGGTAGGTGTGATATGTTGGCGTAAATTGTGTGTAACATAGTACTGGATTGAGTGATGATTGTCCAAGTGAGTACGGACACACAAATAGAAATATATTAAATTTAGTATAACAAAGTTATCTTGAAACAGTTTGAATAACACTATATAGGAGAAGAGAAAAACAGGTCCCCGTCAATCACAATGACTGACAAAACCTCTGTGCCATTATGTTACCGAACTCTATTCCTTCTCAGTGAGTGCCCTTTTAACCGATCTCCGTAACAAGCTACCTCCTACATTTTGTCATTTTAGCCCTCATGAAGTAATGCAGAAAACATCTTTCTCTAAATCACCAGCTGCTGGAAATTCCATTTTAAATCTCTGCAGTTAAACGTTTGGTTTCAGCCGAGGAGAAATGAGGCTGTGTGTCTGGTGTAAGTCTAGGCCAGTAGAGGCGCCACTCCAGGGGCATAGAGGAACAGCTGTGCCCCATTTAGTGATGTTTCTCCTTTACTTCTCACTTTCTTCTTCCTGCCGCCTCTACTGTCGGTCAGTCCGTCCGTCTCCTCCAGTAGATTATTGTAGGGATCGTTGGGGATTGAGAGGAGGGTGCAAGGAAACGGCCCAGTCCAGGTGTGTGTCTGTTAAACTGTGTGTATTAGAGGGCGCGCACCTTCGTCTCTCCTGGGCCTTAGCACCGACTCTCCTCTCGACCCCTGGCCTCCCGCGCCGCTTCGCTCTCTGCTCTCATTAGTCCTGGTAATGACACTCACACACTCTCCAGCACGGGCCGCCTCTCGCCGCACAAACACATGTACAGTGTCGACGCATTCTGGCCGTTCCGCCGCGTTGCTTCTGAAGAATTTATTAAAGATGCTGGCAGAGTGTGTGCGTCTGCCGGCTTGGGTGTGTCCGCGGGGTAGCAGGTGGCTGCTAGTGTAAGACAAGAGATGAATGGAGGGAACAGGAAAGCGCTGGAGAGTGGTCGGGCCATACGGGACGACATGACTAGCAATGCATCAGCAGCCTTCACGGAAATAGTTCTGAGATACTACTTTCTGCTTTACCTACAACAACATATGCAAATACACAACTCATGGACCTCAACACACACTGACCTAGTATATCTTCTGCTCACTATTCATCCAGTCTAAGTAGAGCAGAGTCCAAACTAAAACAACAGAGTTTCCTTCACCCGCGGCCTGTCCTGGATAACTTATCTTGTGCTGGTCGGAGATGTTAATTCGTTCTGACCCATTTTGTGTCTTGAGCCCTGATGTTTGCCCTCCTGGTTTGTACACTTTCAAATGTGCGCTGGTGTGCGTTTGTGTCATTGATCCAGCTGGAAGCGATACACAATCCTTGTGTCTGTGTGTGAGAGGGAGCAGTAATATTCCCGGCCTTTCATAATGATTAAAGCCTTCATAAAATTTTCATCCCAACCTGCTGTTTGCTGCTAATGGCCTTTGTGAGCAGCGCAGGGAAACAATAGCTAGCCGGGCACAGAAAGGGGATTTCTATCTCGCGTTCAATACTGCCCCTTGTCGTCTCTCTCTCTCCCTCTCTCCCTCTCTCTCTCCCTCTCTCTCTCTCTCTCTCTCTCTCTCTCTCTTTTCTTTCCATTTCCCATTGCCTCGCTTCATCTTTTCTCAGCTTCCCCTTTCTTCTATGACTATCTTTTCTTTCTTCCTTTCTCTCTTGGTTGGCCTGGGTTTTTGTGAGGGTCTGCAGGCGCTGGGGCCTTTTGTTGGCACGTTTCATTTAAACGTAGGGCAGATAATGCTCGGGGTTGGACGCCGCACCACTGTGGCTCTCTGCTAATGGGATCGACGAACACACAGCGCTCTCGCTCTCTTCTTTACTCTCCCTTCTCGTCCTCCTTCTGTTGTGCCCTCTCCTTTTCTTTTCCTGTGCGCTCCCCTCCATCTCTCTTGGTTCTTCTCTGTATGCTGGCTGACTCATAAAGATCCATTATTGTTGTGTTTTTCCTTTCCTGTGAAGCCAGTTCATGAGGTCCAGTGAAGCTGCGAACAACCCAAAACACACCTCAATTACAGCTCAGCTCCACAAACAGCTTTTTTTGTTGTAAAATATGCCACAACAGGCCTCTATATCGACTGGAATGAAAACAACCAGACAGCAAGAGCTGACCGGCAGTCTAGACCGCATTTAAAGCCTCAAAAGCTTTAAAAAATAAGGTTAGCACATCACAGCTTGAATTGAAAGCCTGAGACGTACTCAGGGAAACAACATGTACACCTACACTTGAAGACAAATACACACTGTACTGCCTCACTTCTTGTTGTTTAACCTTTCGGGCATAGTGTCATTCCAGGCTGCCTACAGTAGGAGGTACAGAGGCGTATTAGTGCTTCTGCTGTTTGCTTTGGCTGGCATCTTTATTTGACTGCCTTTGAGCAAGGCGTTGAATCTTTATCAACTTGTTTCCAAACAGTTTTTTCCAACCTTCTTCGTAGAGACACACCTGTTGCTAATCTCTTTATCACATCATCACCATGTCATCGTCTTCATAGTGACTTAATCCGTCGTTTATTTGCAAATGCAAATTAACGTTCGCCGCTGGGCTAATTCTATCTCTTTTGCAATCTCCGACTGTTAGCTCAGGGCTTAATTTGACAATGAAATGTTCGGCTAAGCTAAGATGTGTACCCTTGGGCTAAATTCTGATTTCCTATTGCAAACTGTCTGTGAAATATTTCGCTGAAGGCAGCGAGCATAATCAAAACAAATTTTTCCAGAAGGAAGTATGATGTGCCGTCCTCACCGCCAAACACTCTGAGAGCTTTTCACACCCTCAAACATGCACAAAGTTCCGCAAACACACACTCAGACATGCACATCTTTACTGGTCAGGTTGTGATAAATATGCAAAGCGTGGTGGACAATGGGCCCAAACAGCTGATGCTGTCTGTCTGTGTGCTGGAAAAACAAAGAGTCGCCTCTGATGCGTCTACTGTGTGTGGGTACACAGCAGAAGGAGCGAGACGGAGTCACAGGCTACATCCAACCATTTACTTTGATAGTTAAATCATCTTGTTGTCCACCACAGTGCTCCATTGTCTCATCATGTGTTTGCCTCGACTATTTTATCCTCAGTGGAAGAGGGGACAGTTTTATTTAAATGAGTTCAACTAAACTTTATTTATACAGTACCAGCTGGAATACCCAGCATATCCCCCAAAAAAGAGGGGGAGATAAGAAGAGTGTAAATTCAGTTGGATCATGGATTTAACATAGGCTGGAAGGAGCTGAAATTATGGAATCATTTATTTTATACTGTATGTATAAAATATGTGTAAAATGTAATTGATATTTTTTCAAGCCCCCCATTGTGTCCCCTTTATCTTGACCTGGTGGAGTTCCCTACCCCCCTAAAACCTTCGCTGAGAGGTCTGTAGTCTTCATGCTTTATTTCAAGACGTTTCGTTGAGCGGGGTTGGAGAAGAGAGTGGGAGAAAAGGGAGCAGAAAAAGAGCCAGAAATATGTTTCTGATCGCACATCTGTCCACGCTAACATCTGCTTTCATCACTGACCTTCTGGCTCGTTCTTGATCAACTCCTCCATCTTGCGTTGTTTCAGTGTGTCCACTACATCTGCCAGGCTGCCCTTGCGTCTCTCGGGGGTCCCGAGCATCCCTGTAGCAGAACCTCCGTCGCCACACAGCCGCCCCCCTCCTCCGCCGTCTTCTTTCCCTGGTGAGGTAGCATTGTGTTGGGCGTAGGGACTCAGCGAGCTCCCCTTTGAGCCGTCCAGCTCCTGGATGGAAGGAAGAAGAGTTCAATGAAAGCTCCAAAAGTTTCTGTAGCATGAATAAAAACAAACAATTTCCCAACTCGTTATCTCGGTTTCTATCGTATTTATTTTTCTCCATCTCTCTTACACCATGCCCACTGTAGCCATCTTTCATCCAGAGCCAAATATCTCAAGTTAGGGCATACTTTTATTCTCCTTCACATTCTCTGGAATACACATTCATCTGACTTGGAGACGCTTAACAGAGCGAGTAGTTGAAACAAAAGCGGGAAAAAAATAAATACATAAATAAACATCTCACGAGCTTCCAGTCACGCTAACGCTTCATCGCTAAAGCTGTTCATCTTTGAGGGATGTCCAAGTCTCCTGTAAAACTCCTGAGTTACACTGCTGCTACTGCAACGTTCCTGACAATTAATATTAAAGATGCAACTCCATCAAAGTTAGAAAACAAGATTTGTTTTCAAGCCATGTGTATTTGGCGAGGCGTCAAACAAAACAAAAACTAAATGTAAATGCCAGGGTACAGCTCCACATTTAATCAACCTGCTGCTATGAATAATATTCCTGCTGTCTCGTGACAGTCATGATATGACCTATGTTGCGTTGTGTCCTGTCTTAGGTGGATCGACTGCTGAATTTAACGGTTGTAGAAACATTTTTTTAAAGAGTAGGTAAGTAAGTCGTACATTAGCCACATATTCAAAACTTGAATTGTTACATACGTTTTCATAGCCTGTTCATAATGTGAGCTATATTTAGTGGGCACGGGAATTTGTGCAACTGGTCACATGGTCTTTGCTGTCAGGAGTGCTTGGGTAGGTTCCCTTACTGACGTTATGTGGGGTTGGGCCCTCTTCATGTTTCGAGCGGCCACAAAAAAGCCTGTCATTAGTGTTGACTTGGCCTAGTTTCTTTATTCCGATTGTGGTCGCAACTGATTCTGGACTATTTTTCAGTCTGCATTAGATATGTGGCAGTCATGAAATGACCCAGAGGGAGTAGAGAACTAGTTAAAACTGGGTTTCAGTCAAGGAAAATGTTCCCTGACCGATAAATGAGGGAGCTCAGTCACCAGTCCAACAGAAACTACATCAGCATATTGGTATCCTTTTGTTTGAGCGGGTAGAAGTGACTGTAGCGAGGAGGAAAACCTGCCCACCAGATCCTTTTATTTCCATCTCTGGATCGATGTATGTCACAGTATTGTTTCAGGACCAGTAAGTACAGTAAGTAAATGTCATCGTCTTAATCTTTGACCTGATAACTCAGGCATTTGTTTGGACAGCCAGCTTGATAGACTTAAATCCAGCTCAGCCCAATTACCATTGACACTGAGAGTGAAGCACTAAAGCACTCGCAGCTCTTTGCCGTCTGTTAAACATATAGATATAATGAAAAAAACCTTCTGCAAATGATCCTCCCCCCGGGCACCAGTGCTCGTGCTCACACATCCACAGTTTGTTCAGGTATATCGCGCTCTGTTTAATTACGGCAGCAACTGAGTTGACAAAATCAGCCGGCCAGTCTGTGAGCTCAGCCGTTTGTAGACAGGAGGGTCAATGGTCCACGGGGTTAATCTTTGGCTAATCTCACTACAGTGCAGAACACACCACCTGGGATAGCAACACACACCATGTCCACCACCTCCATCTGTGTGTGTGTGTGTGCGCATGTGATAGAGGCGTAGATACATTCCTGCTCTATTAATGGCATTATGGTGTGTTTGCACAGCAATTGTTCATTCAATCATTGACCAGGTAATCTCCGAGCACTGAGCATAACTAAGCAATGCTTTCCCAGGAACTCCCTCATTAACACAGAGATCACTTCTCGTCTATACTTCCTTTCATGATGTGTGTCGCCACACTTCCATGACAATCAATGTCATAAAGAAACTAAACTGTGAACAAAACCGTCTGTGTTTATATTTGACCCACACTTGGTTTTAGTTAGTTTAGTAAGCTTACTCAGTAGTGCCTCTCTCTGCCAGGGCTTAAACACTGAAGAGGTTAAAAATATAAAGACAGAACAAGTAACTTTGTGTTTCTTATTTTACTTAATCCCTGTTGATGACACATATCAGTCTGTTTGAGAGTATTCCAAGAATACATTTTTTTTTGTTCAGTTCATTTAATTTATTGAAAACATGTTCTTTGAATCAGACTTCATTACACTCATAGTGGACATCCATTATTTGAATCAATATTTTTGATCTAATCAAACATTTTTATTGCAGTTTAAAATCGAATCACTTCAGAATGGGGCACCACAAGGATCCCAGTTAGCTCCCCATTTATTTTAGTTATCTCTGTTCAGTTTGAATTAAATGTTCCCTATAGAGCTGTTTTGATGTTTGAAGGTAGCAGAAACAGATTAATCCAGTTAAAAATATAAACTCTTTGAAGGCCTTGGCCGACTTTTCCCGAGCAAGACCTTCTGCTGTCTTTCTGCCTCCCACTTGTCTTTTGTTGTCTCCTATCTCCTTACACCCTCTCCCGATTACAGAAAATCAGACTTCAAATGAACGGCTTTGTGATTACAAGTTGCATCATTGCGAGCATGACATGCAAATGCAACGAGCCAGAGAGAGAGATAGTGTGTGTAAATGACAAGAAGTCAGAGAATGAAAGAAGAGATTGAGAGAGGTGATGTTATTAGAGGAAATGAGAAAGATGTAGAGTGAGAGAGGCGTCTTGAAGGCGACGGTCACACCTGTCACATCCCATTTATCTAATCCAGCGCCTACTTAAAACTGCCGCACACTTTCATTCAAGGAAGATGGGGCGCAAAACAAAACAAACAGAAGAATACGCGAGCGGAGGAAGAGGGGCCACGGAGTCTTGGGGTTTTCCAGATCTTTTTTTTTTTTAACTCAGAATCCGTCAGGGAGATGTCATCTTGTCGGTTCTCACAATGAGGGTCATTTTCTGATCTGAAGGAATTAACACGGTGCCATGGTGTCGTCTAAGACCTGCATGTAAAGTCTGCACCATTATTTATGATCAGACAGACTCATCATAAGGACAACTTAAATAGCTTAACGTTGTTTTAATCCACGTGCTTCATCTGACGTTCAAACAGAGAGATTTAAGCACAGAACATGACACAGGGCAGATTTTTATTTAATGAGAGAGCTGACACTTCCATGAAAATCCGTCTAAATCTAGTTGTAGAACCCTACGAGGGACAGATGGCACATTGACACAGATTCCACAAAAGTAAAATGATTACAAAAGTAGAAAACAGCTAAGACATTATCCGAACCAAATGCAACAAAGACTGGTTTACATGTAGAGTCGATGTAGGGACAAATATTTGTGCTACCATTGGTAAGCAGGTATGCAACACTGCTCTGCTGCCAGACACCAGCAACACTTGTGTTGTGAAAGTGTTGTGAAAGTAGCGTAACTTTCTGCATAAAGATAAATGGACACATTCCTTTTAGCTTTGATCTTTTTCTTCAAAAGTCAAATAACCAGCCTTATATTTTAAACCAAACTTTGGTACTTCTTGTCAGGTGTTACCCTGAAGTCGGCCTTGAATTTCTTCCCACCTGTCCTCTTCATGTCATCAGTGAACAGTGATCAGAGAAAAGTGGTTTTGTACTTTTACTTCAAACATAAACTTGCTGATTCAGCGTTCGTAAGAATGGACATGACTCTGGTGGGTCAGTTTTGCCGGATGACCTTGTTGGACTTGTGTCTTGTCAGACACACATTCTCTTTTTTAACTCTAGATATGGCTTCACTCAAACTGTCCCAAGAAACAGACCAGTTCAATGAAGCAGGACTCAAGGGAACTGTAAAAGATGTCCTAGGTAATCTATTCCCTTAACCAGTAAGGGGGTCCCCAACCTTCTCCCAGGTCCTCCCGATTTTCTGATGTAATGCTCAGACATTTTCGGGAGCGGGGATCCAATTCATGCCTCAACACCCAACAATGGTGTTTACGATCTCTAGGGTTCAGGATCTTCTCATAAACATGCATTTATTCAAAGAATCCTGGCTAACGTGAACATCGTACCCTCGTCTCCTGGGTTTGAGCAGGTTCTGCCATCTTGCCGTGCACATTTGACACCGCCAGTGTGTACATAGCCTGTAGGTGTGCGTGCAAATGCGCGAGCGCCTGCATATATGTATTTTTATGCTCTGGATGTGGCAGGCTGGCAGTGTGGGCGGTTCTGCCTTTAGTTTGCAGATGTCAATTCTCTTCCAAATGACTGGAACAAAGTAAAAATTGCGCCTCACTCCCTTTATCCTTTTACTGCCTCTGCAATGGAACAGAATTAAACAACTTTTGTCTTCTTAAGCTCATCTGTGAGGGGAGGTTGGTTAAAAACACTTAACTCTTGCCAGGAAACAAGAAAAAAAATCTATTTTTTCCCCACTGCAAGCCCAGATGCTGCAGTTTAGTCCTCCTAACCCAACACAACCAACTATCCATCCCTCCATCTCACTCCTACTCGCCGCCGTGTCTGGAGCCCTCGCAAGGTGAGTGTGTGGAAAAACAATATTTGATGCTTGCCGCGCCGCCGTGGATCAAGACATGGACAATGTGACAGTAGGAAAAAGTGGAAACAGCTGCCTGACTCACACACAAATACACACACACACACACACACACACGTATATAAGAGTGTTACTGATCGCTCCTGCAGGGGGGTAAGACTTAGCTCAATGCCAGAGCTGCCAATCTCCACGACATCCACTCCGGTACACAGCCAAACACTCGCACACACACATACACACACACAGCAAATCCCTTTACATGCCATGGCTAAACACAGACACTGTCAGTTTCGACTTGGAAGTCCCTCAGGCAGGGACAAGCGAGCAAACACACTTACTTTTATCCTCCTGTCCCAACAATATGATTGAGCTTTACAACACAACCCCAGTTTTTTTTATAGCGCCAGAGAGAAATTGTGCACATATTTAGTAAAAACCCTCGATTTAACAAGCGTTATTGTGATTTCATTATGTGTAAATAAGACGGCTGGCCTTATCTGAAGGTGCACAGCTGTATTTTCTATATTTTCAATAGCAGTTTGCCTAAAAATCCTGCCAGTGTATTTAACCAGGACCCCTTCGGTGTTGACAGGCGAGCGTGTGTTTGAGCACCGCTGGCGTGAGAAATTAAGTGTGACCACTGTGTCTCGAGACCGCTCGTCAATTGTGTTAAATCCGTCAGATTCAAAACGAACACACACATAAATGCACTTTACACACAACAAAAGCGAATAAGATGAGAGGCTGATGAAATATATTTCTCCTGCGTGTTTGCATAAATCCTGCCTGTCAACACAAATAATTACGGCTCCTCCATTATCACTTACAGACGATTGTTTGGCTCATTAAACCCCGCCTTTTATTTCGGAACAAACACTGTCAGGCGATTGGGATGGAAATGTAAAAAGATGTTTCATGAAACGGTTTCAGAACGGATCATGATTGACTGTCTTTGGTGTGATATCAAGTCAATCATTTGGATTTGAAAAAAGGTTTAATCAAATGTTTGCGAGTGTTTTTCTTCAGCATCCTTGAACTCATGAGCTGAAGAGAAAAGCATTTCATTTGTGTTTTAACATTTTGTAAACCAAAACCTAGAACTCTCCAGAGGAGTCAAGCGTTTTGGTGCTTTGGCTCTACTTAGGTGAGGCAAACACCTTCTCCGAAGATTCCCTGAGGAGAAATCTTTACTGAAATGCGTCACAGGTATCATGGAACTACCGAAAGAATAACAATAATAATCCAAATACATTTTTCACAGCAAAACGTTTCCATTTTAAAAATTCAAAATTCACTTGTAGTGAACAGTGTTAGTTTTGCATTTATATAACTGGTGTATGTATTTTAGAAAGCACTGATATTTCTCAATAATATTTTAATGGAACATCAAATATGAATCTTCTTGTCCTCATTTACTTTGACTAAGAATCTTTATCTAACAATCTTTGTCCCTCTGACACTCATTCCAATGTCCACCTCTCAATGCTTAAGAATCCTTTACGTTTTCACTTGAGTTTTTTGGCGAGAATTAAAACATTAAAGTATACGATTGGTAAATGTTACAGGCAGTTGTTATTGAACAGAAGAAACCACTTTTTAACTCTGAACAGACATTGTTACAGCTTTCAACGTGTATTTTCTACCGCTGCTTTATTTGAACAAATATTTACTAGAGGTGTGGTAACTTTCAGCAGCTCAGAGTTCAAAAATAAATATTGACAGAGAATGCAAGGTTTTGAATATGGATGAGGTTATACTGATTCACGTAAATTGGGTTTAGAAAGCAGTGCGCGTACGTTTGCATGTGGTGTGTATGAATAAGAAATTGTTTGAGCAACAAGTCATTTGAAACATTTGGTGTTTTATTAACAGGAGAACTAAGTTGCTGTTTCTATATCTTCCCTTTATGACTTTTCTCTACTTGTGACTATGTAAGTTTCTGCTCTGGCAGGACAGATTGAACATGTTTTTGTATTTAACACAACATCAGTAAAAATGTCAAGCTGTGACCTCCGAAAATTCCTTCATGATTACCTTTAATAAGAATCAACTATTTTCAAAAGGGGTAACAGTGACATATTCACACGTCACTAATAAACACATCAACTTTTGTGTGTTGATGAGCAGGTAAAGTGGCAGCCAAGGCGGGCGGGCAGTGGGGATGAAGAGGTCACCGTGTAGCCGAGCACGTCTCCGCTAGCGTGTTAATTTACTATGACAAGATAAAGCTGTAATCTGGTCCTCCTCCCCCTCCGCCTTCCTCCTGGTTCCCCCTGCTGCCTCACTTCCAAGCCAGCCGGCCCTCGATGAGCCATTTACTTCCCCCTATCACTTTACGACAAATGCCCCAAGAAAAAAGAGAACCCCCCCCCCCCTCCTTATACACCCCCCTCTGCCACATACTAAATCTACCTCTCTGGCTGGAAACTTTCCACCTCTGTAACATGCACTCAAATGGGCCCCGATTGTACCTGTCACACACACGTGACACACATCTGCATCACACCTGAAACAAGTCTTTTGCTCATTCTGCTGTGGACGTGCTCGTATATTTGCACGTGTGATTTGGTCTCAGGTGACAGAGTCCAGAGTGGGCGGAGCCTGCAGGTTTATCAGTGGTTTAATTACAGAATAAGTGTTCTATTACTGCACCTGAGTAACTTCTGATTGTTCTACGTCATCAGAATGAGGCAAAAGGTCGTTCCTCCTTGTGTTGTGTATTCTTACACTTTTGCGATCAATCGCTTCTCACAAAAAGTTTCAGTTAGAAGTCCATCACGACTGAGAGGCAACTGTGCAAACACACCATACATTCAACGCCGCCACACAATGTCACACTTCATTCCCAAGAAAATGACTCACTGCACTGACTCACATTTTGTAGTCACGCAAGTGTGCATCAAACAGACTGCAGGCAACGACTGGTGGGGCGCACATAAAAGCAAAAGTGCACCCAAACAGTAGCCTTGAACCTCAATTTTCATTTTCATTTTGTAAAGAAAACGCGCTGCAGCTCCGGGCACTTAATAACTTTTTTCCTGCTGTGAAAGTCGAGTGTTCTTATTGTTTAAATTCTACGTAGTTCGTGTTGCGAAAATAAAAACGTCTTATGAAATATCACTGGAATCATTTGATATTACTCACTTTTTCTTTAAATAGCACCAGAAAGACAGTGAATGACTGTGATAGGTTAAAAAATATATTTTCCATATGATTTTAGACCAGATGGCATGTCTAAACATTTGCTTAATTAGTTTAAAAAAAACGTTTTTAATGGCTTGATAAATAAATGTAATTTATAATTGGGGTTTGCTTAATTAATTTGAGGCTAACAGGGTGACCCAAAAACTACGAAAATGGATTTCATGCCTGGAGGTGCCTTTTCTAATTTTAACAGCCAGGAGCTATTTAGTTGTCCATATACATCCCATGCTAATGTCATAGCAAACAATTATTATAAGATTAACTTGGAAACAGCCTCAGGCTTCACTTAAATTATAATAATTAATATTTACACAAGTTATAAATCAATAAAAAATGGCATTAATTTACTTATAGGTAACAATGGTCCTACCTTTGGAAAACACTATTACTGTGTCCTAATTTCAATGTTCAACAAGTTTCTCCCACCAACTGTTTTTATGTGGCTATCAAGAGTTTGAATGTATAAATGATACAATCTAAAACAACTAACAATTCCATTTAAAGTTGACCAGGTACAAGATAGATTGTCCAGAAAGCTCTTAAAATACATGTCAAAAGTCGATCTGGATCATGCACATGAGAGGAAATTTGGTTGAAACCAAACATATATAAAAATGATAAATTTAATAGTTAAGAGTGAGAACTCAAATTTTCTGATAGAGATCCCTTGATAAGTATACATATAGTAGGCCTTGTGTCTTCAAGATTTTATTGAGCCGGACTGACATTTTGGCTAAAGGGATCCACACAAACTTATGTCTTGACTTTGTGTGCTTACTTTAAGCTACAAACTCTTAACTAGTCCTGTAAAGGTTTTGTGTGTCAGAAGCAGCTTCAGGTTCATTTAGGAAAAACATATTCGAAGCAACTCTTACTGTGTTGGTGGGGCTGTCCAAGTTGCGGCCGGGGGGCGAGCGAGGGGACACCTTGCTGCAGTAGGAGACCAGGGGTAGGTGGATGACACCGCCCAGTCCTTCACTTTCGTCGTCCTCCATTCGCTGTCTGCTGGTTGCCATAGTTACTTCTCCATCTGTCCCCCCATATGGAGAAGCTGGTCGCTTGGAAGACATCCTGAAAAAAAGAGGGGAGATGTATAAGGTGGACTGAGCAATATTCAGAAGATGATGTGGACAGCTGTTGTTCTCCTAAGCACAGCGACTTATTCTGTTGTATTCTTTTGCTCATCCAGCCACTCCACCCATTCTACCTATTTACTCTGCACATTGTTGCAAACTCCACTTGTGTTCTCGCAGACAATTGGCCTTCAGTTTGTTCATAAGCACCCAGCTCCCTGGCAAACCTTCCAATACGCGCTCAAGCCTTCCAGTATGTTTACCATGGAGCCCGTTCAACATTCATGCCTCCAAAAAGACCGAGCCATTACAGCAAATGGAGCTCACTTGCACCGGCATTGTCGAGGAAATGACCATGTCTTGACAATAGGCTTTCAAACACAGCGTAGGAAAAGAGAAAAGTCGGAGAGCAGTCGGCAGACAGGCAATAATGTGTGTTTATGAAAACTTCGGGACAATAGAGGGACAGAAGGAAAATGGCTAGCAACACAAGAACCCTGCTGTTTGCATGTGTTACTGTGGCTTTGTTCCCTTGAAAGGAGGCAAAGGATATAAAGCCGCATCTATTAGGTGAAGTCTGTCTCTCGCAAGGTAAATTTGCCTCCCTGTACTTGAGTTGAATAGGGGCGCAGTGACTACGTGGAAATAATAGAATTTAATGTGGTTCTCAGCATCGCCTGAGAGCTTTCAGATGCACTTGTCGGCCTTGAAGCCACTGCGACTATGACCCTGGGTAATAGGCTGCTAACGCTCGCAGAGCCGGAGACACGGCAGAAGTGTGGAAGCCTCAGACGGAGGAGCGTGCGATGACAAATAGAAGCAACAGGCGTCTCTCTCCCAAACGTAAGCGTCTCATATCTTTATCTCCGAGCACTTCCTTGCCTGCCTGATTTGCTGCCTCACATGTCTCTCTCCGCTTGTCTCCTGTAAACTGATTACACTTTAGACTCTATTGGATTTACTTTGGACTGTGCATCTGGCTTTGTTTCCTTGGAGCAGCCGTGCCGCTAATTCATTGCGTATTTACCTTACAACATAAGGAGGGAGAAGCGGTTTTGCTGGGCAGGGAATGCAACGTATCACCAGATAAGAGACGGATATTAAATGACAAAGATAAAACAGGAACTTAACAGCCTTGGATTCATTCACGACCCTTCTTGTAGCATCATATTGTATGAAAACTATATATTGTATATATACAAATAAATATCATATGCATATTGTTTAACATCCATACCTGCATTTACATTGGTTTAAGTTAAGTTAAAAGAGTGAAACACTAAATGTTTTGAAAGAGGTTAAAACTTCACTTATTGAGCCTTTACAGAAACTTGACCAACCGTTACAGTTAAGGAAACCCATCAGACACGCTGCTGTCGACTGTCTTTATCTGTCTGCTCTCCATCAGTATCAGCTTGCTCAGCGAAAAAAAAGTCCCATAAATATCTGATTGTAGCGTTGTCAAAAGAACAAAAGACCAGAGATCAAATTTCACGCTCTTATCGCTAATGTCAATTGAAAATTGACTGCTGGTAACATTATTGTTATCTGAGGGAAAAAAAGGTGATGAGTGATCTGTGAGAGCCCTCGCTGTTGTCCCACACACACACACACACACACACACACACACACACACCAGATCTGATGCGATTGGACGCCCCAGCTGTGCAAACTTATGAGGCTTCACGCCAGGCGGCACTCACACACATGTGCATATGCACACAACACAAGCCTGGACACTACAAGTCTGTCCTCGACAGCGCCTGTTTACTTTACCTCTTTTCACTCGCTCACACTCAGGTCTTTTGTTTCAGGCGCTCACACTCACGTACTTTACACACCTTAACCTGAAGTTTAAACGTGTTGACAGCAGTGTTGTTTTTTGTGTTTTATCCGTTTTCCATTTTAACGTGTGTTCGTTTAGACGAGCTACACGAAACACAAACACTGTTTTCTCTTTCCTCACACTATAATATCACTTCCCCCGTTCCCCTCTCCAGCTATAAAATCCCATTCCCCTCATGGTTATCCTTTTGAAGTGGAATTACCACACAATTGGACATGGCAGGCGTGCAGGTTAGTGCTAAAGTTCGGCAGGGTCCTGCTTGAGGAAGAAGGTTTAAGGGACGATCAATTCATGCGATAATAATTTTCCTCTGTTAGATGAACATGCACAATACTACAAGTTAGTTGGGGGGGGGGCGGGTTTCGCACAGGAGAATTCCCAAAACACACAAACACATCATGTACATGGTGACAGAGCTTAGCTGAGATTAAACCGCCACTTCCCCTTAGCTTTTGATGATTAGCGGCTCCTCAGTTAAGTCCCGCTCATATCACATATGTCCACCACCACTAAGTCACTAAGCGGAAAGAGACGGACGTCCATTAACCGGCCGAATAATCGGAATCATCGGTAGTTAACCGTCTCCTGGCCGTCGCTTAAACTGTAATCAACCATTTCATGTTGGCACGTCAGCACACGCGAGCTTACAAACATGCAGGCATGTTTAAATGCGGGCTTATGGGCACACGGACAAACCACACACACATGAATCAGTCGAATTAAGCAAAAAAAAAAAAAAAAAATGAGAGCAAAGATTTGCCTTAATGAAGATTTAGGGAGAGACAAACCCCGGCTGAAATGGCAGTGACAGTAACTCACACACATGTGCGAGTGTGTGTGTCTGGCTGCTAACATAATCACAGCACTAACTGCTCTTGTTAACTCCTTTACTCAGAACGAGCTTTCAGGGAGCGTGGGAGCGTCCTCCGGAGAATTCCACAGCAAAGTGGATGTTAAAATTACAAGCCATTATTTTAGACCGCTACACGACCGCACAGTCAAATCTATCAGGTCTAATAAGATCTCCACGGCGTTTGACAGTCACGGTGACATTTGTGGTTCCGCCTGCCACTCAGGTGACTCTCCCTCACAGGGCGTCTTAAAAAATGGGAAATGCTGCTTTTTCATAAGACGCCTCGGGCGCTTCGCCTCCGAGGAGCCGACCGTTACGTTTACATCCTCGCGACCCCTCAGGTGGGAATTTAAACAAATACATCCTCCCCGCATCTGCCCATCACTTCATTATTATCGCTTCTTTTCCTTCTGAGCCCTGAAACGATTATCCTCGGCTCGCTCTATCACACACTTATTTTAAAATCCTCCCGTCCCCCCGGTGTTGTCTTACTTAGTGTTCCCTCTTTACACAATCAGCTGTTTGTAAGAATGTCTCTCCATCCCTCCCCTCTCCTTCCATCCATCCCTCTCTTCTCCACGCTGACTCTTAAGGATATTTCCAAATATCTATTAATAGGTTTTCCTTTGGAACAGTGGGACTGAAACTGGGAGTAAAGGCTGCGATGAGGCGACTCAGATATGACATCGTGCTGCTTAATCCTCTGAGTCAATACGGCAGATAATTATTTTAAAAATGTTCCCCTCCTGACTTGTGTAAACAGTGCATAAGTTTTATATACTCGCTTATACACCCAGCGACACACCCTTGCACACACACACAAAAATGCTCAGACACACAAAGCATCCTCTGTGAAGTGCCCTCGATCGGCGGCCGACAGCCCGAACCGTGTTTCCTGTCCAACTTCACCACAAAAGGCAATAACACACAACCTAATGTCGCTGCTGTTGCCAACACACACGCAGACACAGTCATGGGTTTGTTGGTGAATGCACAGACCTACTGATGAACAAGCGGACTCCTCTCTCAGTAGTATTTGTTAGGGAAATATAATTTTTAAACTGCTTAAAAATAAAGGAGAATTACTTCTTCCCTTCACGTTTTTTTTTTTTTACAGTCTATAGGATGAGACTGAAATAATACAATAAAAACAGTCTACAACACGTTTTTTTTGGTCATAATTTTCCAGAAATCTACCTGGAATTTATTGCGACTTCTAAACAGACAATATAAGCAGAATTACTGAAGGGAATTTTTTTAACCCTCCCTGTGCAACACACTCAAGTTCTGCTTCGTTTTGAAACTTTTACGGAGTCCAGACGACTCGTGGGAAAAACTTGTATAGAAGAAGTGAGACAGAAAGTGTCTTGTGCCGGGTGGTGGGGGGGGTGGGAGGGCGAGCGACAGACAGATAGAAGGGAAAAGTGCATCCGGTGGACGGCGTCCCCGGCTCCCCTGCTGGTTTGCTTTTATTTTTTTTGCGCGAGGAGGAGACGGTGCATAATGTTTATCGAGCGAGCGGCTGTGTTTTTCCATTGTTGCGCCCGGCCGCTATTTTGTTAAACAATCCATAAAGTGGTCACAACATTCGTCTCACTGTCAGCGACTCTGCCTGCCCCACACACACACACACACACATTCTATCACGTGAATGACAACACACACACACAGCTGGCTTCTTTCATAGGTCCCTCACTTTTTTTTCTTTTTGACCTCTTTCTCTTTCCCGCTCCCTCGCTACCTGGAAGGACAGAGGTTCCATTGTGGCGCCGCTAACACTGTCCCCTATTGTGGATTGGCTCTGTGTGTGTGTGTGTGTGTGTGTGTGTGTGTGTGTGTGTGTGTGTGTGTGTGTGTGTGTGTGTGTGTGTGTGTGTGTGTGTGTGTGTGTGTGAGGAGAGAAATAGTGGGATTAGTGTAAGACAAGACGCCTGGATTGATGATCTTTTAAAGAAGTTGAGTGCCGGGGCGCTTTTAACAATCCAATACCTCGACCTGAACTTTAACCCCAACCCCCATGACCTCATGTCATCTGACCAGACTCTCGTTAGCCTGTGAAGTCGCGCTCGTCCGTCTCTGTTTTGCACACAAACTTTTACTCGACACTCCGTCCTCAACGAGAAAACTGTTTTCCAACTGTATTGTCCTCAACTCCGTGGTCAGCTGATCGCACCAGGGTGGGAGGTCGTAGCGCTGGAGAGTTGCAAGGGTTCAACTGGGAGAGGGGAGGAAGTAGGGAGGAGATGAGAGGGAGGGGGGTAGCATTCTCCTCTGGTATTTTTCTGTCTTTCTTTCCCGTTTCTTTCTTTCAAACCCCCCTCCTCCTCCTCACTCGCTCCGAGGATGGAGACACGGCTATCAAGGCTCTCTGGGGACAGACAATATGGCCCAGACAATGGCCTCCAGTCCGAGGTGGTGGTGTTGGAGGGAGAGAGTGGGAAGGAGAGGGAGAGAGAGGGAGGCCTGGCCAGGGCCACAGGGGAAGCGAAGGGGTAGAACGGGGCATTAGTTTGCAGAGCACGGACACTCGACTCAATTACTCGGCTCCCTCTCCTCCACACACACACTCTTTAATCTGGGGCCTTTTACACCGGCGCCGATGAAACGCTCTCCCTACACATTTCGTTAAAACCCTCACTTTACATACACCTCCATTTGTTTCTGGGAGAAAAGTTTCAGAGACATTTTTTAAAAAAAGCCAAAAAGCACAACAAACATATGATGAGTGCAGAGCACCCCAATAAAGTGAGGAGGACAAATGGAGGGGTGTGAAAATCCACCGCTGCCCTTCACACCACGTCGACAGATCAGCGGGACCTCTCTTCCTCTTCTCCCTGCCTCCCCCCACAACAACCCCCAAAAACTTTGCATCCTCACCCGTATCGCTCGGTCAGTTACCTCGCGCCGTTACTTCAACTCCAGAGGCAGGTTTGACGTCGACTTCTCACTTTAAACTGATAATTCAACACGACCACTGAATCCAGATTCTTACTTTCCTGATTTGTTTTTAACTTTTAGTGTTTTCCTTCTGCGTTGTTTTGTTCAAACAATCTGTGTCGGCCGTCTGCTCCTCAATATTTACACTTTTCAGTAAAGACATAAAAAAACAAGAGCATCACATGCAATTTAAAGTGGATTTTATCTTAATGTTTCAAAGTGATAAGAAAATCTTAAATAAAGGCAGTCATTTTGACGAAGCGTCACAAGAGTTGAAAGTGAATGAAGGTTGAAACTTACAGAGACGCAGGGATGGAAAGCATCACGACCACTGAAGACTTGAAGCGCACACACACTGGCAACTCGCACACACACTCTCGACTCTGCTGAGAGACTGGCGCTGAACACACACTAGATACCTCTCCTGTCACTCTCGTCCACGTATGACACACACTCACACACACACACACACACTCACACAAACACACACATGTCCAGTGATGGAGTGCATTACTGGAAAGCAGGAGTTTTAAGTGCTCTCCTCCTAAATCATTGTAATCCCCACATTTATCTCCTTGCATTCTGCTTTTGCGTTGTAATCCTTTAAATTTTTAATTCCTTCTAGCTGTTGTTATCTTTTTTTTCCCCCCACTTCAATCACTAAATGTGCTTTTAATTCTGAACCCTAGTTTATCTGCGAACAAAAGCTTAGTTTCATCAGGCAACAACACACCAGTAAAAGTCAAGAGAGAATGATATATGTGTGTGTGTGTGTGTGTGTGTGTGTGTGTGTGTGTGTGTGTGTGTGTGTGTGTGTGTGTGTGTGTGTGTTGAAAAGCCGGGTATTATAACATAATCTGACTCTCAAAGCATTAGCATCAAACTACCATTATTCCGAAAGCCACTTGTGTTGACAGGAAGGTTGGAGGGTTAGCACCTTTAAATTAAAAAAGCACAAACATCACAGGAGTGACAGATTAACATTAACATAAGGATTGACAATGGGATTATGACAGAATCTGGATTAATAAAGAGGTGTAAACAATGTTTGTTATTGAAAAAGTTCCTGACTTGTTGATCTGAAAAGTTGAGATGAACTTTTGCAGACTTTTTCTTTTCTCCCCAGGATTAAAGGACCCATTTCTGTGATTTTTCCACTCAAACAAACCTCACACTGACACGAGACTTCCTGTTTATTTCCCCTCAAATTAAGGATCTCTGTGATCACTCCTCACACACACACCCACTCTTGCGCTCAACAACTCCTGCGAGACACACACCGCTCCGATCCCCTCACACACACAAACACACCCGTGCGGGTCACCCTCGCTGTCGCCGTCCCGTTATGTGCCCGCCCGTGCCCCCCGTGCGCGCGCGTGTGGAGGCGTCACATACCTGTTACACTCCTGAGGTAGCTCAGGCTCAGTGAGCATGCTGGAGTAAGGGTCCGTCTCTCTCGACAACAACAACATAAAACAGTCCCACAGAAGCTCAGATGAAGCAGGTTAGTCTCCCCAAAACAAGATGGGATAGAAGTGATCCTTCAACCTCTCACACACACTGCTGGTCGTCTCTCTCTCTTTTCTCTCTGAGAGTGTGTCTCTCTCTCTCTCTACTCACACACTTTCAGCCGCCCTCCCTCTCTCCCTCCCTCTCTCCTCCGTCCCTCCTCTTCTCCCTCCCTGGCCGCAAGCTGTGAGATGTAGGCTCCGCTCTTAAAGGGCCAGCAGCAGAGTCCTGCTCCGCGGATCCGGGTGTGTTCTGGGCCGGGGGGGGGGGCGTCAGGGGCCCGGGTGACCGGAGGGCTCAGTGCACGGCAGTGCTGCCCCCCTTCACCGGTCTGGTGTTTGTCATCCACTTACAGATGCAGCTTCTGGAGAAACTTTAGTTTGGAAAAATGTTAACATTTGTTTAAGCTGCATTTAAACCTCAGAACCATACAATGTTTCCTCTGATGAAAAGATGGGAAAAAAAAGAATTTGCTTAAAAAAGAGGCATCATTGTAACAGAAGAAACAACTGTGACCAAACTACTGGTCAGAGAGGTTGTCTGGGAGCATGATAAGAAAGGAAAATTAGTGTATACTAGAGCTCATGGTGATGAGTTCAGGTATAAAGTTAAGGAGACCAGACGGTTTGGAGACATGGAGATTTTAAATAAAACAACACATTCTATATTTGACAGAAGGATTACGGTCATTAAAAAAAATGTTTTAGACTACTCTGGACTATTTTCAAGGCAAGTTAAGGTCTCTATTCATATTCAAAAAGAGAAAAGAATCAGAATTGAGGTTGTTCTCTTTCTATATATGTATCGCTCTAAGCAAAATTAGATTTACTCTGTAACTGAACATTTTTCTTGTTGACTCGGGCGTATGTGCGTGAAATAAAAGTTGTGGAGGCTGAGAACAATATTGACTGAAATGAGGAAATGATGTAAGACGCGAGGTTCACCCTTCCTGTGTCTTCGTCCCAGAGAGAAACACGTCATTTTTATAAACACACACACACACACACACACACACACACACACACACACACACACACACACACACACACACACACACACACACATACACACACACACTCATATCTGTTGTGCAGATATACTCTATTTCCACTTTTTTCACTTTTTTCACTGAATTACAAAACGCTGAACTTTTTGTTCTAACCAGCGGCTCATAATTATGACTTCTGACTAATGGAAACTTAAAAATAGCACCGTCAGCGTTTTCCCCTCTCAAACCTTGAAATGCAGGCCATTAATGGTCCAGTTATTCAGCACTAAGCTACCTGCTATAGACGTCCATCAACAGCAGCTCACATACCTCCAATTATTTTCTCTCAGTTGGACTTCCTGGTTTGTTGATGCTTACAAATGTCCAAATAGCTTCTTCACAATCGCTGATCATCATCTGGTGAATGTGGGAGATATTGTTTTTAAAAATGTTTTTTTCTGGATGAGGTTGAAATGGGCATCATGCAGAGGACAAAAAAGTCCTTCAGAATCTTGTCATAAATATGCATGTAGTTTAGAATCTTGTAAAATAGGTAGAACGTTTTTTCCAAATATCCAAAAATAAAGTTTCTTGAAATAACATTTTAGATGACAATTCTTACTATAATAATTTTGTTAAGCTTTGTTAAGAAGCCAAAGAGAAGAAATATATGAGAAATATTCCAAGTAAGGTTTTGTATTATTCATGGAAAGCGGCACAAGGACTATAGCAGACTAGAACAACAGCTTAACACAAGGATAACTTCTGCAGTAGCACGAGTTTAAAACTGTTTACAAAACGATTTTCATATTATATTTTAAATAACTGTCAACATTACAATAAATATTCTGTAACCATGTTACACAAGTTCAATATTTACCTGCGTTAAGATGTCAAAAGGATGTTTACCTAGATGTTGGTATAGACTGATTGTCAGTTATCTGTTGAGATAGTTAAATCCAACAACAGCAACACACATGGTCAGAAGAAGACCCTGCAGAAGAATTGACTCCCTGCTCCTCATACTGACGTGAAGTTAAAGACAGAAGAGTCAACACACCTGTAGGTTAATGTCGTTCGCCAATAATCCCGTAAGTCCTCTTCTGGATATATGTAAAAATTGATTCTAAACAAACATGAAAGTATGGACAGAGACGTCTTCTCGGGGCTTCCATGCTCGATATGCAAAACGGATTTATGTCCAGCAGAGAGGAGACAGACAGAGCTCACTGAGGCGTGCCTACGCGTCCTCAAAACCAACACCCATCTGGAATAAAAACTGCTGGGACTCCATTGTCAAGCGTTCCTTCACTTCTCTCTGATGAGCTAATAGATTGTCTTAAAAAGCAAAGCGAAGAGATCTGTTCCAACGTTTTAGTTGGCATCACGATCATGTCGCAGGGCCTCTGTGGAGCTCTTTGTTTTTCAGCTACATGTCTCAGGTTCACAAGTCATCTCCTGGTGTGGAGATGTGTGGAGTGAACATCTAAATGATTGACAGCCCTGTGGCGATTGATCAGGAAATTTGTATTTATGTTTTTACCTGATGAAAATGAACCGAACACATATGCTCTGATAAATACTAAACTTTTTTTCAATAATCTTTACTTTTGGGATACTATTTGGCACTTTAGCGACTCATTCCTTTTCCTTTTTTGTCGGATTTAAAGAACGTTGATCACTATTTGATTTCTGACTCAAGTTGGTCACAGAAACTTGATCGCAGGATTTTTTAATTTGCATTGATCTAATTGTTCTTTGTTGGTGTTTTAACAGTCTATTGAGTTATTCGTCTGTCAAGGAGTGCTTTCAGTAAATTGAATAATGCAAAATTATGATGTTACTTGATGCACTTTTGACAAAACATCATTCATTTCTGTCACTTTACTAGTGTCAGAGAACGAATAAGGCGGTTTGTTACAATTCTCATTAACTCGATATAAAAGTGTTTAGTATTCTAGTACTAGGTACCATGTACTAGTAAGATAGATTTTTGGCAAATGAGACACGAGACTGGGGAATGGGAGCCAACGAGGAACCTGTTCTTAAAAAATGATTGTAACCAGGCTGATTTTTGTGCCTTAATTCAGTTTCGCTCGAATCTTTTCTGATGGAATTTGTTTTTCAAAACACATCTGAACAATTCAACTCATGCAATAACTAAGCCATACAATTATACTGGTACAGCGTAACTCAAAGTTTAATCCATATTCCTTTCAATGGGCCTCTCTGGAGTCTTCTGCCCTGCACTACACTGTTCTCACTCCTTCAATATGTCTCTTCTCCTTCTCTCTCCACCCTCCTGTCTCTCTTCACCCTCCCATCATGAGACTATCCAGACTGAGTATGGTTCTGCTCAAGGTTTCTGCCTGTTGAAAGACTTTTTTCTCGCCACTGTCACTCAATGTGATTGGCTGGGGCCTGTTTTTCTTTTCTCTTCTCTTATACAGTGTTATTTAAACTGCAAAGTGTATCAAGACAACTGTTGTGATTTGACACTTTCAATAGATTGAATTAAATTGAAAGTCCAGCACATGTACTGTTCTTGACCAGGCATGTCCTTGAGAATATGCACTTCCAATACCTTCCTTACTCCCTCAAGGAACTATTTCATGCATCCACTTGCACTGAGTAAGATTTCTAGTCAGGCAACCATGCGCTCACACAAAGAGTTCATCCTGGATGCATCCTTCTGAGGTGTTGAGCCAGGATGAGGCAGAACCAGGGAAAATATCAGATACCTCTGTATTCCTTTTGGGCCCCATGACCTAATCCAGGCGAGAGAGAATAGACAAACTCCCAGCCCCGAAGATAAAGAGCATCATAGAGGAAGCATATTAGACAAGAGCCATCTACTTGGAAACCTTTGATTAAATTGTTGTCCCAAGAACGTGGCAAGATCTTCCATGACAGCTTTGCTCAACAAAATTGGACATTTCAGTGATCCAGATCTGAAATTAAAGACGACTAAAGATGAGAGTAAGATCTACTATGACTTCTCAAATCCTCTTTTTTTTTCTACATTCTGGCATATTTTAATTGCTTATACACGAATCTCAAACATTTGGTTTGGCTCAGCTTATTAGGTTTGCGTATATCTTCGTCTGTGTGGAAACTTTATTTACCTCCTGCAAACACTCACTGACAAACATCTCCATGAGATCGTTGACTGATTAGAACAGATGATTATTGCCGTTGAATCTGCTCAAATTAGAGTTGTGTGACAGTCTGTCAGATACAGCGAGGAGTTGTGCGACTGAACAATAACACGATCACATCTGCTGCTGGAAAACTTCGGCGAGTGTTACAGCAGCATGTTCGGTACCTCTGATCGCCTGAGCAGAAAAGAAAAGAAACACTTTGATGCATTTTGATCTGTGGTCCACTTTTGTTGTTCCAGACCTTTTTTTTCTTTTTTTTTGTCAACGCTTTGCTTCCTCACCGATGGTACATTGAAGCTGCTTTGTGCTTCACTTTCTCACACACATCACACTTTTTATGTGACTGGCTTCAGAAACTGAATAAATTAAGCAAACAGAGACTCAGTTATTCAGAAGTAAAACAAACTCTATTAATGCAATATGAGGGTATTTTTATTTATTAAGCCTTTTTTTTGTTTTAAATGTTCCTCAGAGCCATTCCCCTTAAATTCCATCCTCTTATTTCTAGGCATTTGCCTCCTCAAGTCATCCTCAAGTTAATGTGCAACAACTAATGTCAAATTGCTGTCCGTGTAAAGAGCACAAGGCTTGTCAAAAGTCAGCAGTGGCAGCTCCTCTGCATAAACAGGTCAAAGGTTTAAATCTCATTTCTACTCATAGTCATCTTCATAAAAGTCCATAAATATAGATCACGTCCCTCAGACTGTAGTTGGCCCCCCTGTGAATAAGTTGGACGCCTATGATGTCCATCACGCCAAACGCTACTTAGTTGTGCAACATGCCGCAGATTAAAGATGCATGTTTGTTCATCATCATGCAAAGGTAGATGTAAAATAAGTGTGTTATGTTTATTAATTGTAGCCATTAGCACAACAGTCTTTTTGTATCTCAAACAATATCATCATTTTGATTCTTATTTGCAGAACATTTCCATTGGTCTCCACGAGAAGACAGATGAACACTCTTCACACCGAGCATATGCTGAAGCTCACACGAATGAACGCACACTCCCAGAACAAGACGCAGACTGACTGAAACGCTCCGCAATCACACACCCATTGTGTCCTCAGGTGTGTGTGTGTGTGTGTGTGTGTGTGTGTGTGTGTGTGTGTGTGTGTGTGTGTGTGTGTGTGTGTGCTCCTCGGAGCTCTTAGTGCTGTCAGTCACTATTAGGAGTGTGTGGTCTGCGTGTCACACATACAGCCAATCCTGCTATTGTTCTGAGGAAAGCAGAGCTGACAGACTGCCACTTCCTTGATACTTTAATGCACGCACACATACGCACGGACATTTTAGGACGTATTGGTGGGATGGAGGGGTCGCACTTGTGCATTTTCACATCACACACACTCTGGCCTGTAAGATTTTAGAGTGCATGCATTATTATTATTAGAATTATTTACTGGTCCCTAAAATAATAAGAAAATAAAAATAAGTAATGCTGAGCTGGTATTTCTCGGGGCCACATCTCCATGTGTCGTCATTCTATGTTAATGTCCCTCAACGGTTAAAAACCACATGATTCGTGTGCGGGATACTTTTGTCAGCTGACTATATTAGACGTGTCTGAACTCAGAACCAGTTAACAGGTCCATATCTGAGCAGCTTACAAAATGAATCGTAATCGACCTCAGATTTGATATTTTTGTTGTTAAAATATATGAGTTTAGCATTAATGCTATGTGTAGATAGTGATGTCAACTTTTCAGTTGCCTTGCAGATAAGATAAATATTGAAATATTCAGATTGGTACATATTAAACAGTTGACATTAAACATTTGAGGGAGGGCTGGATGTGAGGTTAACAAACAGCGTCTTCAGTCTTTCTTCACGGTTGTACTTAGGACAGAGCTGAGCCAAAGGATAAAGCGCTCCAATTACAGGTCAATCCACATCCTAACAGGGAGACACTGATGTGCTCCTCAACATCCAGGAAGTCAAGTTGAGTCTGAAGTTGAAGTTGAATCTTACTGGGATGTTTCCCAATTCCATCTTGTTGGGATGCAAATGCTGCAGAGATAATGTCACTAAGGGCACATGGGAACACTTCAACATTCTTCCAGAAGAACTGTAGGTTTCTGGGTTGGAGAGATTCTGGCACAGAATTGAAAAAAAAAAAAAAAACCACATCTTTAACAGAAACTGTGGTTGTATATTGATTATTCCAGGAAACAATGTGTGGTCGATCAGCTCATACTTCTTCTCCTCCACTCACTAACGCAATCTTCAATGTCAACAATTACAACAACAATCTGCCTCTTGTTATTGACCAAGTCAGATTCATGGTCAAATGAGCACACAGAGGAACGAATAATAACGAATAATAATAGTACTTCTACCCTTGACCCTCCAACATTTGGAAACATCAGCTTTAAAGTGCAGGTGATTTTTCTTTGACCTATCTTTTGGATAATTTATAGGTAGAACATCTTGCAGAAAAATGGGCGTGGTTATGTGTCTACGGGGGAAGTTTCCAGCACTAACAAAGCATGTTTATGATCAGAGAGATTTGCTGCTGAAGAACCTGATTGACTACGTCTTCAAAACTAGTTTTGCAATCGTCATAAATGAGTATAATGGAATACTAAACGCAACTCACAAAGATTTCGATCTGTGTGAGGCGTAGCGATGTGAAGGACTTACATTTAAAGGGCCATTATATAAGTGTATGCTGATAACAACAGCCTGATATTCACAGTTAAAAATGTTAATTTAATTAAAGAAGAAGTGGAACTTTGCAGCAAGATATGAAATATGAAGACACAGTAAATATTAAATTGAATCAAAATAAAAAAATGTAAGCGTCAGATCTCTCATCAGAGGAAATGGCATTTAGCTGTCATCCAGCGCGTCTTTAGTAAATACAGAATGCATACAATGCATACAAATAAACATAGAAAATAAACATATCCTCAGTACTCACTTAAGTAAGTTATTATTATTTGTAAAGCGCCTTTTACAAACCAGGTTCACAAAGAACATTTAAACAATCCATGGTGGTGGAGAGAGAGCTAAGCCAAAAGGTGAAGCTCTCTGTATACCGAGGATCTATGTGGCTACCCTGACCTATGGTCACGAGCGGTGGGTAGTGACTGCTGCGGCCGTGACCCGAACCCGAATAAGCGGGAGAAGATGAGATGAGAGATGAGGTAGGTATAAAAGCCAATTCCCTGTGTTAGAGGTCTAAAAAGAATCTACTAACAAATCACACATTCATTCTACATCATTTGTGAATATTCCATAATTGTGATGATTATAATGATAATCATTGGAAAGGTTTGTAGATTTGGGAAAAATTATTATATTTTCTCAAGAATAATAGACAGAAAATCCCTTGAAAAAACGTTGTTGTCTTGTCTAAACAAGAAGGAGCTGTCTCGCCTGCAGTTAATACAAAACTCTGCAGCGAGAATTCTGACCAGCTCTATTTTCTCCGATCCTTAAAACTCTTCACTGGCTTCCAGTTTCTTTCAGGTTCAATTTTAAAATTCTGGTTCTTACTTTCAGAGCTATTCACTTTCCCTGATTTTCTGGGACTCCTGTGTTTGTCTTATGTGTCTTGGCCTTTTAAATTATATATTTTACCTGTGTATGTTTTTTTTTATTGTAAAAAGCGCTTTGTGACCCTGGTCTAGAAAGGTTATTTATAAATATTAATAATTACTTTCTGACTTTCTTGCTTTCTGTGTTTGATAGATTAGTAACCGCTGACATAATTTTTGGAAATCATCATTTGCCTAAAGCTCGAGAGAGGGAGTTTTGAACGAGCTAAAGTCACAGTTCTATTAATTATTAAAAACTACTGGATATAGTTGCTATCAAAACAACTATAGACACTTTTAATATCACAGTTAAACATAACACAAATTTAATTCCAACATTCGGCTGCACATTTAGCAAAATTCAAGGCAACATAAAGCTACTCACAGTTGCTGCTGGTCTTCCAATTGTGATGTCAGGTCAATAGTGGCCATGTGTCTTATCAAGCTGTTTGCGTTTTGTTGTTTAATGTCAGGCCTTTGAGGTACAAGAACAGCGACATGTTAAAAGTATTTCTCTTGTTGGCTCTTGTTAAAACCCACAGCGGAGGGAAGTGAGTCATCCATTCACTTATTATCACACACTGATGGGATTAGGTCTCATCATCAGGTTTAATGACACATTAACGGGGCAGGAGTCGAGGGAGCTACCTAGTGTAAAAGGATGGTCAGGTCACCAGACCAAGTCACACCAAGTACAACAATATCAAGTATGTGAAGTTATACTTATTTTTTCATGTTTTACTTTGTTGAAAGGAAACCAGAGTCTCTGGAAGAAACCATCCAGAGGCATATAAACTCCCTTCAGAGCCATTACTGGATACTATTGTGTTCTTATACAAACGGATCTGTTCAGAGAGACGGACTTGTGAGTTTTAGCGTGACCTGCTCCGATTCAACATCACATAAGAATAATCTCCTTTTGTCGCACAACTTGGCAGAACACAAAAGACATTTTAATTAATATTTCACTGACCTTTAGTGTTTAAAAATTCTCTTTGTCAAAACAATGATATTCAAGTCTGCCTTTATTCCTGCTTGGATGTCAACATAGAAGTGAAGTGATCATTATATTATTATTATTATTATTATTATTATTATTATTATTATCATTAACTGCCTCTTTTGTGGAATAAAAGTGAAGAAAGATTTACACCAAGTTCACAAGGTAAATATAATGAAAGGAAATCATTGGATCACAGAAATAAATGAGTAGTAATTAATTTACAGGCATACGTTTACAGGCATTGTTATGGTGCCTCAGCTCTTCCGTCACGTCAGGAGAGACTCCAGAGACGTTACTTCACTCACCTGAGGACTCAACTTTCGCACCTTTAATACATGAATGACATCAAGAGCCAACAATGGAGATGAAGCCAGATGGAAAACCTGAGCAGTGTCTGAGGAGTTGCCCCAGCTCTGGACGCATGAAGGTCAAACTGAGACCGAGATCTGTTGAAGTGAAAGACATATCAACACTCTGGCATCGTTCAGAGAGGAGAGGCTGGCGAGGAGAGGTCTGTGAAGTGGCGTTTATCATAGGGCGACACTTGCACAGAACCCCCATTGAAGGCTGAGTGGCAGGCGGCTGAAGCCATTAAGATAGAGTCGCTATCTCTCACTGACAGGGTCCTTTTAATACTCGTCCGCACTCGATCAACGACACTCACTGCACTGATATAGACATGTACCAGATGGTTCACCGTGCCGTCTAGCGTGTCTCTCTTGAGTCTTCAACATCTACCAAAACCATCAACTCCTGCTTCTTCAACTGGACTGATGATTGGTTGCAGGTAAAGATCAATGAGAAGAGTTTAATTTGAAACCTGCTGACAAACTCTGGCCAACAAGATTGGGTTTTTAACCTCCAACAACTATAACAACTAAGATGAACATTGCTAAAGAATTCTCCGTATATCCTCAACTCATGATACTATGTTTTTGTCAGCGTTTTTCTGTACTTTAGGAAAATAACTTTCCGAACGTATGTAAATGGGTTATTCAGGAAATGTTGCTAGTGATTAAAACCTTTCTTTTTGAAACCAGTTCATTTTTTGAAGGTCTCATGAAAAAACAATACATATATAAATGATAAATTTTATGTTTTGGGGTGATAAATATCACCCTAACATGTACAGTAGTTATAGTAAGGCCGCATTAAGTTTTTTATTTAGATGTGTTTGTACCGTAATTTCTAGAGTCATTTCCAGGTGGGACGTCCAGGAGTTCTAATTGTTAATTTGTATGGCTTTTAGCGGCTGAAAGTCACGTACTCGCAAAGACTTAACTCAGCACACAATGTATCACTTAAATAAATCAATTCATATATACATTTTAAATTATTAAAAAATGTAATAAAGAGGTAGTAGAGAGAGGGGTAATAAAGATCGCCCAAACATCACCCTTGTGTATTGGTTGAGACGCTGCACAGTTGTCGCCACTTCGGATCCCTAAGTAAGTAAGTAAGTAAGTAATATTTATTTATATAGCGCTTTTCCAGACCAGGGTCACAAAGCGCTTAAACAAACAAAATAATACTCAAAAAAGTATATACACTTTAAAGATCAAGATAATACTGAGAACAACACAGGAGTTCCAGAAAATCAAGGAAAAGCCTGAACAAATAGAAACGTCTTAAGATGTTTCTTAAAGGAGTCAGTAGACTCCATCAAGCGCAAAGAGAGAGGAAGATTGTTCCAAAGCTTAGGAGCAACAGCCTGAAAAGATTTCTCTCCTCTGGTCCTGAGTCGTGTGCGTGGAACCATCAGTAGATTCTGATCCACAGACCTCAGAGCCCGAGCTGGGGTGTAAGGCTGGATCAGATCAGTGATGTAAGGAGGAGCCTGACCATGAATAGCTCTGAAAGTAAGAACCAGAATTTTAAAATTGAACCTGAAAGAAACTGGAAGCCAGTGAAGAGTTTTAAGGATCGGAGAAATGTGATTTCTTCTACTAGAGAGGGTCAGAATTCTCGCTGCAGAGTTCTGTATCAACTGCAGGCGAGACAACTCCTTCTTGTTAAGACATGAAAACAAACTGTTACAATAGTCCAGACGAGAAGAAACAAACGCATGGATTACAAGCTCCAGATCATGTTCCGACAACATTTTCCTAAGTTTAGAGATTTTTCTCAGTTGAAGGAAACAGTTTCTGGTCAGTTTTCTGCAGTGTCGAACAAGAGACATATCTTTATAAAATACAACACCCAGGTTTCTCAGGCTCAGTTTGACAGACTGACCTAAGTCACCCAAGTACTGACTCAACCCTGGAATCTTATCATCAGGAGCAATCACCAGTGTTTCAGTTTTGTCCCTGTCAAGTCCCTCCTTTTTTTGCTCCTAGAGATCAGCTTTCGGGCAACTGGACCCATCATGTCTGTGATTTGAACAGTGAGCCCAGAGGGTCATGGGGAAAGGGAGGTCTAAAAAAATAGTGGGAGACATATTATCAAGCCAGAATAGGAAGCATACGGTCGATTGGTTGAAAGTTTTGCAGGACAGAGTCTCTGGTGGGAAATGAGTAACTTGTTAAAAGCTGATTAAAATGTAAGTAAACAGGAGTAGTGGCGGAGATGAAAGCGACGTGGTGAAGTATTCTCTGAGAGAAACAGGTTCTTTGTCTCGGCTCTGGCGGAAACATCTGTATGAAGATCGTCTTGCTCAAGGTAAAAGGACAGAAGCCGATGTGATTCAAGACCTTCCCATCAAGTGCACTTGCAAGACAATACCACAAAGCTGTTTTCTTTCCGACAACGGCTGCACGGAAAATTAATTAACGATCTCTACTCTTTGTGAGTCTTTGCTAATTAGCTGTATTTTTTCCTCTTTCCATTTGACTCATTCAAAACATCAAGACAGTTAATTATGTCTTCGGGAAAATAGAGCATATTTGGTGACACTTACATATTAGCGACCTTTGCTGCAGTGAGAGACGAGACAGTGGTTGTGTGGAGACAATACACCGAGTGGATGAAAGGGAATCTGTGTCACGCCGGGGTTAATGAAACACTCGCCTGGTAAGATAAATAAAAAGTGAATGATTTACAAAAAAAAAGAAACGCAGCTGGCTCACAGTCACACACAGACAGAGGAGAGCTGCTAGAAGAAAAGTTGTCTTGTGTTGCTGTTACAAACTTGGCCACATAGTGATTGTCCTGCTCCTTGAATGCAACAATTCAGACTTTTATTTCTCTCATTTAATATGGCGGCCAAAGGCCTTGACAGAAAATATGGATTTGTGGTGAACAGAATGTCTTTGTGTAGGAAGAACAATGACCTCGCAAAGGAAAATTATGGCAGATTGAGTTTATTATTATTTAAGCAGGACATTTTGTTATGACATTTTCAAGAGATACTTGAAAATATACATATGTCAGAGTACAGATTGTAATCCATTAGGATCTGGAATCCTACTAGTACAGATTGGAAAACTACCAGGACACTCTCTAATTCTAATAGGAGAAATTCATATTACTCTTCAGATTACAGTAATCAAACCCATATCAATATTAAGATCCCAGTTCAGTAGCAGTATTCCAATCTGTACTAGTAGGATTCCAGATCCTACTGGATTCCAATCTGTACAGTGACATAAGTCTTATTTTAAATTACGAAAACTATGTGTCCGGTGAGTCTGCTTGACCCTTTACCTTGACCCTGTGTATTAATATCAATTAGTATCGTTTAAGATGAAGTTGACTGATGAAGTTACTTCTTATACTTTTAATTGGACGATGATGGGCTTTAATCAATCCCAGCGATTCGATAAAAGGTGAGAATCCCTGGACCGACAACTGAGAGTCATCCATTGACATCTGATTTTTGTTGAAAGAGTGCTTGGTGGAAACCCAAAAACATTGAACTGAGGGACTAAACTATCTTAAGAGTTTAAGAGAGGTTGTGAATAAATTGAAAGTTCTTCCACAACCAGAGCCTGAGAGAATGTTTTTGAGAATAGGGTTATTGAAGAAGAGTAGATGCATCTACCAGTATTCTAAGAGTATACCTACGATATGTACAGTAGTTGTAGCCAGGCAGAATTAGGTTCTTAGGTGTTGCATTCAGATGCATTTGTACCGAGCTTTGATGCTACATCCAGGTGGTACTTGTTTTCCTGTGGGAGAGCTGGAGACCCTTATCTACCAGTGATGAGTTCAGTTCCTAAATTTAAAACGGACTAGTTATGTTCATATTTAATGATTCTAAAATGTGAAAAAGGTTCACAGTTCCAAAAATGAACTAGTTCATAGTTTCTTTCCATATGTTGCTGCAACCTACCTTTTCCAATATATTTCCAGTGCCCATATATCATCGACCTTTACATAAATCTTGTTTTAATGATCATAGAATAAATACATTTTTCTTTGTCGAGTCTAGATGCTGCTGTAGCCTCCTCAACCTATGTTTAATGACGTAAGCGATGGTGCGACACTGGTGGCTGGTGTTGCCACATTGGGTGTTTTTACATGTAACATTAAGATGTGTTTGGAGTGTGTTTCAGCAGGGGTTTTGTTTGTAAGGTGCTGCAGAACTCTGGCAACCTGTATAACTAAGATAAACGGGAAGAATGTGACATTCAGCGTTCACAGACCCAGGAATGAAAGTGTTCACAGTAAAGTTCATCTGGCAGTTATACAGTTCTTTCAGTTCACGTTCGCCCACAATATGAACTAGTTCATTGAACTATGGTTTTCTAAATTCCTCGTTAGAGATACATGTGGATAAACAGCTTTTGTGTACAGAGTAATACTAAATATACTTTTTTAAATGTTAAATTGAAGAAAGTTTATTGCTGAAGCAACAACATTTGGTGACTTTAATCATCGCAGCGGCTGATTTACTGTTTAATTCTTAATCTCATTCTCCCTCCTACACCACCATGATCTCTCGTGCGGCTATATCTTTCTTCCCCATCTCCATTCTTCGCCATCTCTCCATCGACTACCCCCTTCCCACACCTCCGAGCTGTCAGGATGTTGCTTCGTCAATCTGAGCTGAGCTGAATGGGGGATTTGGCAGCGTTCCTCACTCTCTCTCTCTTTTTTTTTACATGTTTCTGCACCAAAATCTTTACATTTGTGTTTCTCCATGTCAAGAAAAAAGCTGAACCCCAGGATTGAAGCGCCCTGGCAGGGTACTTGTTCTGGGGGAGAAGGGGGAAGACGGATGAAAAGAGAGCACGGGGGAATCAGGAATTGAGAGGAAATGATGTTTCAGATTTTCTGCAAAAGGCTTTATGGAAGGCTTTTAATGTGTGTGTTTTTAAGTCCATTGGTGAGAACAAGAGGAGTGGAGATTGTGCTATCCGCCGCCTGAGGGCTAAACTGAGCTATATATTGAAGCACCCAGTGTTCCCTGTGCTTAACAATGACGCCCACTAGTTTTAATTTAATTCTGCTTTTTTAAAACAAATAATCCACTTCCATTTTCTAAGAAGCAGCTGGTGAAATAATTTAAATCTTATCACAGAGGCTGTGAGCGGATTTAAAGAGTTTCTTCCTTTTTTTCATCATCAGGCCGCGATTAAAGAACAATGCGGGAGGCTTACTTGGAAGTGTGCGGAAAATGAAGAAGGTCAAGAAACTGGAAGATGACAAACTTTATCGGCATCATTTCAAACCCATGTTTGCTCATTAAAGCAGGAGTAGAAGGATAGACTTTAATTCGCAAGACGTCGTTTTATATTTGGAGAACAATTATATTTTAATCTGACTACAAAATGACAAACGTCAGATGCTAAAGTATGACTTTGAAGTATTTGATTTCCGTGAATGTCTGTGGTTAAAAAAAATATTTCAGAGGTCAACGAGTATAGTTTTGCCACTCACCCTTTTAAGAACAACTTAAGTCTTGATTTGAGTGTTTTTTGGTGCCTGTTAACCAAAAATGTAATTTTAAACAAATGAACCATTTAATGTAAGAGACAGACGTCATATATTTAAGGGTTAGCTTCAAGAGTCTGCTGTTTACACTAGAACGCTCGCGATATTTACCCAGAGAACTTCCTGTCTGCAGTTCTTGTTATCCTTAAAACATCTGCCGCAAATGAGCGTAAAATAGCGCTTTGGTTAACAATTCTTCTCATCAAGGCTTCAACAAAAGATGGACATTACTCACAAGCAGCATGGAGGCATATGGAGAAGCTTTTTGGAGGAAGTTCAACACTGGGCTCTCAGTAGCTTCATTACAATTAAAACATACGGTTTTGCCCTATAACTCTAAAAAAGAACGGATTACTCTGAAAATAATCCCAACTCTTAGTCGACATGAGGGTGAGTAAAGTGAGTGAAGTTTGAATTTTTGGTAAACTATTACTTTAAGGAGTTGTGTTTTGGACCTTCTATAAAACCAAAACTATATTTCCCACCTACGAAGAGTTCAGGAGGTTGACACGTTGGGATTGTGGTTGGTGCTCACATCAGGAAGGTTGCTGGTTTGAGTCCAGCTTGAGCGACCTTTCTATGTGGACCGTGTACGTTTTCCACTGTGCCTGCATGGTTTTAACAGAGGTTGATTGAGTTCTCTATAGGTTAGAGTGTTTGTGTGAGTGGTTAAAAAAAGGGTGAAGCGATATAGTGACAACAGCAAGGAAATAATAGATTTGCAGCATCAGCAAACAACTTGTGATCGATTGAGAAATATAGCCAGTGTCTATAAGTCAGTTCTTTCCAAGATAAACACTTGCCTCCTGGACACATCTGTAAAAAAAAAAAAAGAAATCCCTTTTTCTTTTAAAGAGAAACCATATTTGTCAACATTTCCTCAAAAATCAAAACCAAAGCATGAAAACAAATCTCCTGAGAATGGAAGCCAGCTGTCTTGCAGCCACTCCACTTGTGGTGAGCCTCCCAAACATCATGCGACCCAGATGCCTCCACTAAACAGCGTGCGGACCGCTCCCTCCCACATGCCGCCATTACCAGACCACAAGTCACCACCTTTCATGAAGCAAATTCACGTCACATTTGAGGATTGAATTTGTGGCGAACAAATTTGTGTGTCTACTTGACTCCAGACCTCAAACATCACCACAGACACGTGGTGAAGCAGAAGAAACCTCTAACTCATGACAACACAGCAGGAGTTAACAATTGTTATCTTTTCATCCGTCAGAATAGGTTAGTGTCACGTCAAATATGTTTGACGTCACTAGATGTGAGCCTGCTGACTGACTTTAATGAAAACATTTCTACAAATTACCCTGGACTCACACCAAATCTGTGTGCGTCAGTGAGAGCTTCAACCTTTCTGGAGGCTCTCGGGTATCTCTCCACATTGTTTCGCTTTGACATTTGATTTCTTACCCCCAAACTACATTTACAACTTTATTGACACGACACAGTCACAGAAGTGATTTGTGTGCTGACCTCCACCAGTTTGAAAATTAACCACTGCACTGCTTTCTTTGTCATAAAGTCCGAATACTGAGTCAAAGCGTTAAAAGATTAGTTTGGATCAGCCAGCTGTCAATTAGAATAGATGTTCTGGCCTTTAAAGAAGATTAAATTGGTGAAATGTTCTGATTGGATCCAGCAAAATGTGCAACAGACAAGTAGTTCTGGTGACTGATAATAATGACTACATCCAAAATGAAGCTCTTTTTCTTCATGGTGTCAATTAAGGGACGCAAGAATGCCTTCTTGGACAGATTTGTTGTTTTGTTGTCATGCCGTTGCCATTGATGTGATATGTGAGAGTTTAGGTCTGAAAAAAAGTTCCCATTAAAGACCTGATTAATGTGCACAATTTTATTTATGGAAAAAACCCCACTGTACCTCAATTATTACAACAGAGTTGCACAAAATCTGAGACCATGGTTCCCAGTTGTAAAAAAAAGGGAGTTCTGTCCAGGTTGGTCTCCAGGTGGTGGCGACATATTGTCTTGTTTCGAGTCTTTTGTTTGTTTGAGGGCATGATGGACTGTGAGATGAACAGACAGATCGAGCTGAACTAAAAAAAAATGCTCTCCATTCTTCTGTGATGAATAAATAACTTGTTCATCACTGTTCAAATGTTCAGTAGAATGTTACAAATATAACAGATCATTAATTAGTCTGAACGCTGCAAATGTTGCCTTTCCATCCCTTCTCCCGCCATCATAGTGGGAATTATGAGTTCCACCATTTCAAAGATGTTCCGTTTTGAAGTGTTAAGGTATCTTCCTAAATTTCTATTTTTCTTCCCTTACTGTGAGAACACACTGGCACACAGATGGTTAAGTCCACCCTTGTGTTGAGTGGGAAGGGTGGGAGGTTGTAGAGGGGGGTGCTGCAGATGGCACAGAGGGCATCGCCAATCATTATTCATGCGCTCACACGTGAATCTATACAGAGACGAGGGGAAGCGAAGAGAATGGAGAACGAGGGGAAAAGCTGCTATAAGACAGATGAAAGGTGTAGGTGGGTGTGTGAACTCTGTGTGTGTGTGTGTGTGTGTGTGTGTGTGTGTGTGTGTGTGTGTGTGTGTGTGTGTGTGTGTGTGTGTGTGTGTGTGTGTGTGTGTGTGTGTGTGTGTGTGTGTGTGTGTGTGTGCGGTGGCTGCTGCTGATCTTGTGTGGCATACAAAGCCCTGGCATCTCGCTGGCACCTCTGCCCACGCCGTGCCACACTGAGAGGCACAGCGAGGCCTGCCAGAGGGCCTGGCAACACGTTAGGTGTACCTCTGACTTTTAGTGAGAACATGTCTCCCAGTCATACGTATTCATATCCATATGCACGCCAAGCAAAGTTGCACTTCCGGTGATGTGAGGGGATTGTGGTTTGACTTTTACAAAAAAAAGTCTAATTATGTAGTAAAGGATTGTCCTGCAAGAGACATTGCCAATCTATGTTTTTAAAGAGGACCAGAGGAGATCCAATATGTCACCTTTATGTGACAGAACACACTATCATCGTGTCAAAATGCCTGACAAATTTCTTATTGTCGTAGGGTTCCAGGTATGTCAAGCTGGAAGACAGAGTAAGTTCCCGATGGAGAAAATCGATTTTATTTGGTTGTCAAGTGAAACGCTCCAGACAAGATGGACAGACATTTTGCTTAGACCACAGGCCGACTCAAGTGTTCAAATCAGGGTCAGTTGTGTTAAAAAGACCAATAAAGATTCATGTGTGAGGCAACAATAGCGGTAATTCATGTGGAGGCTTCAATTCATTGTCTCTACCAGTAACTGTGTTTTCTTCTTGAAATGTTTTGAAGATACGATGCCTCGGTGCGCCCGACTAATGTGACCTAAACATACAACAGTGTATTCCACCGGTACCCCCTCTCATTAGGAAGACCCACCACCATATCTCTAAAGGCTAAGCCTTTGATATGCAATCACGACTAATTCCCTTCTGTGTTCCACACTCTGCAGACAGTCATTAGACCGCAGACACAATCTTGCACACTTGTGTTTGAACAGCAGTCTCATCATTTAACCCGTCCATAGGTTCTGATTCTCCTCTGTCTCTACCTTACTTTAGGAATTGTCTGTCGGGGGACCCCCACCGCTCACTTGTGATGTAAATAGAACAATATTTACATAAAAACATCTGAATTTATCATTAAAAAAATCTCTCATCTTGATGTAGAGTGCGTCCTTTAAGGAAATAAGGTGAAGCCTAATTTGCTCGTCGCTCTGTTTGTCTTGAATTCATAAGTTATTCCGCCACCAGTCCCTGACCGTAATGAGGCAGGAACGTATTCAAGTGCACCTACTTTTAAGTCGTCATTAGGACACAGGAAGTAGCAGAGTCGTCTGTTGAAATGACACTGTGTTCGCAGCATAACCGAGACACATTTTCCCACATTGTCCTTCTCTCTAATCCTGACTTATAATGCTTTACCTTTCTTCATTCCTACCACCACCTCTTTCCTACCTCTTATCTGTCTTTTACTTTGTCCACAGTTCATTCACCCCCGTTGACCCCAGACTGCTAATACGCACTAAAACTTGGCGGGCTGGATTGGCGATTCTCCACTGTCTTCCATCACTCTTCCCACAAATCCTTTTTAATCAGCCCCGTCTGATTGTTCTGGAAGAGGTTTTTATGTAAAGGTGGCTCAGTATTATAATCTAGAGGTCAGCAGAGTGAAGATGAGCAACGTCTGTTGGGCAAGGAGCGGGAAGTAATCAAGAAAAGGGCGGGACAATAACTTTCAATGCTCCTTTTCCAACGTTTTAAGTAAGAAAACAATTTGTATTTGGTGTCACAATGGCTAAATCTTATGTTGTTTCTGTGGTAAGGAAATAAAAAAAATTATACCTTTCATTAATTCAATGTTCCCTCTTCCTCCTGTAGTTTCCTAATGTTGACATAGATATACACAGTGGAACTTGGGTTAACAAGCATATTGAAGTATCTTGAAGGCAACTCATTTAATATTGAGTTAAAAGCAACAGCGGGTGAGGAAACCTGATTCAATTGTGTTTTAATATGTTTAAAACTGTCATTAAGTATGAGATTTTTTACATACCGTAAATTCCGGACTACAAGCCGCTACTTTTTTCCCACACTTTAAACACTGCGGTTTATACTACGGTGCGGCTTATTCTTTTTTTTTCGTGGCGGGAAAAACATTTTGCTCAGCAACAGTAGACCAATAGAATGAATGAGTAACTTTGTGTCAGCAGCTCCCTCCCAACTACGAGGAGAAACTTACTTCATTCCGCACATTCACTCAAACAAAGATAGCGGAGAATTCCATCGGGCCAGATGAAATCATAAATATGGATGAAGTACCTCTGACGTTTTGTAACGGACCTTCTCACATAACTCCTCGAGAGATCGTCACACACACATTCTTCATGGGGCGGAGCTCTGGTGCGGACTTGGTGACGCTCCAGAGTGACAGCATTAATTATAACAACACTGACCACACATGAAGCCGTTATAGAAGTTAATCAAAATATATTTACTTAATAACATTTAACAAAAAGCGCTCCTTAAAGGAGGATCAATCAAACATGAACAAAACAACGAACACCCACGACACCCCACAGTCAAATCCCCGCGATCAGTGTACAATGTTCAAGTCCATTATTGTCCAGAAAAAAGGCTGCGTTAAGTGAATCCTAGGTGAGGCGCAGAGACGCAGGATGGCCCGCCGTGAAGTCGCGTTTAAAAAAAAAGCAAACTACTCATCCGTGTTGCCGGCGTGATGAAGAAATAATTCCCCGGTTGAAGGACACGGACAGTTTGTCCACCTGCCTCGTGCTTTTGTCGCTGGTTCCTCGGACTGTAAATATCTGAACAATGCTTAAGAAGAATAACACAGTGCTTTATTTATTTAAGTGTAAGAAATGGACGTGAATTACCGGTAGTTCATTTTTTTGGCTGTTTAAACCTGCGGCTTAAAATCCAGTGCGGCTTGTATAATTACAAAATTGATTTTCTTTCTAAAATTTGAGCATGCGGCTTTTAATCGGGTGCGCTCTGTAGTCCGGAATTTACGGTAATTATCCATATTTGAATATTAAAGAATTGGTAACCTAACCAGTCAATCTCACAGAACTCCCGCAGTGACACATGATGAAAGGAATGTTCTTTGTTTGCAAGTAAAAACAACAAGCCAAGTATCTGATCTAAACCTTTGAATTTTTTAAGTAGAGTAGGAAGTTAGATACAAGTCTGACCACTTCTTAAGAGTGTAAATCATTGATTAACAAGTTGAATCTGAACAGTCACCAGTTGAGATGACATGTTTTGTTACATGTTACTGTTGTGTTCAAACACCTCTTCTTGATGCACAACATGATTAATGTTCTGTAAGTTATTATTTGATTTATTTATTGTTTTAGTCTTCAGTGAAAAAAGCCTTTTGATGTTTCAAGAGATGGATCCTAATGTTTCAAAATGAAACCTTTCAGACTAATAATCAACACAAAATGTGGATTTTTTTGCATGTTTTTTTTTTCTATAATCAAATGCATCAGAGAATGGTATCGGCGCTCAGACCTGTAGTTGGGAAAAACTGCTTAACATGATAATACATATAACAATACATATTTTCTTTTTTTTAACCGTCACCTGTGACCATTGCCAAGAATGGTGAGACTGTCAGCCTGTTTACTCAGCTCAACAAGGACCAAAGGTCTTTGTTAAGAATCCAAAGTGTTGGACTTGAGTCTGTTTTGTAAGATTCCAGATTCCTTCTTTGATGTCCTCCCATGACGCCGCAATACAGTGGATCACCCGGAGTTAGCTTTGTGTCTCCATAAGATCTTCATGCATCTTCTGGAAACTTAACACACTTGTGTCGGCACGACAGCGGACAGCCGTTAAGTGAGCGATTGTATTTAAAGAGCCATTTGGGCGCCCAGCTCGCTCATTGCCTGCGATAATGAGGATGTTTTCTGTCTTCAGTTCAATCAGCTCCTGGCTTTCTGAGACGTCGGAGCCGAGCAGATGCACAGCTCGTAGCAGATGTGTGCTATTGGAGTGACATCTGAAAGTAAAACTCTGGAGCCTTTTTACGACATTGTGTTCTGCTGCTCAGATGCCCGGGATTTTCCTGGCGTACAGTGTCGGTGACAACGGCAACTTTGAGAAGAAGAAAAAGCGGTGATTGGAGGTGGGGGGAGAAGAAAACAGGAGGAAATCTTTGGCAAGGGCCTCATCTTTGAAGTAATTTGGAATGAGATGACATGTAAAATTAGAGAGTAGCATAGCGCCCTCTCCACTTTGACTACACATTAAACACAACTGGGAATTTTCCCTCAGCAAAGATAAACGCTGTGCACAAGGAGTGTGCCCGTGTCCCTAAACAACACAGATTACCTTGTCTGCGCTGTTTCAGAATCTGTTAGCATTTCAAGCCCTTTGATTAAAGTTTTGTCGCTTTTCTTTTAGATGCAGGTACACAAACTTTTCAACTGTTCCAACTTTTCAAACAGCAATACAAATAGCTTGAATCAAAAGCAAGGTCCTTCATCACACACACTGTGTGGAAAAGGCAGAATATCTGAAGTGTGCAGTCGTAGCTCGTTTCATTAGAAGTGAAAAACATTTAATTGCAGCAGCACTTTTTCTTTGGCTTGCAATCACAGGTTTATCATATAGTGTGGCACATATAAGAACCATATGGTTTAGTATCTTCTCCTGCTATTTACCATTTACTGCACCATATCATTCAACAAGGGTTACATCAACAAGGCAACCTCAGCAGTAATTACTTCCAAACAAGATGTTTAAGTACTTTGTTTCCTACAATACCAAGCAACACTTCCTGTGGTCAGGCTGCAGCTTTTAAAACAGAGCAGCGTGGATGAAAATGTATCACATGTAGAAAGTGAGAACACATGGAGGTATTGAACAAGCATCTGCAGACATAAATGAAAACAGGTGTAATCTCAATGCTCGGCGTGGAGGTGGTACACTGAGTTTGTTTTCCTTGAATCATCACAACGTATTAGTCAACATCGCAATGTTTGGCAGTGGAATTAGAGAAATACCTTAGTTGTGACAGAGTCGTGCGTCTTAGCGGTAGCTCACCTGGCAACTGTGGCTATGGAAAGGTCAGCAGTTTTATTAAAACTAGTATTATTTCACCATGATTCAAACATAAATGCATCAGAGGCGACGTTAAAGGTCAGCATGCAGACTTACGTGAGACACAAAGAAACATCTTATGCAGTCAAAAGCAAATGCATTAGAGTCAATTTAATAAAAAGTAACCTGGTAACCTAGTGTGGAGGCTCAATGTATTTGACCTTGAACTACAAGTGTTTCATCCTTCAACATACTCTCATCACATTCCTTCAACATCAGTTTTGCCTCTGTTGACGAGTTTTCCAAGCCACTTCAACCCGCTTATCTTTGCCTAGCAGAGCCATTACTTTATTATTGATCTCCTGGATGAATTAATTTCCCACTTTTTCTGAGATACATTTAAACAAGTTCTAAGTGTCTCTAGTCCTTTCAGGAACGGCTAAAAGTGAACATCATCTATTACGAAAGAGCTTTGTTTTCTGTATGTCTATCTCAGGTTCCTTTCTTTCCTCACTCTTGAACAAGACCACTAATGGTCTCAAACGAGCCAATTCTCATCTCAGCGTTTATAAACATTTAGCTCTCCTTGGTGAAATGAATGCAATTCCATTTTTTTTAAATGGAAAATATATATTTGCTTTGCTACTAAAACTATTCTACCATATATATTACTAATCCAGAAAGTAACTTTTAGAGGTTTGACTATCACATATAGTTACTATATGTATCGATGATTTTTTGATCGTAGACCTTTGTTCAAAGATGTCTCAGAAAATAAAGAATGATTGGATAATTGTAATCAAATTACTCTTTGATCTTACTGTAAGGATAGAAAAGATAGAAACAAGCATCTAAAAAGTAAACTTTGAATGATAATCAATAAATACTTGAGCTTCATATGGAAAAATAGTGTAAGCTAAACTGTTTTTTTATTATATTCAAGAAAACAACAGACAATTAAATGACTCATGATTATGACAAATTGTCACCAAAAATAGACCAATAAGAAAATAAATTAAAACACACTTCTACTATTGCAAACCTAAGTAAGTAAGTAAGAAATTTGTATTTGTATAGCGCTTTTCCAGACCAGGGTCACAAAGCGCTTAAACAATCAAAACAATACTCAATAAAATATATACTTTTGATATTTGAAAAGCGAGATAGCGTCCTCACATAGATTTTGGATGTTCTACAGTAGCTGTGTCATAGCCATGTAAAGATCTAATGAGACGGCATCCTCAGTAGAAAGGTTCTTCCTACAAGCACACTGCAGGGTTTCCGGACCAGCAGGGATGCTGTCCTTTACGTTCTTCAGGATGATCGTCTCAAACCTCTTCATGATAACTGAGGTGAGCGCTTTAGGCCGATAACCATTGGCAGGTGATAACGGATTTCTTAGGCAAACGCATGATGGGTGAGGACTTAAGGCAGACAAGAAACCATGGAAAGCTGCAACAAAAAGTTGTATCCTCTGCAAGTAAGTCAGCGAATGATGTCAGTGCCTTTGTCTCTTTTGCTAAGTCTCTAACTTACCATGGTTTTTCTGAAAAACTGTCCACTGTCAAAAGTTAGACAGTTTGGCAGAACTAGGCTTCTTCAGCCGGTCTTGAATGGGTGTTGGTAGTCTGTAGTTCCCTCTAAAGTGTCCTCCTTCACAGCCCAAAACTACCCTACTCTTTCAGGATATGAACAAATTGAAAATGTTTTTATTAAGTACTTTTGAAGATAATAAATTGCTCAATGTAGTTTTTCAGTCGATGAGGTTATGTATCCCATATTCCTTTGAATTAGTTATGTTTAAACAAGTTTTACTTCATGGTTTCAGGAAGACTTTAGTCCAAGCAGATAAAGTAAGTCAATAAATATTGGGTTGTCTGATTTTTTTAAAACTAAATTGCTCCTTATGTATAACCTTTATTCCACATTCCAATCAAAGGGATGGTTGTATCATCTTGCTGTCGATAAGTCTTGAAAGATTGAAAAACACTTTCAACTTGAAAGTTGTTGCTGTAGGAAACAAACTTGCAGTTTCGCTTTTGAAGCTCCAAGATGTTCAGCCTGAATCTTTGCATGGAAATGAATTCTATTGCACGTTGCTAAACCTCCATGAGGCCACTCTTGGTTCACACAGTCTTGAGGAGTCTGAAGCATTGTGTTAGTTTGTAGTGTGAGGCTGATCTGGAGGGAGTTTTATTGTTGTGCCCACGGGAGCAGATGTCGCTGGCACTTACTCAATACTTTCTCTCATTCTCCTTGTTTGCGCCCTCACAATCCACTTGTCTGTTTTTCCCATTTCCTTTTTTTGGACGCGGCCAGATGGAGAGATGCTCTGTTTCCAAACCTGTCTCGCTCAGGATCACAATTCTCTGAGTCATATGATCTGGCCTGCTATCTTCTTCCCCTCTTTCTGTCCCTCATTGTCTGTTTCCATCCATAAGAACTCACTCTCCCTCAGTCTCTCTGTCCTTTTCCCGCTGACAAAGCCAGACAAAGGCCTTTCATTTCTTCTGCTCTCTGTGTTTGTACTGTACCAAACTAGACTCTCTGTCTTCATTGTGCTGCCTCCAGAAGGTGTCTAGGGGCCTTGGGGCCCCTGTTCTTAAACAAGGGGCTTGCAACAGCACAGTAAGGGGGTTGTGGATTGTTGAAGTGGGGAGCGACCAAAAAGAAGTGCTAAAGAGACAGAGTATATTATTTCATTAGGTGCTTTAGAGCCTGGCAGGGATTGTGAAGTAAAACCTTGCATCTCTGTGTGTGACAGGGCCACGACCTCCCACAACCTGGGAACTCAATCCACACATTGCGACCCTTTCATCTGATCCAGGGGGTGTGTGGGAGCTCTCAGTCACTGGCGCTGGTTGGCCCACTATGGGCACTAAGCTTTTTAGTCAGGGACCAGTGAAGGAGGGGAGAGGTGGCAAGAGTGACAGAGGGAGGGACAGGAGAGGAAGAGTGAGCTGTGAGGATGAAGGGGGGGATTGGTTAGGTGAGGTGGGAAAGGGAGAAGGGTATTTTTCTGCCTGAGCCACAGTAAGACAGAATTAGGCATTGTCGCCAGCAGAGCGAGCCCATTCTGTTGATCTGAGCAGGATCCCGGAGAAAACAAAACTGCATTGTTCGTCGCAGATGGAAGCCAGTGTCTCCTGGGTAACAGCATTAATCTCCCCTTTTCTCCTGCTTCCTCTCTTGTCGAGGCCATAATCGGTGGGCTCTTTTCAGCAGCCGAGCCAGCCTCAAAGCCTGGGCTCCTAACTAGCCTCCTAATTAGCTGCAATTACAATGAAGACAACATGATGAGATAATAGAAATTTGCAAAATAATGACATACCACGGGAAAATATTCCTCCTCCCCAAGCAGCGTTTTTTTTCTCTCCGTGAGAGGCACAATAGAGAGCCGGGGCCCGATTCTGAGCGCGGGGAGCTCAGAAAAAATGGTGGTGCATTATGTGCCATAGAACCCTATTGTCTGCCTTCTGGTTGCTTCAATCAACAGGCCATTGTCTGGCTGCTTAAATCAAAATGACTCAAATACAGGCTCAGTAATGATGCCCTCTCAGCGCTGCATACTGAACAGAGACGGATTGATGGAGAGGACCACAGAGGGGAACAACATAGAGAATATTAAAAAAAAAGGAAGGGATGAAATAATCACGCTTTCGGAGACCTGTTGAAAAATATCCCGACAGAAGTCGGGGAAATCAGAGCAAAATAGCGGGGAGTGTCTCGGAGGTCTTGTTAGATCAGATTTAACAGTTGTCAGGGTAAAAGAAAACATGACTCCGGAATCAAACAGCGAGACAGTAATAGAAAGGGAGGAGGAGGAGATGGGGGGTGCAGACAGCAGGTGGTAGTCATACAGAGACAACGTTTTGGCAACAATGGAATATGACTGTCTGTTGTTTGTACCCATTTCTTACACTGACATAAAGTCTCCTGTCAGGTAGCATCCATAAGGCTTTGTCCCTACAAGCGCACTTTACTTTCCAAAGTACAACAGTGATTGTCGTCATTTCTTACGAGGAATTGTAGCCCATTCATCGTTGAGCAGAAGCAACCTGTATCTCTGAGTCATCCGCTTCCTTTTGTAGTTGTTCAGCAGTGCAAATCCTACCATGTGTTTCTTATATGAAGGGATGTCGGCCCCTATGAGAGTGCTCACTTTTGTTGAGCACTGAAAGAGTTCCTAATTACTGGTCAAAGATGTTTATTTTTCCCCAGTGAAAAAACTCTGCTTCCACCTTCACGCTACATGGTGTCCTCATGGGAAACTCAATGCAACCAAATACATTCTCTCCAAATGTGACGCTTACCTATAAGGGTAGATTTTAATCGTCATCAGGCCTAACTTGCCCAGACATTTCCCCCTGTTTAGCTATGCTTCGCTGCACAATCTCACTATTCTACTAACAATATAGAAAAATGTTTTGCTAGTTTGCTTGATTCACATGGATGGTCATTCTGACATATCTGTGTTGGCATTAAAGTGATTGTCAGTTATGTAGCTTATTGCTAGCAAATGATGGTCAGTCAAAAGACAATTTTCTTTCACAATTTAAAGAGCAATTAATGTGAAAACTCAACTCTCCTGACTCACTCACATGTTTCAAGTTAATGTCTTCCTCTCCAAGATGCAGTAAGTCTCTCATCACTTACTTTATAAAGTTCTCCCCTGTCTGAAATATTGGGGAACAAGATTACAAGGTTATAATAATTGTCATTACTCCTCCTCCAGCCAGTTTTAATCACGCCCTTTGTTTATACAACAAGTCCCTTGAATAGAAGTTTCCTTGATTTAAGGCTTTTGAATCATAATGAACATGATAAACCATGACAACGATCAATAACCAAATTGTAAATAGAAAATGCATTAGAATAGTCAGCATTTCACAGAAAACATCCTGTCTTTTTAGAAACATTTTTGAAGGTTTAAGTGAGAATTACAATCTGACAACACAGGGGGAAATTCCAAGAGCAAAACCCACACATGGGCAGTCACACATAGGATCAGATATATAAGATTCTGAGCTTGAGAGTTCACTGATGATTGGTTAAAGGTAAGATGGTCGTTGATGTGAATAAATGAAACAGGCTGAAGTATAGATATCTTGACTGTATGAGGAATTCAGAGTCAGTTAAATTAACATTTCATTAAGTGCTTTAAATGAAGCTTCAATGGCAATGATGGGATCTTGGAGCATCAATCATAACCTTACAATTACCCTCCTCTTCATTTGTGTCATAGGAAATAAAAGATGATTGGCGAGTGTCATGAAGAAGATTGAAGATTATCAAAGACTCATTGTCTCACCACAGATCAACGTTTCTGTGGTGGACTCGGGGATCTCCTCTGTTCCTGAAAGATCACAGTGTGACATTCAGAGTGGACTTAATTCCCCTCATCTTTCTCAACAACTCATGGGTATAAAGAATATACAATACAACAAAGACAATGCTTTGGAATTTGTCCAGTCTCACGACACTCTACGTTGATTGGTTGAACTCAACTCGAACACCAGTGCTTTGTGTGCAAATGTCTGTGATTGAGTCAAGGTCGAAATTTGATAACAGTGTACTGAGAAATTCAAGAGTTTATTTCCCTATTGCTGCCTTGCACAGATTTGTAGTCAACAGAGACAATGTAGACAAACAACTTTAAAGTACTTAAGCTTGTACAGCAAAGAAAACATTGTATAACTGTTTATGATTAATATGTACAGTACATACATTTGAAATTCCCGGGAAAGGTTATTCATGCACATGATTCATATACAAATTGTAGTTCCTGTTTCTTCAGCAGTAATTCTTGGTTTGTTTATTGGATATGGTTAATGAATAGATGTGTCCAAAGTCCTCGTATAGGTCATTTAGAATAATGTCATTCACGCCTGCACCGTGTTCCTGTATTCATTCTGAACGACAAGAAATATTTAATTAATCTGAAAAGACAACATATTGTATAACTTGTTTAAAATATTTTGTCTATAAATATCTATTTGTGGTTGTTAAGCTTCTGTCTATTATTGTCCTAATTCTCAAAGTGAGTTCTAATCCACTGCTGGCACAAAATTGTCTTCTGAAATATATATATAGCAATTTATTTGTCTTGCACTTAGTCACCTATTGATGCACTGATGGGAGTAGGCTGAAACGCAGCGCACCAGTTTACCACCAAGAGCAATCAGTTGAACAACAACACAACCATATCCAGAGTTGGGATTCAACCTGCAACTTATTTGCCAAAAGCAAACCAATCTACCTCCCTCATGGGCAGAGATGGTCTTTAAGGAATATTACAACCCGGTACTGACTAAACTTAAATTAGTTAGCTTTATTGCCTCACAGAAAGAAGGTTATGGGTCTTTGCTTGAGGCAACCTGTGGCCTTTTTGTGTGAGTTTGTATGCTCTCTTAACACTAAAAAATATGACTTATTTTCATTTACAAACTCTAGTTTGAAAAAGGGAATAAACATGGCAGTCATACAAAGTTGACTTTAAAATACCAAATACAACAAAATAGTGGGGAAAACATGTCCATGAGGGAAAATACTTTAATTTTATCTCTTGTTTCTGAACCTACAACTATCCTTACATACATTTAGATTATATTTGTGTCGTGACTTGCTCCTTAAACTTATCACTGATTTTTTTTTACCCAAGCTCCATAATAATCCTGAATTTCAGAGCTTGAAAAATTCACATTAAAGCTACACATAGAACAATTGTTGGCTTATATCCAACAATTGTTCTGAAATTCAATTTAAATGGTGGATTTAAGTGTGTCTTAAAAAGATGTTGGAAGTCTATTCTACTCATCAGTATCTGACTGTTTGTACAAAACTCTCTTATCATTGGAATATTTACATTAGAGAATGTACTTAAGCCACGCCCACTGAAAACACTGTTTTTTCTGGAGATGAAACCTTGTTCATCCCAGCCACTCTCACTCTGCTGTGATTGGTCAAACATCTATGTTTGTCATCAATCCTGGAAGTCTCCACCTCTAAGGTACTCATTGTATAAACAAATCGGGCGTGATTACAGCTGGCTGGAGGAGGAGTGAAGCAATTATTACATCATAATGAATCTTACTCTTGTAACCTCTTGTTCGCTGAGACTTCAGACAGAGGAGAACTTTATAAAGTAATAAGTTCAAAACATCATCATGATGAAGGACTTAATGCATCTTGGAGAGGAAGAACATTTGAAACATGTGAGTAAGTCGGGAGTAAGAGAGTAAGAGAGTTGGGTTTTCGCATTAGTTGCTCTTTAAAAAGTCTTCCAAAGACAAAAATATACTTTGATGGCATGTAATGGGGGTCAGAGGTTAGGCTGAAATAAATACTATTTATTTATTTATTTGTCATTGAAAGTGTTGATGAACCTGCTGTAAGACACAACTCAGGTGTCACGTGTCTTGCTTCTGTGTAACTTGAATCACTGGAGGGAGGATTCGTGGGTTGATGTGCAGATGTCTATGCTGCAAGTTTTCTGTTACCTGCGTCCAAGATCAAATGGCTTGATGTTAACACATCTCTTTTGGGGGGGTCTTGCCTAAAGGAGGGTCAACGATGATGCAATATTAATCTCACAATTCGAACACTTCCAAAAACCACAGATGAGTTCCGCTGACTAATTAGCGTGCGTCAGATAAGTCGGCGAGCTTGTTAACACGCCACATCATCCGTTATTGTCGCCTTTGTTTGTGTAGGCTTCTGACAGGAAGTCAACAGTCTAATTAGCATAATTACAACTGCTGATTTATACGGCTGTAATTAGAGCAGATATCTGCGGAGGAGATCCCCGAACCTGCAGGTCCTGCTGTAAACAGGTCCCCAATGACAGAGAGCTTGTCTGGATGATATTTTACTTCTGTGCGAGGAGTCCCAGCTCAGGGTTTCGGTCTGCAGTGGACAGTACCGTTGATTGTTTAAGGACAGCCTTCTACATCTTCACCGCACATTCTGTTTTTATTTCATCGTGACGACAGTTTCAATTCAAATGTTTTTTTCTTTCTGTTAAAAAATGTGAATAAAAACTTTTTTATTTTAATCCCAAACTATTTTTATTTAGCATGATGTTACGATGACTTAACCTTTTATTAGAGTCATTATTCAATGGTTAAATCCAACTTTTTACCCTTTTGACCTTAAACACTGCATATGTTTTTCTGGCAGTCAGGGAGGTTGTTCACCTCAACCACAAACACATTTGTTTTTTTCCTTTTTTTAATTATCAGAACTCTTCTCACATTTAAACTTTTTCAAAAAATATATTGTCTTCAACATGTGAAAAGAGACTGGACTGATTTTAGATGTTTAAATATTGTTTATTGGCTGATCAGAGAGAGCTTGATTTAAGAAAAGGTTAGATATTACAGTAAGTTAAAAAGGCGAAAGAAAGTTGGGATTCAATATTGTTGTTTTTTTTTATTTTATTCCTCTTTAATAATTGATTTTGTTTTTCATGTTTTGGTCTCCAGACAAAGTACTCATGGTCTCTTTTGTTAAATAAAGTGAAGCGGTTTTATCTTTTTATACTTCTGAAATATACATTTTTAATAAAGCATAAATTAAGTTTCTGTGTATTTTTTGACACAGTTCATCAGTCTGAATTTAACTCAGAACACCAACTAAGAAAGGTGATCATGACCACCATTCTTTTTAAATGGAGTTGCATCACTGTAGGTCATTGGTTCCTGGCTGGGACAATCAAAGACAGCTTCCATGACCACATGTGGCCTGGTGTGTTTGCTCCCTCCATGTTCACATAACAAAGAAATCACTAGTCCCTAATTAAAGTTGTACAGAATCAATTTAAAACAGCTTTCACGACAAACCACTTTCTACTGTCAAATCAGAAGAATAACACACACGCGTCCAAGCCTTTTTAACACACCAGTGCTTCAAGCTCATTTAGACTGTGGGAGTGAGAGAAAGTGAAAAGGCGAGAAATTAGCATGACCCATCCCATAAGTTGGCCTTAATTGCAGCCGACGTTCACCGTAGGACAGTGAATTAGTGCGCTTACCTCTCGCCTGCACTGTAGCAGGTCAATAGATTACCACGCACACTTACTGTACGTCGCCTTCAAACCAACATATTGTGGGGGGCCGTCAACTAATGTTACCAGCCGTCTTTGTGACACGGGGTGAAATCAGGGTCAGAGTTAATCTCCGTGCCAAACTGGCTACTGTAGTAATTTGCTGCAGAGAATCGACCCGAGACTGGCTGCCTGCTATTAGCTCAGCATCACATTTGCTGAGGAGAGGCTCCTTTGTCAGACCTGCTTTTGTTGTAACACACGGTGCTACTTTTTTATTTTTTAAATGTAGGTTGTGTTAACGCAAATGTGCTCATCTAAATATAAAAATGACAATACCAGGAAATGAAAAGAAGGGCAAGACAATGTTAAAGTCAATGGATAACTCTTGTGTGTATCATCTAATTCAGTGGTCCTTCACCCTGGTCCGAGGGCCGGTACAGGGGTTAGTGAGGCATTTGTTACCGGGCCGCACTGAAAGAAAGAAAAATAAATTCTACTCTATTGAATATTTAAAAAATATCGTATTTTCTCTGAAGTTACAAATAGCCTGTGACTCTAGACACATCAAGGTGCTCGTTTCTGTCAAGTTTTCTCCAAAAATAAACCTGGAAACTAGTGGACAAATGTTTTTTATAAGAAGGTTGGGGTGCAATAAAGGTTGGGGACCTCTGATCTAAATAACAAAGCGGGTATAAGTTTAAATTAAAAAAATTGTTTAATTACACTGAAAAGGATTAGCTTGCCGTGATAATAGTGACTTGGTCCTTGGCAGTCATTGTATATTATGGGATGTGACGTTGTCACTGCGATGCTATAAAGCAGCAGGACAAATGTGCAGATGTTGTTTGACAGGGTCTAACATCAGCTGCCAACTTAAGCTAACAGAGGCTCACCTGGTCGATAGGCTGGGACCTATGTCGTTGTGCATCACTGTGTATCTGTGTGAGGATGTTGTGGATCGATTATATGAACTAATGCTGCACAGACGACCCTCCATTAGATGTGACTAATTAGACATTACCAGGGAGGTGTAATTACCTGAGAACGGTCCACACGTTTTACTTATCTACTCTTATGAGATGGAGCTGAGACAGTTTGCGCGAGTGAGGTCGCACGTAAGATCTTCTCTCATCCTCTCATCCTTCACCTCTTCTACCAGGATAAAGCTGGTATGTCCGTTTTATTTTCTTTCTTCTTTGTCACTTTCTTTCCCTCTGGGTCGAAACTGCATTAGTCCTCTGTATGGGTTCAATTCTTGATCAATATTGAGCACTCTACCAGCAAAATAAAGCCAGGGTTCCTCTTAAAGACTCGAAAGAGATCAGTGAGTTTGTTTGCTGCCGTTGTCTTGGAAACCGCCTCAGCCAGCCTTGACACTAGAGTTGCATTGTCTGTGATCCTGAGACATTATATAAATACATTGCACAGCCTTTTGTCACGCGCGATTGTATCATTCTGGCCTGGTTGTTCGCCGTAACTGGTGATAAAATCAGAAGTTTGAGCTCAAACCTCGCAGGAGCGCGTTGATACAATCTTTGCAACAATGGATTTGGAAAACCGTGTGAACTCTGAGGATTCCGGTGCCGGAATCCATATCTTAGCATTGTCTTCTGAGGTTTGGAACGTGCTGTCTCCAATATTGGATTGATTGTACGTGTGACAAAGAAGGAGACGTATTGGATACATTTGAACAACTATCATTCTTGAATATTATAAGGAGGGATTATTAATCCTTTAATCCCTCTGTTCTTTCTAAAAATACAAAATGAACCAATTAAAAAATATATATTTGATACACAGCCTCACATATCTGAGTTCTTGTTACATATTTTTGTGTCCCCGGAGATACTTTATCCCTTTGTGTTGATATTATAAGGATAATAAACAGTTAATTATGAGTTGTTTTATGACTGGTTGACTAAACCTTTCATACAGTCTTACACCAAAATTGGTCCCCATTGAAGATGTGTGCTGGGCCTCAAATTGCTGCAACTCTAGAAAATAGGAATCAATCCTATTGTATCCGTGCTGCCTGGCAGAGAAAATGGTGTCCACTATTCCATTGGAGGCTTCCATTGAGGTTTTCCTATTATGTTTACTTTAGCATACTCCTTTGGTAACTGGTGGTCACCTCGGAGGAGCTCTGTCAAGTCCTCATGATATCCAGGTTCATGAACATTTTGAAAGGTTCCCTTGGTACTGTTGTGACCTTTTTTTGGGTCTGTTTTTGTGCGTTAATTGTATGTGCGCATGCTATTACACCATTACAGAGCTCATTTATATCTGCACTGTGTCATTCGTTTAACCTTATTTTGAATTATGTTTCAGATTTTATTTTATATTTAATGTTGCAAAATTCTACCAAAGTAAATTCCTTATTAGTTCACTTATAATGGCATTGAAAAAAAATTCTTATGTGAGTCTTCCCATAAATCCGGGTACCACAGAATTTTAAAATACGCTGCATCAAATCCTAGTTGAATCACATTCAAGTCAATGCAGTCTTGATATTTTTGATCCCTTAATACAAACTTTACAGTCACTATGATTGCTTTAAAAAAACAGTATAAATATATATTAGTATTTTAATTGCCAGCTCAGCGTTATGTATGAAAAAAGCATGAATACTGCTCACTATACAGATGTTTTTCGAGGGGGTGAAACAACTCATGTTAACAGCTTTAGTTTTAGGTCATAATTCTAGCATAGTGCCACAAAGGTGTTTGATCGACAGGTCACGAAAAGTTTCTCTTTCTCAGCTTTGAAGTGAGGCGGCCTGTAGCATAGTGGCTAAGAGAGAGTGCTAATGGGAACATGAAGCAGCTTATCATATGAATGAGAACAATAATGTGGAGACAAAGCAGTGACAAATCCATTGTAAGTGAGGCGGAATTATGTCGGCTCAGTGGATTACAAAAGGCCTTGATCCAGTGGGAGTCTGGAAACATTGCTTCTTATTTCCGCGCAGAGACAGACACACAAATATGTTCATGTGCTCTGTGGTGTTTGGAGAAATGCGAACATAAATCCATGCTAATATCACACAAGCTCCACAATAGCGGGGAGAAGAAGGGACACAAACGTCAGACACTGATATCCACTCTCGCAGCTCTATAATTCAATTAATTCAGCGGAGGGAACAACTTTGCAGATTAGCGATTTACTTTTCAATAATAGGAAAAAAGTCAGGCGGGCGTGATAATTGCATTTGTTCCAAACGAGGGCAGCCGTCTCAATGCATCCAGCTATGCTTTGGTCCACACTGTGACCAAAACACACACCCAAACATACATAACTAAAACATGGAGTCAATTGACTTGGAAACAGAAAGTGGAAGTGAGTTGATACATTCTTGACCTCTGCAACATGAAGATGTAAGAAATGGCATCACTCTGATCAGCAGTTCAGTGACACAAAACTGAACATTGTGCAGACGAGACGTCCTTAATCGATGCTAACCGCACCTCGTCTGGCTGTTAGACTTCCTACACTAAGCCCCACCCATATGCACTCGGAACAGCAAGTTGCTTGTCTCATGTTTAGCGGTGAACCAGGAGGAGATGTATGTTTGTTCTGATCCATTTAAAGGTATAAAGCAAGTACCAAAGACTTGACAAGAATGAGGACAGCCACTGTTAAACCGCTGGACAATGCTCTTGCTCGAAACATTTATTTTCTTGTACAGAGACGATCAATAAAAGCTTTAATGAAAGAAAGTGCCTGCTTTGAACCATGAAACAGACTATTCTCCTCAGTCTATAAATACAGACTCCTGTTTGATCCCCTTCCTCATCTCGCTTAGGTCGTGCTGTTACAGACAATGTGTACACCAACACGTGTCTTCATTCATGCCTTCAACCTGGATTCTTCAGATTTTGAAGGAATAAAAAAATAGAAGTAGTACAGGTACTCAAATATAACACACTTTGAATAATGTACTGTTATCAAATGGGCCAATCAGGAGGAAATATTTAACAGAACTTAGTTATTAATTTGTAAAAAGCTTTCTCCGCAAAACATGAATAAAAAAACACTTCATTTTGGCACGTAGATTAACAGGTTCACTTGAAGGATATATATATATATATATATATTTTACAGTTAAACACTTTACTCACACACTTGAAGTAGCTCACATTTATATAGGAAATGAGTTAGATTAGTGAGAAATTGCTACAGCAGTCAATCAAACTAGTACTTGTAGCCAAAGGATCTATAACTTTCATTATTAGACGCAGACATAAATAATCTGTCTTTAGCTTTTGGTTTTAAATGAAGTAAACACAAATGCGGTTGTTCCTTTGAAGACTTTACAGCCACCGTTCCTGCGGCGTGGTCACCTGCTGTCTGTTTTCTGAGCGGTAATGGACGGAATTGGCAGAAATAGACACACAAAGGTGTCCCTGTCACTGGAGAAAAATAGAAAAGTGTCCACCTTGACTGTAGCCTTGCATAAGGTTCAACTGGCAAGGTAGACCCAGGTGAAAATACATCAACCTATAACTCATGTCACCATGACCCTGCTTTCTCAAATGGCAAAAACAAGCCATAAAAATTCCAGAGGGGGAAATGAAATCCCCGCTATGTACCCATTCCTCCCCACCACCCTCTCTATCTCTGTCCCTCCATCCTATTTTTGTCTATTGTTGGTACAAAGCAACCCATTCAGACCCTGATGACTTCTCTCATGGCAGAGAGACTTAACGGACAATGGCCGCGAGGAAACAAAAGACAGTTTATTAGACGGGGAGAGCGATGGAGACGGAACGCGGGAGGAAAAAGTGGCACTTTGAGTTCCATTGTGGCTGGACTCACATCTGGTGACCATGTGTGACCGAGGCAACAGGGCTAATGATGGGCTTCCTGAGGCCAGCTCAATTAGGCCAAGCCTCTGCGGACTCCCAGAGAGATGCAGAGAGAGAGAGATGGCTATCGACAGTCGCTCCACTCTTCGTGTGTTTGTCCACATGAGTCAATCCAGCCTCTCATCTGAATAAGTTCCCAAACGCATGAGCCGATTTCCTTCGGGTTGACTTCAATATCACTTAACCGGGACAGTACCACACTCCTGGATCCACACTCACCCTGCACACACCAGAACTAACTAACAAGCTGTAAAGCCATTAACTGTGAGGACACGGCTTTGATGGGCCAACAACAAGATTTCTAACACACTTAAAACGACACATGAGGAGGAAACAAAAAAACATGTCCTCAGGCTAGTGTGTCCATGTCTGCGTGTTATGTCTGGCTGTGTATCACAATGTGCTCAAATCAGATGGACGCCAGTGACACAACTTCCTATTATTCCTATGACTGCTGTGCTTGGTAAGTCAAGAAAACGCTAATTTCATTATCGAGAAGAATGAAAAGTCTCTCTGTTTGTGTTAATAAAGGACTTTATTGGAGAAATCTTATGCTGGTTGATTTCATAATCACGTGTTATCAGTCAGATGTGTGTAATTAACATTATATAAGAAGAAGCACAAACCCGGGTCAAGTAAGCTTTGTGTATCGCAAAAGTATAAACAAAAAATTAGCTCACTTTCTTGTGTCACCGTATCTCAGGTGATGAGTTCTGCTTTTGAAATAACATCATTCCTGAAACAAATTGTAAAGAAGCAATATACAACATTATTTATTCCATACATTCATTTTATTTATCTTAATCCCCTATGGGGGTAGCGGGGGGCTCGAGGCATATCCAAGCATTTCTGGTGAGGGGGGGGGGGGGCGCAGTGGAAAGCGCACCAATCTGTCGCCGGGCACACAAAGACACACAACTATTCACACACACACACACACTCATACCTACAGACAATTATTCCAAGTTCCCAATCAACCTCTGTATGTTTTTTGACTGTGGGAGGAAACTGGTGTTCTCGGATGTACGTCATCAGGGCGGCCATGTCATGAGTAGCCGATGTCATGGTCTTCTGTAATAGTGCATCAATGACAAATTTGTGCTAGAAGATTTCTTTCTTTTTCTCTTGCCTTCAAACTAGTTGATTAAAGGACCAAGTATGACACACAATGTTCAATGTCTGATAAGTGTTTCAGAACAGCAATGAGTCCAGATATTTTCTGCTTGAAATTTTTCAAAACTGTGAGACACATTGAGAAAGGGACATAGAACTCATTCATTTGCTTTTTAAGAAATTCTTAAATACAACCACTAACAGTGTTTTCAAGGAGAGAAACTGGGGGAGTGAAAAAAAAGAAAAGAAAAAAACCTGGAGCCATCAAAGTTTCGTACTCCCGTGGAGTGAATCAATCGCCATCCACTCAAGCATTCGATCTCTGTGACTTCCATCCATTTCTTTTGTCCTGACTTCTCGGATTGTAACCATGGTTGCCTGAGTTGTCTCTAAGAAGACAACAGCAAGCTACTGTATATCTGGACCCACATTGGGTTTTGTCATCATTGTTTCTACGAAGAAGTTATTCTTTACTTTATGATTCATTTCAAACCACAGTTGGGCGTTTCATTCAACGGTTGCTCATGGTGAGTATCAACAGATCCTGTAGGTCTCAGTAAACTCCCTTTCATAGTTCATTTTTGCTAAACACCACCTCAGTGAAGCAGGTGATACAATTTATATAAGACGCTGCTGAATCATCCACCCCCGTACAGTTTCTTCACTCAGCAGAATAGTAAGGTGTTCACAAACGTAGAGGAGTTTGACTCTCATTAACTCTACATTATAGCTCAACCTCTGAGCATGAATCGTCTTGTTATGGCCATGAAAATGATTTATCGGGCATGAGTCTGAGTGACGAGATTGTCAGTAAGTAAGTAATTCATATTTGTAGAGCGCTTTTCCAGACCAGGGTCACAAAGCAACAAACAAAAAAATATGCTTAAAAGGTCAAGACAACACAGAGACAAACACAGGAGTCTCAGAAGATCAAGTGTGCGAGGAACCATCAGCAGATTATGTAGTAGGAGTAGTAGTCTTGCTTTCCTCACCGACATTTATAACGGATATTGTCGTCACTTGTTATAACAAATACAAGACAAGACGCACTAGAAATACTAGTCATGTGATTATAGCTATAACTAAAAAGATATACATTTAAAAGACTAATTTAAATGTCATTTCCTGGTGAGGAAACGACACAAGAGTGCTTTAAATTGATTTTAATTAAGCTTACATCTATCATATAACTATTAGTATTGCTAATTTACAGTTACTTACAGTTAATTACAGCGACTAAAGAGGATGTAAGCATCTGATAAAATAATACTAATCTCAACTGTCAACTGAGAATTGATAGACCAAAGAAGAGTGTGAATGTGACTGAAACGTATACAAACAAAATAAAGTAGAGAATCTACACTGAAACTAAAGGATAGGCTGATATATATTTAATATTTGTATATTCAAGGTGAAGAAGATGCAGATACTTTGAGTGTCAAGAGTTCTGTGTGTCGTAAAGAGGGCAAGGGAACGTCCCTGTCACTGTGGTGGAACCAGCCGGTGTGAAAGTTGTGGATCAGTCGTGGATGCCAGAAATTAAGATATAGAGGAAAACAAAAAAAGTGGGAGGGGACGTGCTATGGGGGTACATGTGTTTTCAACCCCCAAACCTCATCCCCTTTACTTGCCCCACATCCCTAGAGTCCAGCATCACGGAGCTCCGTCCTCCTGCCCAATAATTCGATCTGTTTTTTCTTCCTACACAGAAATCTTTTACATGTGATGAGTCGGAAAACGTGCTGTGACGTTATTGGTTCGTGAATCACAGCAAGGTCACAGGTGACAGGTGACAATAAAGATGTTTTAACTTGAGGGAGCTAGCTTGATTCAAATATTAAGAACAAAGAAACGATTTTACGATTTTATTTATTCGTTAACATACCATAACCAGATACAGAGAGGCAGGAAATAGACATATACTGTATATAAAAATATATATATATATGGTTGATTTGGTATGTGGAATATACTTGAATATACTGTTTGTTGATAATATTTACTTTGACTAATTGGTTCAAAGTGTTCAGGTCAGTATTCGTTTAACCAAGGAAGTGAACATGACATTTGTGTGAGAACATTTGAGAATGTATATCTTTTTTTGACTCCACATGAACATACATTTTTTTTACCTGATGAATGGCTGACAGAGAAGGCTGGAACATTGGGTCATCTGGTTCATTAATAAAAAGTGTGCCACAGTGCAATTGATGTAATACAAATACGAACATGGCGGGGGAATTGCTTTTGTTGGTCATCAAGGACAAGGCGAACCACCTGCTACAAGGCTTTAGTAACCTCCGCTCTGTCCGTATCTCTGTCTCCACAGGAAATGAGCGGGTGAACAAGCAGACAGAGATAATTACAGGCCTAACAATAGCTGTCATTTCATTCTACATCAACCTCCTGCCCCTTCCCTTCACCACAGTTTACATTTCATTCCAATCCACTTAGTGGACAGTTTGATTCAAAGCACTGGACAACCTTTGAACAGACTTCTTTCTCTCCACGTGCCCATCTCCTCTCTGTGTTTGCCTCTGCAGAACAAAGCATGTTAACCTTGAGCCGCACCAAAGCTTTTCCGTCGGCATCTGAGGAGATATTAGGAAGGTGATTAAGTGAGATGGATGTTGCTTTAATTCCCTGACAAAAATAATGGCTCTTTCCTGTTGTTTAATCTTCAATCTTCATTACGAGCTGAGAGTCAGAGCCAAGAGAAGACCGTGATAACAAAGGACACCATGAAGGATGCTGCATTTACATGTGCCATCAATAGATCGCAGCAAAATATTTGCATCTGCTTGACAAAAGCTCTTAAACTCTAGTATGTATGATTACCGTTCACATGGACTCCGAGGACGGCGTTAACAAATTTGCGTTATATCATACTTGTGTTACATTTTGATTGTTGCTTATTCTCAAGATGATGATTCATATTTTCTGCTAAATAAATTTCAGTCTTGTGTTTACTTTGTTTATTTGTCTTTTGGGTGGTGCTGAGGGCCCCACCATTACATCATCTAGGGCTCTCAGGTGGGAACTCTAAAGATATTAGTGTGGAGAAGGGGTGTCAAACCTGTGTGTTTTACATTAAAGTGAACCTATATTTTAGAGTTAAACCTCAAAGAAGCTTTTGAGCTGTGTTCACCTTAAACACACATTTAGACACTAATCACTGTTTGTTTTAACTGTGCAGCTTTTTTATCTCCTGACTTCCCATGTCCGTGACCTTGCCACAACCTTTCATAGAATCCCAGAATTTATTTTCACAAAGTTATCTTCCCCAAAAACTGAATTTGGTCAATTAAAGTAAATTTAATTAAGATGGCGGGCAGAAATATCCAATCTGATTTAGAGGTTTATCAAATATTTAACCCAGATCCCTGCTTGCCTCGCCAACAACTTAAAGTCTCAATGTGTTTCACTGTTTTACAAGGAACATCATCAGTTACTTATGTGCTCAGACATGTTGCAATCATGCATGTGACAAGTACAGCATTAGACAACATGTATCATCATCAAAGAAAAATTGCAGAATGAATCCATAGAATTGATCCTTACTTACCTTGTTAAATAAACTAAAAACATGATTGTGTCAAGGACAAGTGTCCTGTAGTAGGTTTCATAGTATTGTTGAGAGCGTTTCCACTTATGGTTAAGATCAGTTAAATTTCATCCGTTTGTATGAAGTCATCTAGTCAGGTGAGTCAGACATGTTTTAGTTTCCTTTAACTTGACAAACATTATCCTTTGGAAATAGTCTTCTGGCTGTGGGTGAATTTTTTTAAAATTATTTTTGATAAATTTTTAAAAGTGAAAATTCTCAAACTTCACTTAGTTTTAACTCGGCTCTTTGAGTGTTGATTTGTCCTAAGATGTATTAAATTAAATATTGTTTATTCATGTGGGTGACACCAAGTATCTATTTTTACCTATCTGCTGCTCTACTTCAAAGGGGTATTTTTTTGTCTGGTTAGGTACTTCTAGTTGTCGACATTTGTTGTAGTTGACCATGAAATGTAGGCGCCACACTTCTTTTTCGGCTACAACATTGTCCAGCAGTATTAGTGATGGCATATTAGCTTGTAAAAGGCTGTGCATTTGCCTGCATCAAAAGAAGACATTGGTCGTATTTGCCTGGTTAACATCGTTATTGAAGTTTTGAACCCAAAGCTATTTTTTAAATATCAGACTTTTGGAAACGATCTTAGCAAGAAGCCACTCAACAAATGATGACACTAGAAGAGCTACTTATGAATCCTTTATGCAGCAAACTATTTAATCTAATTAAACTTGTCAGGTTGTTGATTGACTGAGTTGACATTGTTGGTGATTTTTCTCAGACGCAGATGATGAATGGACTGTAGAGGTGTTCTCACACCTCTGTACAATGGGGAAAACAGCAGCAGCAGCACAAACCATTCTTTTAATCTAGTGAATCTTTCACTCAGTCTGATGTCCGGCTACACAAAGGAAGGTCACGGAGGGCTCGGTATGGGTGGGTGGAACAAACAACACGGGATTCTCTCTTGCGCGGTCTCTCAGTGAGGCTTCAAGGTCTGCTTTGGCGTACAGTTACAGTTAGTTTACTGGCCATCAAAGAGAGCCCAAACTTCCTTGTTTCCTAATAAGTTGTGTCGTTGCTGTTTGGTGTCGACTTGCAACTTGCTAATAAGTCGACTATAGCAGGAGCAAGTTAAATGACTGCTTAAAAAAGTTTGTCTTGTTGTGCTGCCTTTGTTGTCTCTCGCCACTGCTGACTGTAAATAGACAGAATCATCAATTATTGTCCAAAAATGAAGCTTATCCCAACGGACGGCTCCTTACTGTGACAAATGTGTTAGAGCAAAGTTAGAGCCAAAGTACAACATTAAACATCAAAGTCTTGTTGTACCATTACAAACTATTTCATAGTGATGTAGGAACACATCATTTATGTCAAATATATGTCACATGATGGTGCCAGACACTGTTTAGAGTTCAGGAAGTATCAGGGATTAGACCTGCCACTTGTCTAGTATACAGTTCACGCCTTAATGTTAAGGCTGAACTAAGAGATCTAAACGTATTGATAACAAATTAGAAACATAATTTGTCCAGGGTGTGCACCCGGGTCTGTTCACTGGTCTCACTAACTAGACAACTGACAAGATATACTCGCCACCCAAGTGACCCCATGATACTTGAATTCAGACCGAGCCTTGTGTCTGTTCAGAGCAAAATGAATCTTTATTCTAGTTAGTGATGATGAAGATATTGACGTGTCAACAATTTTCTTAAACTGGTATTGTACAGATTTAATTGTATGAAAGATGATAAAACTGAAGAAGGTATAATGACTACTTGGAGATATTAGCCATTGTACAGTAGCTGTTTCGCTTTCCACAATGACAGATTGAGCTTTACGTTAACTAGACGCTAGTTTAGAGTGAAAAAGAGGCCTGCAGAGGTACTGGAGGAGGAGGAGCCACAGAGTCACCAACTGGTCCGTCACTGGAGTATATTTCACTAATTGTCTATTTCTCAATGATTAAATGATACATTTGGTACTTCTACATACAAGGCAAAGAATCATTGTAGATCTGAGACTTATCGCTCCAACTCAACGTCTCAAGAGCTTTGGATGTAAATCTGTTAGAACTCTTTGAGACTGCACTCTACACTAGTCTGCACTGCACACTAGTGCTAGTGAAGCGCTCCACATCACTTCTGTGTCTGTTTGGTCCTGGGTACTTGGAGGCTGTCTCGTCCTTACCTTCTTTTTGCAACATCTTCTCCAACAAGGGTGCCAGTTTTCCACTTCCCCATTCAGTGGGAAAATGTTGACTTAATAAATATAACTCCCCTTTCATTGTATCCACTCAAGTTGTTGCTTTACCCTGAACTTTGTGTTGTTTCTGCTGTCAGATCCATTGATTTAAGAAGGCTGTTTGATGTGTGTGTTTTTTAAGTCAGTTTTGGAAGTTTCTAAACTCCCCACAGACTTATGTGATCACTTTGGCTCAACAGTAGAGGTGCACAGTACCAATCGTCAGATTGACTGACTTGGTCCTTGTTTACCTCACAAGATAGCATAGCACCACTATCAGAATTCATTTTATTAGTCCTGCAAAAGGACATGGTCGGTAGTTGGCTGTCTCACTGTATCGATTGGGCACAGATAATGGAGAAATGTGCACCATTTCAATATACTGCACGTGCATGGCAGAACTTCAGAAGCACACCCCAGCAGAATATTTAAAGGGTGAACACAGCTGCTGATTGAAGTTTGATTTCTTCTCATGATTAAAAACTAGAATTTTTTTCTCATTATTTATTCTTTTATCAATTCAATAACTGTCAAAAATGTTTTAATCAGATTTGATCGTCTATGTTCCGTTTGTGTTGAGGGGTCACTGCCACTGTTTTAGAAAGTCCTGGTGGTAACCCTGATTGGACAAAGTTGTTTGTTGATGTTTTGGGCAACTCTGACCCTCATCACTGAATCTGTTTGTAGCATTAGTCTCCAAGCTATCTTTACAAGCAGTATTCCTCCAAAACTGCAATATTGTGTCCTGCCTCAAGGCAGCTTTTTTAGCCAGATGCTGTGGACGGACTAGTCTTCCTTGCAAAGAACAACAAAGTGCAGGATATTCAATGCTATAAAATATGCTACAGTGTTACTGGTTTTTCACATTAATTAGTTTCTTGTGTACCTAAAAAAATGTAAGAGTGAAATCTTGTTTTTTTCTACACTTATTAAGCATTGTTTTGTTATATTCTTTATTATTATTATTATTTTCATTATTATATTTATTTAATTCAAGGGGTAACCAAAGTGAAAACATGTTTCAAATATTGAAGTCTGACATGACCATGTTTTAAAGTTATTAGTTTATAAAGATCTCTTCTAAAGGTGGAGACTAATGGGATTGAACACATGTGCTGATCTTGATGTTCTACCCACCCCAGCAGAGTGGGTGTGGTTATGGTGAACAAGATTTAATCGCCAGTAAAACCAAGTGTTTTCAGTGGGCGGGGCTTAAGCACAATTTCTAATGTAAATATTTCAATGAAGATGAAGAGAGTTTTGTACAAACACTGATGTGATTATAAGATCTATTTAAATTGACACATTCCTGTCCTTTGAATTGTGTTGTTATTAGGGTGGACTGTTGTGTTTTTCCTTCCCTCCTTGGGCGCAGTTTGTAAAATATTATTATTATTATTATTATTTATTATTATTATTTGTTTTTATTTTAAATGCTTATTTTTTTCTTTCTTTTTTACAGTTGACTGTTTTTTGTAACTTTTTTAGTGGAAATTGTTCTTACGTCTTCGTTTCGCTGTGAATTTTTTTTTTTTATTTCAATAAAATGTTAAAATGATGCAAATTATAGTTTTCCTAACAGATTCTTCAATAACGACATTAAAAAAAAACTGTTCACATTTTTGTTAAGAATAATCTTCATTAAACGATGTAAGAATAAATTAGCGATTCGTTTTTTGGTACATTGTACTGATCATGACGTTTTTTAGTCCACCCAAGTCCTCAGACCACAGACTACATTCAAAGCTTGTGTGCGGTCCAAAGTGTCCCTCTGCCCTCGTCTCCTCTACAAATTGACTTCAACCAGAAGATTGCTGAGCAGAGATTCAAGGGCCAGACAAGAAAGAATAGAATACTTAAGACGAGAGGAAGAAGGGGGTCAGTGGAGGTAGAACAGAGAAGATGAATGTGGCCTCTGTTCTTTGCTCGGCTCCTAACATGGCCAGGGTAAACAGGAAGTACAGCTGTGCTTGCTTTATTCTTTGCTCAGACAATTCCTCACTCTCACTTTTTTCCCTTCACCACCTGCGTTTTCCCTAAATTCTCCTGGAACTTCACTGAGTTCGGAAGCTCTGTGGATGTTTTGTACATCGCTTCAACTTTTGTTTCTGTGATTCCTTGACTAAGTGTTGTCTTGAAAATCAGAGCGGCTTGATGAAACATCCTAAGAGTAGTTGGCAATCTAGACACGCAGATCCCCTCAGTGGGCCCTAATCCCCCTCTTTCTTTAAGAGAGAGAGGGAGTATAGCGGAGGAGAAAGGAGGCATTGTGGCTGGAGACAGTGCAGTAAAAAGAGGAGCGTACAGTACCAAATTGAGGTCGCTGCAAGACAATGGGTGCCCTTCACTGGCTCATTCACGCACGGTCTCCACACAGCTCTATCAAACGCCTCTTTCTTTTCTTCTTCCCCTCTTCTGTTCTGCTCTTTCTCTTTCTTTCTCTCACGTCCGCCTTTCTTCTCCTCATCACAGAGGATGAGGAGAATAATGAAACCCCAGCTCGCCCAGGCTGTTCTGGGGCCTTTTTTCTGGGGGAGTAAATAGGAGGCGGGGCTTCCAGACTCCACTCTTGGACTCTCTTCCAGACGCCACCTTCTCTCTTGTTGCGCAACACCTTTCCTCGCCTACAACTCTGGTTTGGTCCTAGAGATGCTTCAGCAGTTGAAAGGATCGGTAAAGTTTAAAAATCCAAAATTAATATAAACTCCCATGTGTTACGTTCCCGTATTAATATTTAAATGTATTAATTTTATAATTTTTATGTGACCAATGTCCTAATTACGCAGTAGGGTTAAGTCAAAGCTCTTAAAGCGCAACAGAGCTAAGACGTCTATTGTACTCTAATGTGCTTCTTTGTACAAAACTCGCTTTTCATTGAAATACTTTCATTAGGAAATTTGCTGAAGCCCCGCCTACTTAATTTTTTTTTCTGGAAATTAACTCTGTGGTCAAGCATCAAGGTTAGTCACCACGCGTCAGCGATTTTTTTTGTTGCCATAATGGACTTCATTCTCGTAACCTTATGTTCACTGATGCTTCAGATATGGGAGGACTTAATAAAGTAATACAAAACATTTGACATGATGAGGGACTAAATTTGTTTTAAAGAGGAAGACTTCAACATTTGAAACTTGTGAGTGAGTCAGGAGAGTTGGGTTTTCACATTAGTTGCTCTTTAATTTACTGTTCAATCTACATTTATTTATTCCCTCACCTACGCTTATGTATTGACCGAAGGAAAAAGATTGTGGGAATGATTGGCTCTTATTAGTTTCCTCCACAAGGTGTCTGGACTCACCTTCTCCAGAGGTTCTCACTAACTATAGGCCTATCTCTAATCTTGTTTTCATTTCAAAGATTCTGGAGAAAGTGGTAACAAGTCAGCTCTGTGATTATCTCCCTGACAATGATCAATTTGAAGTGTTTCAGTCTGGTTTTAGGGAACACCACAGCACAGAGACCGCCTGGTAAAGGTAAGTAACGACCTGCTAATGGCTTCTGATCAGGGCCATGTTTCAGTTCTTGTTCTTCTAGATCTCAGTGCTGCATTTGACACTGTTGATAAAAAATCCTTCTAGAGAGGTTAGAAAACCATATAAGCTTTCGTGGAACTGCTCTAAACTGGTATAAATCTTATCTGCCGGATAGAAAGCACTATGTACATGTCAACCACCCCTCATCACACACTAAGGTCAGCTATGGTGTCGCACAAGGTTCTGTTCTTGGTCCAATCCTATTCACAATCTATATGCTCCCACTAGGGGACTTGATCGGAAGACACTCTATAAACTTTCACTGTTATGCTGATGTCACTCAACTCTACTTGTCAATAAAGCCAGATGAAAGAAATCAGCTAACACAACTACAGTCCTGTATTACAGATATCAAGTCCTGGATGACCAAAAACGTCCTTTTACTGAACTTGGAAAAAACTGAGGTTCTACTAGTTGGTCCACAACATCACAGACAATCACCTAATGATCTAGCTTTACATAATGGACTTGCTCCTGCTACTAGCACCACTGTAAAGATTCTGGGTGTCTGCTTTGACATGGACTTTAACTTTTCATTTAACTCACACACATATCAAATCTCACGGACCACCTACTTCCACATTCGTAAAATTAAAAAAATGAGGCATTTCCTTCCTTTGGATGCTGCTGAGAAACTAATACATGCTTTTGTTACCTTCAGGCTGGACTATTGTAACTCTCTTCTGTCATAATGTTCATTCAGAACTCTGCAGCTCGTGTCCTGACTAAGACTAAGAGGCACAAACACATTTTCCCTGTCTTCTTTACATTGGCTTCCTGTAGAATTTAAAATACAATTTAAAATCCTTCTCTTAACCTATAAAGCTTTACATGGTCTAGCACCAACGTACATTAAAGATCTAATCCAAACTTATCAACCCTCTAGGACCTCACGATCCTTAAACTCAGATATATTAGTTATACCACAAATATCTAGATGTAGATTTGGAGCCAGGGCCTTCAGTTTTCAAGCCCCTCTGCTGTGGAACCAACTACTACTGTACTAACAGTCCAGAGGGCAGACACCCTCTCTATGTTTAAAAACAAACTTAAAACCTTACTTTTCCATAACGAATACAATTAACCTTAATGCTTATCTTAGCTGCTATAGGCTTAGAATGCTGGATGAGTTTTAGACACAGAGTTCTGTACATCCTTCTTTTCTGCATTACATTCATCACCTGTGCAGTTTAAACCCACCGTTTTTTATTTCTCTCCCGGAGCCCCAGGGCTCCACCTCCAGAGCTGCTGCAGATCTTCACCATGTCATCAGATCCAGAGTTCTCTCCAGCACCTCCATGAACTCTTCTGTATTCTCCTCTTTTCTCTCACTGTATCCTCCCTCACTCTTCTCTCCGTCCATCTGTCTTCCCCCCCATCCTTCCTCCCAGCCGGTCAAAGCAGGAGGCCGTCAACAATGAGTCAGGTTCTGCTTGAGGTTTCTGCCTCTAAAAGGACGTTTTTCCTTGCCACAGCTCACTGCACAGTGTGTTGCTTATTGCTCATTGTTGAATTGCTGGGATCTGTTTTTCCTTTCTCCACTGTAGTCTTACTTCAACTGTAAAGTGTCTTGAGATAACTTTGTTATGATAAGACGATTGAAATAAAATTGAATTGATTGAATTGAATTGATTGAGAAAGGTAAGAAGTGTTGTCATCTGGGAGAATCTCAGAGTAGAGCCGCTGCTCCTAACAATTAAGAGAAGTCCGTTAAGACCTTAACACCTCTTATTGGAGAAGAACTGGACAATGTAGCCGAACAGAGAAAATCTGGGCCTGTATTTAAGCTGTCAAGGTCTATTCGAATCTCTTCACCAAACCTTTTTGGCATGAAAATTGATGATCAACACACAAATTAAAGTTACTCTTTCTATTTATCTGAGTGAAACAAATGTATTTTCAGAAAGCCTAAGAAGTCTTCTGGTGGTGCTCTCTTACACAGACATGCATGATTGATGCATGACCCTGACCAATTAGAACAGAGCAAGTGTGAATCAACTTCAAAATCCCTGCAAATAGAAGCATTTGCGTCGAGCAGGGAAGAAAAGTGTTTTCTCCTTTGCTTCTTTTGAAACACAAAGTGTGTTTCGTAAAAAATAAATTAACTACAGTTTTTCACTGGGGTCTGATATTGTTTTAAAAACCCAGAAAAGAAAAGATCAGCCGATTTAACTTGACCAAATAAGAAAATGATCTTCTTCAATAGCCTTTCTTGCGACTTTGTATCAGTACGTCACATCTATCACGCAACTTAGGCAGAACTTTAAATACAGTCCACTGATTATTTCAGTTTCCCAGTATGTGAACAAAACCATAGTTGACGGTTGACTCTTTCTTATACTTCTGAAAGCAAATTACGGAACTGAAAGCGGCACCTTTGTTTGACGAATTATCAATTGAAAACCAGGAGACAAATCAATCGTTGCTTGTGAAAACTCTTTCAGACGCCTTAGATTTTGTTGTTTGTTTTTCATACTATCGATAGATTGAGCTGATGAGGAGGAATCCATTGTTTAAGGATGGTCATTTCATTTATATATTTCCCAGAGTGATATATCTCTAAAAACAAATGTCAGATAGAATGACATATAGGTGATTAAGTGTCTTACATTTGCAATGATTTTCATTTCTAAGTAAGTAAGTCATTTATATTTATAGAGCGTTTTCCAGACCAGGGTCACAAGACGCTTAAACAATCAAAAGATTCAAAGTGTTTATTGTCATATACATCGAGAAACACGTTTCCCTATGCAATGAAATTCTTTCTTTGCCGTCCCTCCACAAATATCGGCGTAACAAAAAAAAAAAAAATAAATAAATATACATAGCAAAAAAGTCAAGATGAAATAACAATAAAAAATAAATAAAATAAATAAAAAATAATAATAATAATAATATAAGAAAGGGAGGGGAACTGTACATGAGATGGATTTAAAGTGACAACAGTGCAGTGTTCAGCTGTTCATGATTCTTATTGCAGTGGGGTAGAAAGAGTTTCTCAGGCGTGTGGTCCTGCATTTTGCACTCCTGTACCTGCGTCCCGAGGGCAGGAGTGTAAACAGTCCATGTTGTGGGTGGGAACTGTCCTTGATGATGGTGGCAGCTCTCCTGTGGACGCTGTGGTGGTAGATGCTGTGCAGAGAGGGCAGTGGAGACCTGGTGATCCTCTCCGCTGTCTTAACCACTCTCTGCAGACGTTTGCGGTCCATGGCCGTGGAGCTGCCGTACCACGCAGTGATGCAGTTGGTCAGACTGCTCTCCACGACACAGCTGTAGAAGTTTCTGAGGATCTTTGTCGACATGCCAAACTTCCTCAGCCTCCTCAGAAAGTACAGCCGTTGCTGTGCCTTCTTGACCAGCTGTGTTGTGTTGGTGGCCCACGTTAAGTCCTCAGTGATGTGGACCCCGAGGTACTTAAAGCTGCTCACCCGCTCCACTTCAAGATCCCGGATAAACAGTGGTTGGTGAGGTCTCCTCTCCTTCCTCATGTCCACTATCATCTCCTTTGTCTTGTCTGTGTTGAGGGTGAGGTTGTTGTCCTCACACCAGGAAACCAGACTGTCCACCTCTGTCCTGTAGGCCGCTTCGTTCGCCGCGGTGATGCATCCTATCACTGCGGTGTCGTCAGCAAACTTTAGGACGGTGTTGTCTTTGTGGGAGGCGACACAGTCATGTGTGAACAGGGTGTAGAGGATGGGGCTGAGGACACATCCTTGTGGAGTGCCAACGTTTGTGATGATGCTGGTTGATGTTCTCTTGCCAATCCTGACAGTCTGGGGTCTGCCAGTCAGGAAGTCAAGGAGCCAGTCACAGAGGGTAGGGTGGATGCCAAGTGTGGACATCTTGTGGGTCAGTTTGTAAGGGATCACTGTGTTGAAGGCGGAGCTGTAGTCCACAAAGAGTATCCTGATATAGGACTCTTTGTTTTCCAGGTGGGAAAGGGAATGGTGGAGGACAGCTGAGATGGCGTCGGTGGTGGACCTGTTGGGTCGATAAGCATACTGCAGGGGGTCCAGTGAGTCTGGGATGCTGCTCTGAATGTGAGCCAGCACCACTCTCTCGAAACACTTCATGATGATTGGAGTGAGCGCTACTGGTCTGTAGTCATTCAGGCAGGTGGGTGGGCTCTTCTTAGGGAGGGGGACGATTGTTGTAGTTTTGAAGCAGGTGGGAACGGTGCTCTGGCTTAGGGAGAGGTTGAATATGGAGGTGAAGACATCAGCCAGCTCGTTGGCACATGCTTTGAGTGCACGACCAGGGATGTTGTCTGGTCCTGCTGCCTTGTGGGGGTTGATTTTCTTCAGTACTTTGTGTACCTGTCCTGAAGAGACTTTTGGTGGTGGTGAGGGGGGTACGGCAGTCCAGGTGTGTGTGTTTGTTCCGGTGTTGTTGATTGTGGCCTCAAAGCGTGTGTAGAAAGCGTTGAGGTCGTCTGGCAGGTTGTCCGTAGAACTGATGATGCTGGTGCTGGTCTTGTAGTCTGTGATGTGCTGCAAGCCCCTCCACATCCGCCCAGAGTCAGCAGTGGAGTAGAAGCTCAATAAAACAAAACAAAACAATACTCAATAAAACATATACTTGTTGGTTCAGTTCAAAAAGTGGTTTAAATGTTACTTTTTCTTCCTAGCTGCCAACATTTTACCATCCATAATCATATAAAATATCACCTTACAATAAGAAAAAGGCATGTAGTTCCGAAACAACATTTGATGAGTGGAAATTACCAGCTCCACAGCTATTTGTGTATGTATTATTTTTGCTGATGCTGTGTTGGTTTATCATAGTGAGTTTGAAGCCTGTGATCCAAAGTGATTGACCACTAGTATTGATCGATAAAGAAAAAGTACACTTTATCTTGAAAGCCGTTACTATTTTATTATATGGATATAATACTGTAACTTAGATTTTAAGACTTGTTTTTTAATTATAAAAGTATTTTTTGTAATTTTAAGTATAACATAGTCAACTTTATTTGTACCCATATACAATGTCATTTATACAAAAAAATCGACTATCAATTTTTTTGACAATAATCAATTCTATTTTAAACCTTACTAACCTACTTATTCTGACTGTAACTTGTAAGTATATGACAATAACATCTTTCAGCCAAATTAAAGTGGTTGGTTTTGGATATTTCCAAGTAAAAGCAGAGGTTGAATGGGATAGCACCAAACAATTTATATGCTTTCTAAATAAGTAACAGATTTGAACTGTGTTAACTAAAAACTACAGGACTTTTAACACTGAGAGTTTGGTCTGCGCAAGACACTAATTAACAAGATTAGAGTTCTAATTTACACCATTGTATTCATTCATGCATTCATTTCCTTTATATCTTATTGCCTTATGGGGTTTGCGGGAGGGCTAAAGCCTATCTCAGATTCTATGGGCGAGAGCCGGGGGACACCCTGGAGAGGACGTCGATACGGACAATTTCCTCAAGTTTCCAATCTAACTCTGTATGTTTTTTGACTGTAGAAGGAACTGCGCCACCGTGCGCCCACCATTGTATTGTATAACTATGTAGCAAAAATCGGATTTTGTGAATATGGCACGCCAAATAATGAATTTTTAATTTGGTTAAGAAAAACCAAAACTAAATTGTGTCCTTTTAAGGGTAAACATAATTGTGTATTATTAGGTTTATTTCATGACCAAATATAAATAAAGTTATTCATCATTCATTTTGTCAAAAAGTACTTTGGCAGAAGTAATGGCTAAGTTTGAAAAAGAAATAGACATTAAGGTAAAATGCTTATTTTACCTCAATGTCTATTCCTATAACATTGATTCTTTCTATCAGGGTAAGTAAAACCTAAATGTATACAACGTTACATATTTTAACTTTTAAACTCTCTCTTAAATTCTGAGAAGTCGTGAAATACATTGTGATCTGGAAACTGTAAGATTCTCAGGATCTCTTTAGCCTCATTTTCATGTTCTGTTCTCAAGCTCAACACTATGCAAGGAAACATTATGTTGCTCCTCGTTCAAATTTTTGAGGTTTTTCCTAGTATTTACTGCCTCACCATGTCAAATCGATCGGTTCCCTTGACAAATATTCTGTTGTTCTGATGGACATTGTAGCTTTTATCAGGCAATATATCGGTATTGCATTAAATGAAGAATATACTCACTCACTTATTTGTAGAATCCGGATTTTAATAGATAATTCAAAGTAGGAAATTTCAGGAGAGATGTGAACATATGAAGAGGCCGCCAGCAGCTTGGGGCTACTCAGGCCACAAAAGGGCAATGATCCACAAACATAATTTAGCTTGGCAAAACGAATCGCTCAAAATTGATCGATGGCATCAACGAAAGGCTTATAACCGATTTCTTACCAGACAAGGGGGAAACAGGGATTGACATTGTTACAGAAACAAAAGAAAAGTTGTCTTCCATGTGGAATGAAGTAATGAGGGAGCCGAGGCCTGCGGGGGAGCACATGATGGTTTTAAGGTGCCATTATTGGCCCGGAAAGAATCTCTCTTAAGATCTTTTGATGGTGAAGTGTTCCGGAACGTGCGTTTAATGGTCGTGCACAGTGACAACAGCTGAGTGTCACAAAAATATCAACTTATTGAGTAAGCTGAAGTCAAGCACCGACAGTAAGTTGTCCGGCCTCAAACAAACACCGAAAACAAACTTTTCAACAATTTCAGCTTTTCAAAAATATTCCTGCATTCACATCACATTTCATATTTAGAGCAGAAAGCATTTTAGATCATCCCGAATCCTTCTGTTTCTGACGTCTAGAGAGACCCTACACGTGAGGCATGGATAGCTCTGTAGACATCATTCTAAATAATCAAAATTAAGACGTGCAATAAAGCCTGCTATCTGTCGTTATATTAGCATTTCCTCCTTTAGATGATTGTAGACTTTACAATGACTTGATTTAACACAAAATTTTAAGTTGGTTCACAATAACAGTCTTTCTTCAAAGCAAATCTTGCTTCAGATCAAAGATAATTTTTTGGTCTTTGAGAGGTTGCTGCAAACTCACAAAATTTGAGGCCTTGCAAGCAGAAACTTGGACCGCTCCTTGTTCAATAAAGACAGAAATCTGTTTGCATACTTCATGAAGTGACTGCCACTGGATGTAGCACAGCAGGTGACACAACATGGAAAAGTATAAGAAAAAAAATATACAACTTAACTTTCAGTATCTGAAAAAAAAGGAGAAAAGAAGACGTCTTAAAAACAAAAACCTCTGAGTTGTAAGCTGGTAAATTGGTCTACGAAATTCAAGGAAATCCATCAGTAAAAAAAGGTCTTTCATAATCATTATCAGTATTTCCAACCATACAGTTGGACGAACACTGGATCCTCACAGAACAGACACAAAGCTCAATAGTTTGTGGTTGAAAATGTCAATTTTATCTTGGAAATGTTGTCTTCTCTGACACACACTTCATTATATAATTTGTTTTGTTTTCTTGAATCATCAGCTGTGTTGGGTAGTAAACCAAAGTATGTTGACACCTTCTGTATGTAGGTACACATCACTTTGACCACACACTTGATGGTTTTCACTATATTCTGTCACTGTTGAGTGGAAGAAGATTCAGAAGATGGTGTGATTGTCGGGATTCTGGCAGCAAGCATTGCGATTAGTGCAATTAAAAACAACCATGACACAAGTGCTACCTCATGAATAAGAGATTGTGTGATTCTTTGAAACGAAGGGCAGGGGTTGTAAGAACAAGAAATGGTGTATTCATGACCAGAAATCTGTTTTTAGTTTTGTGATCATACCACCGTTTCATTATTTTGTTTACGCTAAAACTCAAGTTTAGGTCAGTATGTTTTCTATTCTTTATGCACCATTTAAGTAAAAGTTTGGCACCGGTATTGGATTAAGTTATCTTTTCAAAAATAAAAAAAAACTTGCTAATGTACTGTCAGACATTTTAGGCCAGTGTAGTATTTGAAAATCTGACTGTTGGAAAGAGCTAGGTTCACTCAGAAGACGTATTTGAGTGTAAATTTTAGGTCAGAGCAGCAACACAAAGAATGTCCATGAGTTGTTTATATCCAGTCTTTTGGCCTCACTCTTCACCTTATTTGATAGAGGTGGACGAGAAATAACATGCAAGGTGGAATGGGTATAGACAGACGTGAAGTACCAGAAATAGTGAAATAAAAACTTGGACAGTAACGAAAAGTGACATGTTAAAAACTCTGATGAAAGAAGAATTGGAAATTCTCTATCTTCTCAAATGTGGGGTTTTGACATCTGGGAATAAGCCGCTTTTGCCCCTCTAGAACAAAGCTTCAAGAAACTGCATGGAAAAATAGTCAACAGTGACGAAAATAAAGGTAGAGAAGGAGCGTATGCAGTGCTTGTCTTCACCTTGACATAGGTGGGAGACGAGGAGGGACCGGTGTCATTAAAGTGGCTAAACATATTGGAAGTGGACAGAATAAAGTAAGATGTCACTTAAAGACATTACACCCCAGTTCCACTGATAAGCTGTTGAAGTTTTTTAGCAAACACGTTATGAGTATTGCCAACAATCATCTAGCTTTGTGAAAGTTTCTTCAGTAAACCGGTGAGCAGTTATCTACACCAAAGACCAAGCTAAATGTTGAGAAGGAGCTAAGAGTTGCAGTATCATGCTTCAAACCTTGGTTTGAAAATCTGTGCAGAAATCAGTGCACAATGTGCTCATTGTAAGTAAGTAAGTAATTTGTATTTATATAGTGCTTTTCCAGACCAGGGTAAAGAAGCGCTTAAACAATACTCACTAAAATATATACTTTAAAGGTCAAGATAATACTGAACAACACAGGAGTTCCAGAAAATCAATGAAAAGCCTGAACAAATAAAAATGTCTTAAGATGTTTTATGAAGGAGTTAAATTGTGGCCATTAATACTGACCAGCTCATTTTGATTTTTTAAACTGCACACATTGTTTTATTTTTGTTTTGTATCGTAGTGTAATTGGTTAAATTGTTTTTAGCTTTGATTGATTTGAAGATTGAGTTCATCTGAAGGATCTGTCTTATAATAATCTTTGGCAAATTAATATACTTAAAATGTTTTCTGTTACTATAAAACAATGTTATTAACGTTATTATTCGTTTTTAGTTTATCTTTATATTGTTACCTTAAAAAGTATACAATGTTATGAGAAATTTGTACTTTTATAGATAAATTATACTATGCATAGCCATGGAGACAAGGGTGGCAAATGTTTTCTTTATCCTAGGGGGGACATAACAACAAAACTTGACAAGCATTGACCTAACCTGATGATTCCTCACCATTCCCCATTATTTCTAAGGCAAATTGTTACATACAATATTCACTGTCCCCTTTCACTGCAGCGAGAAAATGTTTAAACGATTTGTAAGGTTGATTTTCAATTAGATATTGCTGAGCCTCGGGCAAACACGATCACTGGCAACCTTATTACCGCATAATCCAAAGCAAGTGATCGAGAACAACTCATTTCTTATGTTGGAGTCAGAAGGCTGACTGCAAGCAGGAACACGCGAACATACATCCCTTTTATTTAAACATCAGTGCACAACCACATCATGAAATGGTTGTTTGGTGGAACAGGAGATGAAGAGCAGTTTTGTGAAGTCTGTGACAAGCTATTGTCCAATCTCAGCCGAGGAGCCGAACACATGACGCTTCTTTTTATGGTTTTGTTGTGTGAGCCACCGCTGCCTTAAATCAGAAACTTTGGTAAAGGGCTGCTTTTGTCTTGTGTTTATGAAAGAAAGGATGTTGTGATGGAGCCCAACAAATGTGTGTATTGAACGGATGGCGCATGACTCTGTCATCAGGGCATGTTCAAAAAAATACTTCTTGCTTACCATGAAGGTTCAGGACCAACCCTTGTGACAACATGAGGGGAGAACATGTTCAAGTTGTCATCAACAAAACCAGATACTTTGTTACTGTTATGCAATAGTCCTTTCGATGGCTCCTGATGTGATGTCTAATGTCTCAAGCTGCTTAAACAACTGACGGATGAAGAGCCATGTTAGTTAGACCTGACCTGGTCCTTTACAGGAGCAAAGAAGGATGTAGGGGTATTCAAGTATATCAGTACCATCAGAATATTGAATGGTTGAAATTAAGATGTCAAATGTTGAAACTTTGAATTATTTTAAATTAAATGTAGTATTTTTTAATGCATTTAATAATTGTTTTAAATACATGAATTAAATCACATGTATATTGATATTGAAAGGTGGAATTTGTTTTTATTCAATAATTGAGTTTAAAAATGACAATATTTTTACTTTTGTTTATGTTTTCTTAAATGTGGATTACTGCTTGGATGCAAGTTGAACCTTTTTTTTTTCGATGGGTGTCATGTGTTGGATGGAGCTTGTATTCGGGGTCTACAAATCAGTTTTGCGCCTAATGTGCCTAAATAAAATGTCCCCTTTTTTAACAGTCTCTGTGTCCCTGGAGACAGCTAACTCTGACACATGACACTGCAACCATCAGCTACAATAAGGGTAAAGTAAGTAAGTAAGTAATTAGTATTTATAGAGGGCTTGCTCAGGGACACAATGCCACAATCTCATCCAGAACTGGGATTGAACCCACATCTTCTCAGGCCACAAACCAACCACTAAACCATTTGAGCTGTGATGAAGCAGAGCGGTTTTTAAAATAATAAATGTGTGTCTTTCGCCGAGCATGCTGCGCGGTAAGTCTGTAACCTGTTCCCCAAAAAGACGCAATAAAACAACATTTAACTTAAACAGCATTCGAATATTCCAAAATACAATAAATATACCCCCAAAGTTCAGAGTATGAAAATTCAGGAAGAGAGAAAGAGGTCACTGGAATCGTGAAAACGTGATCGTCTGCGCTACGCATGAAGTTTTATCAAGAAGCTCTTTTTGTATTCTCTGGTGGTACTGGTATACCAGCAGTTTGTATTGAATTTAAAAGGCTTCAGATTTAAAAATATTGTTTTTCTTTTAACTATTGGAATAAATATACAAAACCCCTTGTGAATCTATTATTCAATAAAAACAAAATTAAACACCTTCGACATTCAAATTATTGAATTCAATTTTTTCAATGACATGGAATTCAACCTTTTAATAAAGAAATTATTAAATTAAATTATTTTAAAAAAAGCATGTCAATAAAAAACATCTGAGTTTATACATTTAAAATATTATATTCAAACCGGTCAATATTGCGGAGAGCACTGTTCTACTTCCATATAGGGGTAACTATGGTAACTGTCGCATCCACATACCCATAAGCACCAGTTGGGACAATCAAAGAGTTATTGATGTTAACCTGACAACCTGCATTTTTCTTAAATGTACCCATGTTTTTATAGCCATTTATAAGATAAGATGTGATTTAAAACCTTTTAAACATCTCTTCATAGTTGATTGACTGAATACCTAATAAGTCACATCTTCCACAATAATATAGTCTAGTGGACACACACACCCACAGGTCAGGTGGTCATCCTTTAATGGCTGCTTGTGGTCAGCGTTAAATTGTTTGATGTGATTTTTCTCAGAGAAAATGTGCACGGATGGCAGAGCTATTGTGGAAGAGAAATGATGACAAATGCTAGTATCTCACTCATAGGAGACAAGACTTCCTCTTGACCTGTCGTGCAACACATGTTTGATATGAATTACATGAAAGGCCTTAAACTGTCTCCTCTTGTATCTCCTGGTAATTATCAGTAGCCGTGGAAACATTGTGTCCAGACCTCCTACCCGTCAGGGAACTGTGGCAGTGATGCACAGGCGGTGACCTTCCTGATTGAGGTCAACGGAGACGCTCATTTGCATAAGGAGCCGAGGTTTTCATTAGCCAATGTAGTGAGCACTAGGATGCATGTACTCTCAGTGCGGGGATAAACAATTTAACCTTTAAACTCTCGAAGGATGTGAGTGTTTACAACCAAACACCACCTTCACTGTCCCACAGACTGTGTTTGGAAATCTGTGAGAATGTTAATGGAAATATAGTGGTCCCTCGCCATATCCCAGGTCAGCTTCTGTGGTCTCGCTGTGTTTCTGAATCCAGTTAACAAGTGCGTATTTAAAAGTATTGTTGCGGTCCCGACTGACGGTGTGATAACTGATGCACAGGCTTCTGTAACCCACACCCAATCTTCCAAATCCAAATCTTCCGCTTCCGGTGAGCCTTTGATCGGCTGCTTGAAACGTGAGCTCCTGCAATAATTGCCAAAAACAGTCGTTTTAACGACTACTTGTCCGGATATTATGCTCATATCACTTAAGATATGTCTCAAGCATCTCGGATCTATGATCGTGATGCTCTTTTCAACATCAGAGAGTCGATGGAGGACTTCACTCGCGACCGTTACCAACGTCCGGTGAACGTGTTTCCGGCTCCGCTTCTCATCGACTCGGACTCTGTGGAATATCGTTTGATCTCTCGAGTACCGGGCGATTTCCACAAGGGATCGAGTCGGGCTGGAGTACAGGTCAGGATGAGACGTGCAGTTGCGATCGCTCGGAACAACTCTGACGTCATCGAACGTCATCGGTGTTTGATCGACATTCCTCTCACTGTGTGTGACGACACATCAGCGCTGCCGTCTGTCCAGACCTCAACGAAAGGTGGTAAGATTTTTTCATTTCCTCTCTTTAATTCGACTTTTACAACCGAGTTGAACTTCAGTGACAGCTGGTACCCACGTGACCGCTGTTCGCTTCAAAAGATCCCGCTCTGCGCGCCTGTCAGTGACGCGGCGTCGTCAGTGACGTCATCGGTGCTGAATGTGGGACTTCTTAATGTTCGCTCCATTACTAATAAATCCTTTATTCTTAATGATCTTTTCACAAGAGTTAATTTGGATTTATTATGTCTTTCTGAGACTTGGCAGAGAGAGGAAGAGTTTATTCATCTGAACGAACTCTGTCCAGTAGGGAGCGCTGTCCTGGGGAAGCCTCGCCTCTCTGGTCGTGGAGGAGGTCTTGCTACTGTTTTTAGGGAGAGTTTTTCTTGCAAAGTGATTCAGACACAGGAATTCACTTCTTTTGAGTCTCAGATGATCTTGGTTGGTTCTACAAGACCTTTCTATTGTGTGTCAATCTACCGTCCGCCTGGTCCTGCGGCGATGTTCTTGAAAGACTTTAGTGACTTCTTATCTTCCATTATTCAGATGGAATCTGTTCTTATTCTTGGAGACTTTAATCTTCATGTTGATGACGTCACATCTTGTTCTGCTAAAGAACTTTTAACTTTAACTGAAGCCTTTAATTTTGAGCAACATGTTTCTGAACCCACTCATCAAAAAGGCCACATTTTAGACTTAGTTTTTACTCTTGGCCTGAACATTTCTAATGTATCTGTACATGATGTCCATCTGAGTGATCATTCTCTTGTCTTGTTCAACCTGGACTTCATCCCTGAACCTAAGCCTTTGAAAGTTAGGTCTCAGAGGCGTGTCATCTCAGCCGATACTGCAGACAGTTTTTCTGCTATGTTTGACCGTCTTTCCTTTGATGACTGTCCAGATGTGGACAGTTTGATTCACTGTTTTACTGATCATTGTGTTGAAATACTAGATCAAGTGGCACCTGTTAAATCGAACTTGAAAATTCAGAAAAAACGGTGCCCTTGGACAAATGAAGATCTCCTGAGTCTGAAGAGACTTTGTCGAAAGACTGAGCGTCTCTGGAAGTCTACTAAACTTGAGGTGCACAGACTTCACCTCAGGGATCTGTTGACTTCTTACAATGAGATGGTAGAAACTGCTAGATCTGATTACATCAGAAAACTGGTAGCAGCAAATAGGAAAAACCCCAAAGTTTTGTTTGACACGATTAATTCTCTCGTGTCTCCTGCTCCTCAAATCACGCCGGTCTTCTGTGAAGCTGACAGCAATGCATTGTTGAGATTTTTCATTGACAAAATTAAATTGATCAAAGAGAAAATCTCTCCCCCTTTGTTGGGAACCCCTACTGTCTCTGAGTCCATCTCCTCCTCTTGGTCATCCTTCTCTGCTGTATCTTTGGGTGATATTTCAGCACTAGTGAACAAGATGAAACCCTCCTCTTGCTCAGATGACGTCCTTCCTTGTAGGCTTTTTATCAAAGTATTTGATGTAATTGGCCCCTGGGTTACCAATATGGTGAACCTCTCCCTTTACACAGGGGTTTTTCCCAATGCATTTAAACATGCCATTGTGGAGCCTCTGCTCAAAAAACCAGGCTTAGACCCAACTGACCTCAGTAATTTCAGGCCTATTTCTAAGCTCCCTTTCTTGTCCAAGATCTTGGAGAAGGTGGTGTCCGAGCAGCTGTCTTTGTTCTTGGATCAGAGCGACATCCATGAGAAGTTTCAGTCTGGCTTCCGTAAACATCACTCTACGGAGACAGCTTTACTGAAAGTGTCCAGTGACATCATGATGTCGGCTGACTCTGGTAAATCCACTGTTCTGGTTCTCTTGGATCTGTCGTCAGCCTTTGACACAGTTGATCACCAGATCCTGCTGAGAAGACTAAGGGATGAAGTGGGACTGTCTGGGTCTGTGTTAGAATGGTTCTCATCTTACCTTTCTGGGCGCAGTTTTAGTGTATCTGCCAATCAAATGAGGTCTGAATCGGCAGATCTGTTGTGTGGAGTCCCTCAAGGTTCTGTTCTGGGTCCTTTATTGTTTTTGCTGTACTTGATTCCCCTTGGTAAAATCATTCAGAGATTTCCAGATGTTTCTTATCACATTTTTGCTGATGACATCCAGCTCTACTGCTCTTTTGACCCAACTGAGCCCCAAAGGCTGAACAGCTTAGTCAATTGTTTGCTAGAAATCAAACAATGGCTGAGTGAAAACACTTTACAGCTTAATGTGGACAAAACTGAAACTCTGGTGATTGCTCCTGATGATACGATTCCAGGGTTGAGTCAGTACTTGGGTGACTTAGGTCAGTCTGTCAAACTGAGCCTGAGAAACCTGGGTGTTGTATTTGATAAAGACATGTCTCTTGTTCAACACTGTAGAAAACTGACCAGAAACTGTTTCCTTCAACTGAGAAAAATCTCTAAACTTAGGAAAATGCTGTCACAACATGATCTGGAGCTTGTAATCCATGCGTTTGTTTCTTCTCGTCTGGACTATTGTAACAGTTTGTTTTCATGTCTTAACAAGAAGGAGCTGTCTCGCCTGCAGTTGATTCAGAACTCTGCAGCGAGAATTCTGACCCGCTCTAGTAGAAGAACTCACATTTCTCCGGTCCTTAAAACTCTTCACTGGCTTCCAGTTTCTTTCCGGATCAACTTTAAAATTCTGGTTCTTACTTTCAGAGCTATTCATGGTCAGGCTCCTCCTTACATCACTGATCTGATCCAGCCTTACACCCCAGCTCGGGCTCTGAGGTCTGTGGATCAGAATCTACTTATGGTTCCACGCACACGGCTCAGGACCAGAGGAGAGAAATCTTTTCAGGCTGTTGCTTCTAAGCTTTGGAACAATCTTCCTCTCTCTTTGCGCTTGATGGAGTCTACTGACTCCTTTAAGAAACTTCTTAAGACGTTTCTATTTGTTCAGGCTTTTCCTTGAATTTCTCGAACTCCTGTGTTGTTCTCGGTGTTGTCTTGATCTTTGAAGTATGTACTGTTTTGAGTATTGTTTTGATTGTTAAAGCGCTTTGTGACCCTGGTCTCGAAAAGCGCTATATAAATATATATTACTTACTTACTTACTTACACCCGAGGCCAAAGCACAGACACACTGCATCTCCATCACTCCATCTCCTTCAGCCCAGAACCAAAACACACTTCCTACACCTTAGCCAATCGGTTGCTTGGTTGGTCTCATGACACCTTCACTGACCCTGTGTATAATCTTAACCCTAATTTAACTGTTACCCCCATCATAACAATATTACAGTCTACGTCTAAGGTTCGATGTTTAAATCCTACTATTTGATTCAGTCCACTGTTTTGAATCCTGATTGTGTCAGTGAACTTCAAAGCGTTGCATTCTCTGTCACCTGCTGCGCCCAAACGCCGAAGGAGGTTGAACTGCTGGACATGCTAATGGGATGGAAAAGCTACAGGGCTGTAGGGTGACACTAGAAAATAAAATAATTCTTGGTTCTATAAAAAAGGGAGAAACAATGTTAAAGATGAAGGTGTGGGGGCAGCAATATCAGAGGAGATGTAGTTTATTTTACGGGGTTAATATGTGTCAAAAGTGTATTTTTGTTAAAATTACGTAGGTTTTTGAGAGAGAATAAACTCTATGAGAATGTGATATGAAAGTGATTACATAAATTTACATTGGCTTCCTGTAGAATTTAGAATACAATTTAAAATCCTTCTCTTATAAACCTATAAAGCATTACATGGCCTAGCACCAACATACATTAAAGATCTAATCCAAACTTATCAACCCTCTCCTTATGATCCTTAAACTCAGATCTATTAGTTATACCACCAATCTCTAAATGTAGATTTGGAGCCAGGGCCTTCAGTTTTCAAGCCCCTGTGCTGTGGAACCAACTACCGTCTTCAGTCCGGATGGCAGACACCCGAAATATGTTGATAAACAATCTTAAAACCTTACTTTTCCATATAGTCTATAATTAAATCTTTCTGTTTATCTTAGCTGCTATAGGCTTAGAATGCTGGAGGAGTTTTAGACACCAAGCTCTGTATATCCTTCTTTTCTGCATAACATTCATCACCTGTGCAGTTTAAACCCACAGTTTTTATTTCTCTCCCAGAGCCCCAGGGCTCCACCTCCAGAGCTGCTGCTGATCCAGGACCTCCACCACGTCATCAGATCCAGAGTTCTCTCCAGCACCTCCATGGACTCTCCCATCCTCTTCTCTTTTCTCTCACTGTATCCTCCCTCTCTCTTCTCTCCGTCCATCTGTCTTCCCCCCATCCTTCATCCCAGCTGGTCATAGCAGGAGGCCTTCAACAATGAGTCAGGTTCCGCTCGAGGTTTCTGCCTCTAAAAGGAACTTTTTCCTCGCCACAGCTCACTGCACAGTGTTTCACTTATGGCTCATTGTTGAATTGCTGGGATCTGTTTTTCTTTCTCCACTATAGTCTTACTTCAACTGTAAAGTGTCTTGAGATACCTTTGTTATGATAAGACACTTTAAACAAAATGTAATTGAATTGAATTGAATTGAATTGAATAGTGTGTTCTCACTATTCTGCAGATATTTGCAGAACGTAACCCCCAGAAACGAAGGTGGGACCCCTTTACATTGAATCTTTTATTGAGTAAGTTTTCCCTCTTCAATCCTTCCTCTGACAAGAATGATAGAACTCCTGATTGTGTTTGTAAGTCAGTCTTAGTCAGTTTTTCTTTACATCTAATCTTGTTTACTACCTACCTTAATTGTTTACACATCATACAACTATGCTCATCAAATAAAAGCTTTTTAACCTGTCAACAACAAAATTCAACCATTACATTCGTAGAGTAAATAATACAATTTTGGAAGAGGAAGTCAAATAGCCTCAAAAAAATACCACTACATATAAGACTGTTTAATGAAATGACAATAAATCCATACTAAAAGTCCACAACAAGTGATAAAAGTGAGTGCAGATCTGGACCTGAGTCACGCAACACTGTGGACACTTTTCTTAGTGACACCTAAACACACACACACAAACACACACTCACTCACACTGTCCTGTCATGTATAATTCAGCGTGTGGCCGAGCAGGCAGATGCCGCTTCCCCAGGGGGTCCCATCATGGCTTTGCAAATTTAAAACATTTAACAGCAGCGGACAAAATGGAACATGCATGACAAATAAACAGCAACGACAACAATTGTACTGCGATGACGACAGACGATTAATTGATATGTAAAAATACACAATTATTCCAGTCTTCTTCTACAGTTCAGACTCCAGCTCACATCCCCCCTTGCAGACACTAATGTCTACAGACTCGAGACACATTTGTGCAGACATGGGCACCAAGAAACACTGCTTCTCCTTTTCAAGCGGTGACAGTAAAAGCAGATGGTTGTAGACACAAACATATCACCCAAAAGTGGGTCGCAACTCAGTGACCATCACTAGAAAAAGAGGCTTTTGAAGTGACGGTGAACGAGACAGGCTAAGATGACTTTATCGAAGATCAGCAGATCTTTTTGGTTTTTAATAAACATGTTGACCAAGTCTTCGCTGGAAGTTTTCCGAGGGTCCACACAAGAAGATTGAGGCTGAAATACACAGTATAAGGACAGATGCGCTTCTTCATTCTGGATGAGCTGATAGTTCTAGCATTGAACGAGTGATGATCATGGTCAATAACTGGGAAGAGGCTTTATGGGAAGCCAGTTATTCGGTTTCGCATTAGATAGATAAGCACGTTCATGTCCTAACATTCCTTTGTTTTGTTAACGCTAACATGCTAGCAACATATACGCATCCCTGGTGCTAGTGTTGCATGTAGGAGTGGCTCAGGTTACAAAATGTCTCATTCCATCACACCCTGGCCAAATATAGAATCGGGCTGGTCCTGATGTTATAAACATATTCTCACTGCATGTCCATTTTTATCTTGCCCATCCTCTCCTACCACCTGACTTGATTTCCATTTTTGTCTTCCTCCCCCGCCCTCCTCCCCTCCCTCCGTCCCTCTTCAGCTCATTGCCAGGGCACCACAGCCCAAACTGTTCAGCTGCGACTGTTCCAAGCCCAATAATTACAGCTTGTCAGAAAGAATTAATTTTCTCATTTCTCATAAAGACGTGTAAAAAATTACCATGTTATTATAACCCCGGCACTCTCTGGAGGCACCGTTGAAAAAAACAAATTTAATTTCAGAAATTCTTCACTTACACATTAAATGAAACCCATAAATAAGAGTTTAGGAATTGGGTGGATGTAGGGGGAGCATATGTTCATTACCCCAGCTCTGGGTAATGGCCATCGAAATGTTTTGATGGTCCCAGCTAGTGGTGAGCAACGATGGATTTGCATGATCGCCATCATGGTGGGCAAGCAGTGCCGCCAATTATCTCCAGTACAACCCTGGACAGTGTTGGGGGAAGAGATGGAAGAGCTTATTGACAGACAGGTATGAAGGATTATATGTTCAAAACAGGACAACGCTGTTTAGTAATGGTGACTTTTGTGAACTGTTCTGTGGCCATCATGTATCGCTTTCAATTGTCCAGAAACGATGTGACTCATACGCACACAATTTGAAGTCGAATTGTGAAACTGACACTTGGAGACTTTGCAACTCTTTTTATCTTATATCTCATATTATCTTTCTCTCAATTTTCTCACTACCAATCTCTGTGACGACTTCCAAGTCTTGTTTTGAGTTTTTTCAGTTTTATATATTATACATTAACGTATTTATATTTCACTTTCTTTTTACGCTTCCTGGTCATCTTCGGTCACGTGATGCCACAGCAGGTCAGCCTCCTCCACCAATGAGCACCTTCCTTCCATGCCGAACCTGTACTCTTCATGTCCCATGTCGTTTTTTGGTCTCTTCATCTCCAACATTCTTCATACTACATCTACACTATTTCTCTCCTGTTGAGTCTGACCTATCTAGGTTAGTCTCCAGGACAACACTCTCTGTGGCAAATCATTTTAACCACCAGGTTCCACCAGAGTTGGGTATTTCTCGTAATTGCAATCATCTTCAATATTTAGTAATAAATCAGCCTATCAGGCCAGCAAAAGTTATACAAATGCGTAGAGCTTTTCTGCACTATTTTTCAAGTGAATTCCGGACCATATGCTGTTCAACAGCGGTTTATTTTTAACTAAATGTATCGTAGATTATTGTTTTTTTTTCCATAAAAGACAATAAAAACTATATTAAATATTATTTTGAGCCAATAAATGATCCAAAAAGTGGGTCTACAAATCTATTAATCTACAAACACAACCAAATAACTGTCTTTAGACTCATTGTGATGATGTGTAAAGATCATTTCAGACTTTAATATTCCGTGACTTCGATGGTTTTGAGATCTGACACTTCCTGTGAGGTAATTCAAGGAGTTGCCTGAGACAACTTTCCATCTTTTCACAGATTGTTGAGAACATGCAACAACATAACCAAAAGTAAACTTTTAATTCCAAACAAACCCAACTTTGAACAGAACAACCCAGAGATGACCTCACCTTTGCTTTTTTAAGACACTATTTTTAGAGATGACTATTGTTTGAATCCTCCCAGAACTGGTTTCCATGGCAAAGGGCGGTCACTTGTGACATTGTTTGTCATATTTAATTCATCCTCACGCTTATGGTAATATTTGAAGTTTTAAACTTCCCTATATATTTAGAATGTGATGTTGTTACCCATTATTGGACACGTTTATCGACCTTGTCCTCAGTGGGTCATAATTTCTTTCGGGAAAACCCCACAACGAAACAATCACACCCAAACACAAACGAGCGGGTGTCTACTCCAGTTCTAGGGCAGAATGATGGGGACTTTCCCTGACTTTACAACACAACACACTCTTTCTCAGGGACAGGAGTGGACCCTGGACAAACAAGTGTGTTGGGGAGAGAGGTTGCTAGATTAATGCTAGGTTAATGCATTCATCACACCTGCTATGATTGGGCCTTGAGGACTTTATATTAAAAATGAGTGCTTAGTGTCATGGGTTTGAATGTAGCTTCCGACAACTCTTGGAACATGTGACCTTTCTGTGTTTATTTTATCCCCTAGGAGACTCACATGTAGAAGTTTATGACTTTGATAGAAATGTCTACAGGGTGTATGTGAGTGGTTGTCTGTCTTCATGTGCACTATGCGGGAATCGAGACGTGTCCTAAGTACCCACCTCCCACAGGTAAGACAACTGAACCCCAAGGCACCAATTGGGGGATCTACTAAAACTTTCTTTCTCACACCAGGGTCACAAAGCGCTTATACAATCAAACAAAACACATTTAAAGGACATACAAATGTAAAAACTCCAAAAGGCCATGACACCATAGTGACAAATACAGCAACCCCAAGAAAATTACATTACAAAAAGCCTGCAAAAATAAAAAGGTCTTGAGATACTTCTTGAAGGAGTCATCAAAACTCAGACCATCAAAATTTAAGAGCAACAGCCTGGAAGGATTTCTCTCCTCTGGTCCGGAACCATGCCCGAGTAACCATCAGTAGATTCTGATCCACAGACCTCAGAGCCCGAGCTGGGGTGTAAGGCTGGATCAGAATCAGAATCAGAATCAGAAAACCTTTATTAGTCCCGCGAGGGGAAATTCGGTTTAACAGCAGCAAGAGAAATAAAAACACACAGAAATAAAAACGCGAAATAGAAATCACTGATCACTGATGTAAGGAAGAGCCTGACCATGAATAGATCTGAAAGTAAAAAACAGAATTTTAAAATTGATTCTTAAGAAACTGGCAGCCAATGCTGAGTTCTCTCACTGAGGGACGGAGAGACCAGACACAGAAAGAACACAGTTTAATGGCGGATCAGAATTCACATTGCAAAGTTTTGTATTAACTGCAGGCGAGACAATCCCTTCTTGTTTAGACAGGGAAATATCAGTAGATACACTTTATGTTCGTAGAGATCAAAATAATTGTAATCCATCTCAATTAAAAGTATTTCTTTAGGCATTTTTCTTGTTCACTAGTGTGGACATCTTTACAACATCTTTATATGAGATGATTTTACTCCACATAGGTATGGTGTGTTCCTGATTGTCATAAATTCCAATAAGAAAATAAATGATCTCCAATTGAAATGTTCAAGTATATCCCAGGTGTTTTGGATTAAGTTTGGCCTGTGTCAAAAAGTTTAGAGTCGTAAAATCAAATCAAATTGATTTCTATTTTTTCTAAAACAAAATACTAACAGGAGGGACTATACAGTATAAGAGAGCACACACACAACAGGCATCTCAACCAATAAGTACAGTGGTGTATTGTGCCAGCAGAGGCAATACACACTTCCACAGCCATTACTCCCCATGGAAACCGGCGTGCATGTATGAACACACTCGAGGTGACGTTGTATCGCACAGCCTTAGACAATAAGCTATTTCAGGGCCAAATCACTGACAAAAATCCATTTTTCCACCCCGCTAAAAAGATGAAGAATAAGAGAGCGGAGAGAATAAATCTGAAATCAAATAAATACACATCTCTCTTAAGCTGGATTTATCTCTATATTTTGTCATCGTTCTAATTTATTCCCCAACCTGCTTACAATATCCGCCTTTTTACAAACTCCCTGGCGTGGTGTTCTTGATAGAATTGCGTGGTATCGGCCTTGATTACTTGTATAAGGTGGAAAAGCTCCCGGTGTACTTTTGTACATTATCCACTTGATAACATTTTTGTTTCTTGTCAGTATCGTAAAGGAGTGAAATATAGGACACACACAAACACACACACATGTTACTGGGAGTGCGGTGGTAGGGAGTGGGCTCATCATCTTTAGTTGTGATTACAACACTTGGCAAGCTCTGCTGTTTGTCTGTCTATTGCCTTACAAATGGATTAGTAAACCCGACTCTGTTTGTGTGTGAAGATTTAAACTAACGAATAACAGCAATCAGATTTAGATGCAAACATTTTCTCCTGGTTTCCTCATCTTGAACATCTGGGCTGCGGTGATCCAGG